>NC_081559.1:58207042-58331523 GCF_022355385.1 Mustela nigripes | reverse complement strand
TGCAAATGGTGCTATGTTCTATTCAGTGTAAAAATTGAGAAGCAAAAATTTCAGAGGAAATGGATATTATCAAAAGAAAGCCAAATATTCCCCCCCTTTTTAATTCTTTTTAAAAATTTTTTTCAGTGTTCTAAAATTCATTGTTTATGTACCACACTCAGTGCTCCATGTAGATAACTGAGACTATGACATGGAATTATCCTGCTCTCCTGTTATCTTGGGAGTACTCTATACTGTGCTAATTTTAGGAGGGAAAAATCCTTGAAAATTAGGCACAGATTTACTGTTGAGTTTTAATTGTTTCTATTGTTCAAATCCAAACATAATCTGTTAAATTAATGAGTTAGACAAGTACTTCAGCAATCTAAAAGCTTTAAAATGAGCCTGTTCCTAAGTGCTCATATTAGAGACTAAGAAATTACAAAATGTTTTCTTTAAATAGGAAATTTGATGGATACATTTCATAAGATTTCTAATTATGAAGACATGTTTCATTAAACCAAATATAGAATAAACCTATTTTATAATGTAAGAAAAAAAAAGCACAGAGCAATCAAAGTAAATCACTAAATTCTATCTTGAAATTAGGACACTATGTTTTGCAAGAAAAGAGTCATATGAATCTATTTGGAAATATATCAGGACTATAATAGTCAACATTACTCGGGCTAAAAATATTTTTTAAATCACTACTCTGTAAGACGCTTGACTAATTTTGATGGAATATGCTAGAAGATTATTTTTATCTTATTTATATTTTGATATACAAAACAGAAAGATTTTGGCTTTAATGCAGTAGCATGGGGGGAGAAAAGAATAAGCTTGATGGTGGTAGTTAATTAGAAACCATTCGTATGATAAATCAGCTTTGGAGGAATATATCTTCAATGTTTTTATTGAATCTAGGTGTGAGGAATTATTACTTTAATTTTGTTACTTTAAAACGATAAGACCAGTCATTTAGATACAATTTTTAGTTTTCAAAAAAAAAAGGCATTTAAAAACGCAATTGCTTTGGAATCTGAAATTCTAATTATCAAAATCAGGGACAACTTTAATCCAAACTGACAGAATATGTAAGATGCTTATTCAAGGAGATGTGGAATTCCTTGGAATATAAACTTTAGTTTTATGGCCCAAAACAGTGATTACATTTAGAATACCAGGTTTAATTAACCTTAGGATTTCAAAACAACCTCTGTTTCAAAATAATTTGGTAAGTACATGGAACACATTTTCAGATTTAAGAACAACAAAGTGTTGAGTTAGACAACAAAGCTGTGCCTTAAGATTTATTATTCCCTTGCTTTTTATGACAGTACCTTCTCTCATGGTTCTCTTTTTTCTTCGCTGACTGTTCTTTTTGTTTCCAGCTCTTCTTTTTCTGTTCTCTAGAAATCTTATTATTCTCCAAATTACCTTGTATTTGCAAGATAGGCTAACTGCTATAACAACAGTAAAGCCCTTCCAGTAATTCAGTGGGTTAAGATAATAGAAATGTTTTGCACATTCATGTAACCACCTACTAGTGAGTCCAGGTGAGTGGGGAACGGTGAGGGGTGGGAGATGGGGTGCTCAGGGTGATGGCAGTTCTGCTATCTTATCTAGTGACTTCTAAGACTAGTCGAAAGTCATTCAAACCTGTCCACCAGCATCCAGTTAGGGGATGGAAAAGGGAATAGAGGATCATGTATAAGAGATTTTGATAGGCTAGGCCTTGAAGTGGAATGAATCACTTCTGCTGACACACCATTGGTTAGAACTTATCACATGACCACATCCTATAACAAGGAGGCCTGGGAGCTTGGCTCTAGTCCTAGCAAAATGAGGAAATGATTGCTGATAATCTTCAAGTCTTTGCCACAACCCTCAACTTATTCTTTCGGTGATTTTTATCTATACCAGAGGTTTTGGTCACCATTTGCCCCTCAAATTTAATCTGAGGATTTGAACTTTTAAGTATCTCTGGCTACATCTTCTCTGGTCTGTCCTCATTTTCAATACCTAGATGTAGGCCTTTATCATCTTTTTTCCAAGCATTACAACAGCCTTCTAGTTATCTCTCTGCCTCTTTCTATCTTACTCACTTCCAATCCCTTCTCTGTATCATTTTTGCAATTATATTTCACAAATTGAGATTTTGAAATCCTTCAAAGGATTTACCCAGAGGAGGGGTCCAAACTCCCTAGGGTGACATCAGAGTTTCTCCAGGATCTTTCTGATACCCCATCATCTTTCCTCATCTTCAACTCTTTTCAATAGTTATCCTCCCCTTGGCCATATTGAACCATGCCTGTGGCCTGTGAACCATGCTACTAAGCTGGCCTGGTCTCTGTGTTGTTCATTTCACCTAGAATGCTCTTTCTCTAAATATTTGTCTAGGAAAGTCAATTAGGCTTACTTAG
Source organism: Mustela nigripes (assembly GCF_022355385.1). Classification (NCBI taxonomy): domain Eukaryota; kingdom Metazoa; phylum Chordata; class Mammalia; order Carnivora; family Mustelidae; genus Mustela; species Mustela nigripes. The sequence continues at coordinate 58,329,118 of NC_081559.1, read as the reverse complement.
GCTTACTAAATTTTGTTCAATGAATGATTGATGGTATTATGCTAAAATATGCACCAAAATAAGATCTAGTGCACATTTTAAGATTCCTATCTGCTTAATAAGACTAAGAAAAGAAAAAAAATTAACCTAAATTCCACTGTGAAATGGCTTTTTAAACTACGTAACACTAAGTGCTTAGGTTGTGCTAGGCTCCACAGACAGAATAATTCCAGGCACTGCCTTATGGGAAATTAAATCAGAATTCTTAAAGGTTTGCATAAGATCCAGCTTTTAGATTACTTATGTGTATGCAATAGTGTTAATGTATAAGATTTTGATTATGGTCATCTTAAACTCAAGTGTGAAGTTACTCAATTACAATAGTACAGTTTGAGTAGGCAGCTTAACTGGTTCAAATGCCCAGATCGTATTTAGGAAAAACTGTTCTCCTAATGGTATGCTTGATGTGATCTTTCTTTTAGACCCAGGAGCATATAGAAGAAAGCAGAACTGGATGGGCTGGTGGAGTATGATTTTGCTATATTTTCCTTATATTTTAATGTCACTTGACAGATTCTCAGCTATCTAAGGACTATTTCAAATGTATCCAAAATAGCACTACTTGTTTCATAGAAAAAAATAACAAGGTAAAAAACTACAACAATAAAAGTAATGGTCCTTTCAGCAATTTTGTGCCAGACAATTTTAATATCTATATATTTAAAATTCTGTTGAGAACAAACCATATTCCTCATGTCCCAACCTTAGCTTTTTTTTTTTTTTTAATTTATTTATTTGACAGAGAGAGAAATCTCAAGTAGGCAGAGAGGAAGCAGGTAGAGAGAGGGGAGAAGCAGGCTCCCTGCTGAGCAGAGAGCCTGATGTGGGGCTTGATCCCAGGACCCTGAGACCATGACCTGAGCCGAAGGCAGAGGCTTAACCCACTGAGCCACCCAGGCGCCCCCAACCTTAGCTTTTTAATTGACTCTCTGATATTCGTAACTAATGCTCTTATTAAACAAACAATGATTATTTTTTCAAAAGGGATCATAATTCCTGATCAGCTTAAAATAATAATTATTAGCCATTTGAAGCCAGAAGAACCAAATACACTGGTATTTTTAGTCATTTAAAGATAATCTACATTTATTATATTTCATATAAACTGAAATGAATAAGTGAATTATATATTTTTTCCAGTCTTTAAGTGGTACCAAATAGGAAAATGTGTGTTTTTGTTATGGTTTTTTTTTTTATCACTTATATGTAGAGTTTTGGGGATAGGTTTATTCAGTAATTTGTGAGAATTTTTAGTGTAAAAAAATAATGTTTTACAAAATTATCACTTGTGCCTAATATCCATGAAGAATACACAATAGGACAGAGAATGAATGAACGTAATGTAGATGCTGCCACTTCATACAAGCATATTGAATTTAACTCACATTTGGATTTAAAAACAAAATAAAGCACACAGTTTCTCTGAGTGGCACATGCAAAGACAAGGGAAACTCTTAGGACCTCATTTAACATATTAACTCATGATATAAGGACAATAAAGGATTTAGAGTCAATTGTAAGATGATAACTCATAAAAATTCACAGTTAAGGTGAGTAGAAAGAAGGTAAATGGTAAAGTAAAAATCATCAGATATTAAAAACTCTTTTTTGTACACTTTTCTGGATTTAGCAATATTAGCTTACCTATACTTACTCTGTCTTCATTTAAAGATATTTCAGTTTTATTCATTAACTTGAGAGTAGTTACTTTACTATTTACATCCAGTAAGTGTAAGTTATATTCTAAAATAGCAAGGTAACAAGGATAGGTGTGTACTTGAGGAAAAGAAATGGGTAAGTCCTATTTAAGTTCATTCTGCCACTGTACTAAGTAACACAAGAAAAATCAGGAGTAAAAGCACAGGATTTTCTAAATTTTTGGAATGTTGGTCTATCTGAAGCCCATCTTCAAAAAAGGTAATTCCTAGATCATTGTTTGAAAACTTGAGGAAGGGGGAAGTTAACCTATGAGTTCACTCCCATTATAAAATTTCCCGTAGAGACTGAAGGCACAGAAAAATACTTGAAGACGTCCCTTTGTTGTATTCTCCATAATAATAACATAGCTGGATTTACTGCAGAATAACATGAATGATATGATTTTACAAAGAGGTCTATGGCCATACCACCCTGAACGCGCCCGATCTCGTCTGATGATTGTACAAAGAGATAAGCAATGATACCAACAGTCTTCTCAAATTCATGATTTCAGGAATCCACACCCGTTTATCCTGAAAATGCTACCAGCATTCAAAATACTCTGAAATATTTTAGAATGCATCTTTTGAAATCTCTTATTTGTAAGCATCTTAGAGTCAACATTTTTTTAAAAGATTTATTTATTTATTTGACAGACAGAGATCACAAGTAGCCAGAGAGGCAACAGAGAGAGAGGGAGGAAGCAGGCTCCAAACTGAGCAGAGAACCCAATGCAAGGCTAGATCCCAGGACCCTGGGATCATGACCTGAGCCGAAGGCAGAGACTTTAACCCACTGAGCCACCCAGGCACCCCTCAACATTTGTATCTTATCAATTTTTACAATCTGGATAGAACCAGCCTTGCAACCTCCACAAATGAGCTGGATGAATGGATCGATTAATTAATTAATTGCCTTCTAAACCCATAGAACATTGTTTTAATTACCTTCTGTGGAGGCACACGCATATCCTTCAAAGGAAGGTGAGATCCTTACATTAAATAAAAAATTATTTTTAAAAAATCATGCCAAAATAAATCTAGTGAACAGTGCCTTATTTATCTGCAACCTATGATTTTGTGCTAGATCATTTTAAGGTCTGTAGCTTTGGAATTCTATTGAGAAAAATTATTTTTTCATGAACTCATCTTGATCTCTTAAAATTTACCCAGTAGTCTATAAATTTTCTAAATACCGGAAGAGGTATTGTCGGAAAATCTTTGCACTGATAGCCTCCAAGAATAAGCTCACATTCTCCAAAGGCAGCTGCTTTGAAGAGGCCATTCATTAGACGTTGTAAGTTTTGAGATGTCTTTTGACTCTTTTGTCTCAGGCTATAACTTTACATGCTCATAACTCATATGTCATAATATTCTGGATAGCTTCCTTTGACCTATAATCAAACCAATGGCTTAATAAAACTACTCAGAAATAACCTAGAAATATGTATGTCTTTCAGACATTTGTTCAAGTAATATTTATGAAGTTTTTAGAGAAAGTTCACAGGCTAGCCATGTTAGTATAAAACTAAAGAGCAATTTTAGAAAAGTTGTTCCTTTAAAATTTATTAAGGAAATTTAAACTGAAAAACACTTGGAAACCGCCTGTGAATTAGAGGTGTGAGATTGAATGACTGGCATAAAGCAATGCACCTAAGCAAGGCATGGAACTAGCACATGGAACTTTACCTATAACTTTCTGTCCTCCAGCATGAAATATTCAGTGTTTTAATTTGGGGGAAATAACCTAAGATCTCCTCTGGTATTTGATCAGAAAAATAACAACAAGAAGTTCACTTCAAACAAATTTTTTTCTTGTCCTGTAGAGAACAGACAAAAAAAAAAAAAAAAAGAAAGAAAGAAACCTTTAATCAAAGGATCTAGGATTGAGTTAGTAAAATTTGGAAAACAGGCACTAAAAGGGTACAACACAGAGTGCAAAGCCACATTTAAATCATTTTAAAATAAGTAAGCAATACACTACACCTCCCTTAGCCGTTGGCAAAATCCCTTTGTTCAGAAAAAATGAAGGTTGTTTTGGGTTTGTATTTTTTTTTTTAACTTTTAGGTGAGGTTTTATTTCCTTGTTTCACAAATAAAGCTGTCCGAATTTAGTTGCCAGAAAAATGAGTTTTCGACTCGATGCTTGGAAGTCTGTGCTTTTCACCAAATGTGGACTCCGTTTAAGCATCAGACTTTGCTAAGTAGGACCTCAGTGTTGTTCCTCAACCACGGCAAGAAATTATCTGGTGGTAAATAATCTTACCTACCAAGTACAATATTTGAAATGGCTTTGCACATAATGGTAAGTAATTTTTCAGAAAATCTAAGCACAAAGAAGGGGCTGTGAAAAGGCTTTGTTAAAACTGAGGACCACCTAGTTATGGGTGCTTATCTAGGGTCTGGGCGTAACTTGCTGCCCAAAGCACTTAACTCAGGATGCGTGAGGGACCCAGCTCTGGGAAAGTGAAGGCGGAAATATTTCACACTCTCTTTAGCTCACCTGAGTTACCCGTTCATCTAAAGCAGCTGTCTTCAACGTGTGCAATAAAAGGGGAGAAGATAACAGTCTTTGCTTAGCAGAGATACTCTTCCTGTTCACCTGATTCTCGTATCTTAAAACATAACACTCTGCCCTCTTATTTTTTTCAATGAAAATGAAATTTTAAGTCTTCATCTAGAACAAAACCTTTTTTACAGTTCCTTACTGTCTGAAGGTGTGAGGCGTGTATGTTTTTACTCTGGCATCTTAAAATATTTCGTGACCCTGGTTCCATTTTAGTAGCAAAGACAACGTAGCACTGGTTTTTGTCTTTCACCCTGAGGAGTGAGAGGGAGGCATTGTGAAATGGCTGTCACTAAGTAGGTATATCATTATCTTCCCGTAGGCAACGCTTCATTCTAAAATGAAGAATGGCTTGTCATGGCGACCTATGCTAATGAAATTCCGTCCACAAAATCACAAGGCAGAATCTCTTTTCCCTGGGCCCCCTTTTCACTCTCAATTTCATTTAGGGGCATTAGTTCCAATCCCCCAAGTCCCACTGAGTCTGGTCTTATGATTAATGAAACTAACAAAGGAATCGTGTAAGGAGACAGATTCTCCATATTCCATTTTTCATTTGGTGAAAGACATCCATTCTGTGCCAGAGTGATAAGACTTAGAGTGTGTTAGCTTCCTGCGACTGCTGCAACAAACCACCACAAACTCGGTGGCTTGAAACAACTGAAATTCACTCTGTCACCATCTTGGAAGCTGTAAGTCCAAAGTCAAGGTGTCAGCAGGGTCGTGCTCCCTCTGAAGCTCCCAGGGAAGAATTCTTTCTCACCTCTTCCAGCTACGAGTGGCCCTTGGCTGTCCTTGGATTTCCTCAGTTTGCAATGGTGTCTCTCTCATCTCTGCTTCACCATCACGTAGACTTCTTCCCCGTGTCCCTGTGTGTCTAGTGGTGTCCTCTCTTCTAATGAGAACACCAGCCAAATTGGATTCAAGGCCCACCCACCCTAACCCAATACAATCGCATTTCAGTGCTTACCTTGGTCTTCCTCCATCTGGGTGGCTAAAACAAAGTGCCATAGCCTGGTGACTTAGAGACAACAGAAGCTAATTTTTCACACTTTTGGAGTCTGAAAGTCTAGCACAGGGTGCCAGCCAGGTTGGGTTCTGGTGAGCGCTCTCTTCTGGGTTGCAGACTACCAACTTCTTGGATCCTCACATGGTGGAAACAGAGCAAGGGAAGACAGTTCTCTGGTGATTCTTGTTGAGGGCATTAATCCCATTCAGAGGGGCTCTAACGCTATGACCTCATCTCATCCTAATCACCTGCCAAAGGTCCCACCTCCTAAATACCGTCCTAGTGGCGGGCTAGGGTTTCAAAATATGAATTTTGGGGGCCATAGAAACATTCAGTCCATAATAGTCACCATTGGAGATTCTGGGTTCAAATGAATTTTGGAGAATGTTCTTCAGACCACTACAGATACCATACCCAAATAAATTACATTTTAATATGCAACCATAACCATCAATTTTATCAAAAAGCATCAATTATCAGATCACACGTGGAGCCTTCACTTAAAAAGCCTACAGTAACTAAAAGACACTGTTTGGTTGTTGTCCCTTGGTCAGTTCTGAAGGAAGCACTTCTGGCTAGCGACAGCTGGTTTGGGATTATTTGTGGGAATCTCTACTGGGAGATGCAGAGCAGCTCTTCCCTCATGTGGCCGTTTTTTGCCTTTCTTCCACATCTCAATGACAACAAAGCCAACAAATCTAAGATAAGGGTTTGTTTTTTTTTTTAATGCCTTTTTTTCCAATTGAAATGAATTTTTGTTGTTGTTGTTTTTTTTTATTATGTTGAGTTGATGGGTTTTTTTTTATAGGATTTTTTTTTGCTTTATATATATATTTTTAATTTATTTATTTTCAGCATCATAATAATGATGATAACAGTATCATTATTTTTTCACCACACCCAGTGCTCCATGCAATCTGTGCCCTCTATAATACCCACCACCTGGTACCCCAACCTCCCACCCCCCCACCACTTCAAACCCCTCAGATGGTTATTTTTTTAATGGTGAAACTACTAGCTGAAATAGGGTATGAGTACATTTGCAGGATTTTAGTTCTCTATACCATTCCAGATGTAGAGGTGTTGCTTGCTCTCTTCCAGAGCACAGATAAACTGAGTGTCAGAGACTCCTTCAGTCATTCAGCAGTTCCCAGCAAGTGGCCAGTGGGGGCCCTGGGAAGAGATCAGAGACAGGCAAGCAGGCCTGCTTGGCTCCCTGAGCTTAAGGAGTAAACCTCCTATTTGCCTTAGCTGGGGAAACAATTTTATCTCAAGTCTGGAAGTTCTAGAAGCTTCTTTCCAACATTAAAAACAGTGGCTAGCAGGCCATGATATTTTCATGTTTAAAATGTCTTCATTGAGTCATTGGCATTAGGTGCTTGACATAAGACAAAACAAAAATCAAAAGAACTATCAGCCTTCATGAGTCACACTTTGGTCAAATACCACATTTTAAAGTTTGACTTGACTAGATAGCAACACTCACTTGTGATTCTTTTAACTCTATTTCAAACCACATTATCTCCAAGCATAGACATTCAGTCCAAATTAAACATTATAAGCACAGCGTTATGTAGTAGCAATTAAGCAGCAGTTGGAATGTGCAAATGCCTGTTGGAATCCCTAGGAAAGCTGTCTATCTGAAAGAATAGGATTTCAGATGTGAGTGATAGAAGACAGGGGAGGCAAGACGTTCTGGTTCCTATAATCCTAACTATCCACTGCTTTTAACCAAAAAAAAAAAAAAAAAAAAAAAAAAAAAATCTATAGTTTTAGTTTGGTTTGTCTTTTGAACATAACCTCTGTTCATTTCTTCCAGTTCTTTGTTTCAACACCCGTTTTCAGCTATGATGCCATTTCGTACTACAAAATATTTAGCGACAAGGATGGCTACAAACATATTCACTATATCAAAGACACTGTGGTATGTTCCTTCCAAGATTTATCTCCTCAAAGATCATTCACTTGAGGTTGCTCAAATAACGCTCAGCTTCACACAACATAATGTTTGTCTTTTTATAGGAAAATGCTATTCAAATTACAAGTGGCAAGTGGGAGGCCATAAATATATTCAGAGTAACACAGGATTCACTGTAAGTATTGCATGAAGCATGATGCACCATTCAGGTTTTAATTGGCACTGATGGACACACAAATGATACTGTACCACCTCTTCGTTAAGAACATTTTTGGTTACTTACTCTATACGTTAGTCAGATCGCTGTCGTTTCGTGAAGACTGCACATTCTTTAACAGCTAGTTAACATGATTTCTTTCAGGAAAGAATATTTGGTAAGCGGTCATGTCTCTTCTGGTACTTGGTAGATAATTAAAGTATAAAATTTTAAAAATAACAACTCCTTCTAAACACAAATTTTATTCTTCATCACTCAAAAAAAGGAACAAGCTTCAAAAATCCATAAAGGGCAGCCCGTAAATGCAGACTTTTTTTTTTTTTTTTTTTTTTTTTTGTAGTGATTCACTGTTATAGAAATTTAAGATCATTATCAGTAACAGCTATCATTTTTTGAACAATTACTTTCTACCACGTACTGTGAAGTAGAAACAGAGGTAAGGAAAACCCAAAGGCCGAAAGACCCAGTGATGGTATTAATTGCGGCCTGCAAAATGGAGGCCTAAACTGGAACGGTGGCAATGAGATACAGACTCTTGGAAGGAAATGCTATGCCCCTTTTTCTGTGTGTCCTTAGCGCTTAGCATAATGTCTGACACAGTGCTGGAATTCAGAAAACGTCTGTTACATGAATGAGAGGAAGGGCACACGGCCTTAAGGACAGGTGGAGGATGAACGAGACAGCTGACTTCGTGGCAGTGAAGGAAAAGGGAAGGAAAAGCCAAGCGGACTCGGTCGCCAGGATTAGATGAGGGCAACCGTGAAGTCTCTGACAGAACAGGAAAGCCGTGGGGGGCTGCTTAGAAAAGACATGGAGTAGTTTGCTCACTGGTGGTTTGGGAAGATGATGTGCGGAAGAGAAGTGCAAGCGATCGTTCCCTCGGCTGGAGTCATGTGACATTAGTCACAGCACTCGGGAGGATGCTGGTTTAGAAGACATAGTCACTCCTAGGAGTGATTTGCTTCTCTTACCTTTTCTTTCTACTCGGGGATAATGAGGTGTTTATGACAGTGAAGACATAGAAGCTCCTGGGCTACTGAGCAGTCCTAAGAATTAAAAATGGGCAACCGAACCTGATTTTCTACACTCCATTATGCTCTCCTTCACCCCTCCCCCCCGCCAAAAAAAAAAAAAAGACAGTTACTTCGTGATATTCAGATGAACTCACAGAGGAGTGAAAATCATGCCACTAAATTGGATTTCCCACTTCAGGGCTATATTAAGACAGGTTAGAACTGGGACCCAGATACTTAAGTAACAAGTATGTTCTCTTGTGACTTCTTTTGCATCTGGGTAAATTAACATGGCCCTTTGTGTGGTGTTGTAGCATGGATGCATTTCTGAATTTGTAACAAATTCATCTGTTGTCGGAGCTTCTGTAAAGCAAATTCAAAATGTCTTCAGAATCATGGACAAAATTAATATAGCCCAGAGAGCCCAGTAAAGTGTCATTGATCAGGAAGGAGGTGACATTAGTCAACATCCTACCTTATTCCGTGTAACTCGTAACTAATGAATCAATATACCTATAATTAAAAAAAGGAATATTCAACATAATTTAATCTTTCTCTTGTGATTTGAAAGTGAGAGTAAGTACATAACATTCAGAGTTATAAACAGCAGTGATTTATCTACGTAAGTGCCAAATAATAGTTTCATTAGATGCACATTGGACTCTACTATTTATCCTATTAGTATTAATACTAACAATTCTGTCAGCATTTAGTTATCAATATTTGCTTGATAACTTCTGAATATATTTTCAGGTTTTATTCTAGCAATGAATTTGAAGGCTACCCCGGAAGAAGAAATATCTATAGGTAATTTATGTCAATACATTCTAATATTTTATACATTAATATTTGAGTGAAAATCAGTCAGAGGCATTTGGATATGCAGAATATTTTTTAAAGCCTGAAATGTAATAAAATTATATGTGAATCAAGGTAAAACATCCAGAGAATTGTACACCACATCAGTATAAAAATATACACTTCCCTGGGGCATCTGGTGGCTCAGTTGCTTAAGCCTTCAACTCTTGGTTTTGGCTGAGGTCAGGATCTCAGGGTTGCGAGATCAAGCCCTGCCTCGGGTTGGGGGTGGGGGGTGTCCACACTCAGCAAGGATTCTGCTTGATATTCTCTCTCTCCTTCTCTCTCTGCCCCTCCTCCTGTGCATGCGTGCACGTATATTTTCTCTCTCAAAAAATAAATAAATCTTAAAAAAAATTATGTATACTCCCAAATATTAGTTAACTCAAAATGTTTTCAGAGAAAAAGTTAAGAGATTCTAACGCTGATATAAGCATGATACTAAATACTTCAACTAAATTTAGAGGTAATTGAGGACATTCATCCATTTAGCAGCCACTTACTAAGTCCCTACTGTATACCAGGCCTTGTGGCTATTGCCTTATCAAGTGATTTCTTTTAATATGGCTCACTTTGGCATAAGTCTATTACTCTTGGAAGGAATTCATCTCTGTCCCTAAATTAGTGTTTAAGTTGGTCCAGTTGTCCCCTTGGTGATTGGAATGGTGCCCTTAGTAGCCCTCTCCAAATATAGAAGTAGAAGTCATAGTTACCATAGGCTGGTAGTTTGCTATATGTCAGGCACCTTGTTACCTACTTTTCATTGGTAATTTCATTTAATCCCCACAACTTCAGGAGGCAGGTGATATTGTTAAAGCCAGAATTTTGTACCTGGGCATGCTTAGCCCCCTTACTGTTAACTGCTTACCTAACATTCTAAGATTAGACAAAAATGGGAATATGAATATGAACTGTAACCAAGGAAATAAGGAATTTTCCCCCTGCTGCATTCCTCTGCTCCCTCCTGGATCATGACTTCTTATCTATTGGAGAGAATCCCTCTGTGGTGTTAGTGATGTCTCTGGCTCCCCTGGACCATGCCCAAGGCAAGGTCAAGGGCAGCAGCGAGAAGGAATACTGGAGGAGCAAATTATTTTACCAGCCACAACAGACTCTGACCATGACCCTGTCCTGGCATCATCCTACCATCTAGTCTGCCCCAGATTAGAATCTGATTCTGAGGGTTTGGGGTTAGGTCTGGAAGTCTGTATGTTAAAGCCAGTCACCCCACTCAGGAACCCTGCAGAAGCTTTGCTGGGGAGAGGGTGGGTCCAATGTGGTAAGTATAGTTGGTTTGTGTAAGAATGTGGTGGGGGGGGAAGCATTCCCAGGAAGAGCTTTCCTGACCCTAAACTTCCTTCAGAAAGGATTGAAAGGCACAGGAGGCACTTAAAAGCTATGTTTTTTTTTTTTTTTTTTAAATTTCCACTTTGCTTATGACTGATTTCCCCTTCCAGATATATGATAAGAACAGCGACCCCTTTCTTGGTGAGACTGCCAGACTTTCCTTGCATGTTTTGCAGGGGAGTACAAAAAGAGAAATGGGAAGATGAAGAACTATGCATTGCCAAGCACTCTGTAAGATGTAAGGGATGAATGGCTATGGGAAGTGGTTACCTCACTCCCATTCAAGGTGTTAGATATTTCTCTCACCCCAGAGAAACCAAAGGGCTTCTCTCTCAAGGCTTGTGCCTCTTCAGGCAAAGATGATTGAAAATCAGGCTACATCAAAAGACTGTAATTCCCCTTCACTTTAAATGATATTGGCAAGAGAAAAATAGAGTGGGTTTGATGTCAATATGTAAATTAGTCATTTTACATGGAGTAGTACATTTTGATAAATACAATCTCAAAATTTCAGCTTAGTTTTATTTTCATTTTCCTCTAGAATTAGCATTGGAAGCTATCCTCCAAGCAAAAAGTGCATTACTTGCCATCTAAGGAAAGAAAGGTGCCAATATTACACAGCAAGTTTCAGTGACTACGCCAAGTACTATGCACTTGTCTGCTATGGTAGGTAAAGGACCCGCCATGAGCTCCACCACCCCATGGCCAATGTTGTTGTCCTTGTCACCATTGTCCTCTGATCAATCCTAAACGACAGGTTATCAAACACTTGTTATATATGGGGGATTTTACCTATGTTATCTTATCTAACGCTTATGGGGAAAAAAATGAAAGGAAGATTGGAGAGCATTTTTATCCCGATATTTTGCAGTTGAGGAAATAGAATGACTTGCAAATGATCCACACTGCTGGTAAGCAGCAGAGCCAGAATGGGAGCAGGGAGGTGTTGACTGCAGATCCCAAGCTCTTGCCGACCATGTGCCACAGCAGCATGACGTTAACGTTATATGCAAACACCAGCTACCCACTGTCAGAGCAAGACTTGAGCAGTATCACGGAAAGAAGCCATCCCTATTAAAATGGTTGCTGGACTTTGGCCCCATTTGCCTGAAGAAATGTCAAACTCCAACAGCCAGGGGAAAGAATAATGCCCTAGAAACCTGAACTCCTTCCCTTGGAGGCCACTATTTCTTTGAGCTATAGTTTCAGCAAGGATGGAAAGTAAACTTTTGTCACCTCGTAGGTCCTTTCTAAATTAGGGAAATATAAGTAATTCATTCGAATAGTAAAAGGTCATAAGAAATAAAGTAGACCAAATACTTTCAGGTTTTTTAGGCCATGTGTAAGCTTAGTGAATAATTTCCATCCAAATAATTTTATTTTATGCATAACACCTTATTTATATCTTGAACATATGACAAGCCATGAAAAAGGTTAAGTTAGGCATCAGTAGATCAAGGAGATATGTTGGGGTCTCAGTAGGCATCATGGAGATTTGGAAAACGGACTTGAGAAATATCTATTTTTCCATTCTCTCCCCCATCCCCCTAACTAATCCCTGAGTTTTCCTGCTGAGGAACAGCCAACAGAGAATGTTATTATGAGCTAGATGCCACTCGACTGTTTCTGGTATCAACTCCCGGTGGAAGGTAGCTGAGACAATAAATGGAATCTTTGATAGAGATCCCTGACCAGTTTCGGCAGACCCCACGTTCTTCACTTCCTAGAAGGAAGGCTGCCTTGTCATGCCACTTTCCTCATCCCTATCACCTGGCTCCAGAAGCCCAGCCCCTGCTCTACTGACTGTGAAAGTGCATAAACATTTTAACTCAAATGGTCCCTTTAAGAATGGCACGAGTTGATACAACTACTTTCACAAAATGTTGAGTCAATGACATCTTTGAAAAGCCAAGAGATTGTTGTTCATGACTATATGCACTGATTGTGGTGATGGCACTTAAAGATATATATTAAATGTCCTTCTCAAATTATATGCAACATTTTTCAACCCAACTCAAATTATATGCAATTTTTTCAACATTTGAAAGCTTTACATGCCAGGCATCTAGTATCATTGAACTAACTATACTGAGTCATCTGTTTGTCTTTCTCTCCTGAAGGCAGAGGCTCCTTTCTTTTCATCTTTACATTCATAAGGCCAAGAAAAATGGTTACTGCACAATAATTGTGCATAATGCATAATGGTTGAATGGACATCCGTGCTAAAGAAGATCAAAGCCCATTGCCTTTTGCAAGGCCTAACAAAAAACTTGTTCTTATGCTGACATTTTTACCCACTGAAACCTCAGTGACCCTACACTTGCATACATTCGTTTATATTTTTATGCATTCTGCATTTGTATAATGCTTCAAACCTTTTTGAAACACTCTACCATTTTTTATATCACTTTGTCTTCCTAATATCTGCCTGAGTCTGAGTGCCCACTGGAAAGATAAAGAAGCAAAGACTAAGCTCTCCTCAAAAGTTGGTGGAAGAGTCCTTTCTAGAACTTGAATCGCCTGACTTTTCCACACTCACTCTTGCTCGGCAGTATGGTAATTTCCCATTTAGCAAAAAATATACTGTGTGGGAAGCATCACATCGTCTGGTGTTTTTGAAGCTCCAGTAAAATGAGTCACTGAGCCATCATAAGAAAAACCTTGAAATCTTTCCCTTTAGGACTAAGAGTAAAGCCTCATTATGTAACTTCAAACTCTCCAAGAGATGGTGAGTAAATCCCAGATAATAGGATTAAATAGGTAAAAATCCCCTTCCTGATGCTGATGAAACAGAAGGAATGCAAAGGAGGGACTCCACACAATTGAGGCTTTTAAATCACTGCAACCACATGCTCAGGCCGTTTGTATCCAGAGTGGACAGTCATTAATCTGTCTCAGAACTTGGCCAAAAAAGATATGCTAGTTGTCACTACTGAAGCTGCATACCCATGAAAATTCCATAGGGTGGTTGCTGGTTGACTGAAGTCAAGAAATTCAGATTCATGTTTCATTTCCTTACATTTTGACCAAAAATATAATATATGTTTGTGCCTTCTAATAACTTTGAAGAAAAGCTGGTCAAAATGAAAATCTCTGAAATTAAATTCTATAACATTTTGAAACTCCACACAATAGAGAATTATTTTTTGAGAAAGTCTAATAAATAATATCCCTCTCTTCACACTCAAGTCAGGCTAAGGAGTCAGGCAGGAAATTAAAATATTAGCTTTATTACCTGTAAAGGTAATATGGCTGCAACTAGACAGCCACTGGCTTCCCCACAGACCCCAGCATTGTTCCACTTAGAGCACTGATGATCCCTTCAAGAACAGGCAGAAAGAAGCCAGGAATAAAGCAGAAGAAGGAGTTACTTACAGCCAGGTCTTCTGAGAACTCATCAAAAAGGTTATCCCTCTTCAGCTTTCTTGGGATCCAGAGTGCTACTCTAATGATATTCCACAAAGAAGGAAGAGGCATCAGGAGTACAAATGAACCTCTACCTCCAAACTCCATAATGTGTCTTTTAACCCATTGACTGCCAGGGCAAATTTATCCTTTAAAAGTATATTTCAAGGGGCCCCTGGGTGGGTCAGTCAGTTAAGCTTCCCACTCTTGATCTCAGCTTAGGTCTTGATCTCAGGGTCATTGAGTTCAAGTCCCCCATTGGGGTCCACATTGAGTGTGGTGCCTACTTGACAAAAATAAAAAAATTTTTTAAAGTACAATTCCATGTATTATTGTATCTTATGGTTCAGCTAAGTTAGAGATAATTAGTGTTTAATTTTTATAGATCTTGTTAAAATGGCCTGTTTCTGCACAGAGCACCCGAGTTCTGTACTGTGGTATGTTGTGGACACTCGTATGCCACCCAGAACCCCCCCCCCTTCACTTCAGGACCGAATCCCTCATTCCACCAGCTGTTGAGAGTGCTGGTAGCCACCGATAGCTCACAGCTGAGCCCCCACCCTAGGAATCGATCTCATCCCATGCTACATCTAAAGATTGCTCCAATATGGGGTATAAAGGCGGCCATGTTGGTACATGGAGGCCTTTCTGCCAATCGTTCAGCTCCAGATTCCCTTTGGGGTCTGGTAAGGTTTGTGTTTTGACTGCACTAAAGTCCACCTTCCCTCACCACCCCATCCTTCCTTTCCCAGAAGTGAGCATCCTAATACTCCCCCCAGGAAAACCTCTGGGCCACAAAACTTCTGGGTCTCTTTCCCAGGGAATATCACCTACCACAGCATATAGGTAACAGATGCTATATACATTTATCTCTGCATCTACTGATTACAAAGTCGGGGGGGAAGGCGATAGGTTCCACCCACCAAAATAAAATGAACATTGGACCAAGAAGCCAGATGGAAAGTATCATCTGGGTGCTGGTGAAGATTATCAGATAATAAAGACACAGCTAATACTAGCCCTTACAACATGATGTCTTGGCCATTTATCATGGCAGATCCTGTGGGCTATTTGTGTAATGAGATCTGGGCTATTCAAGATCACTCATGGAAAAGCTCACAAGCAACTCTTCTCTCACATCTATTCTTTAATTGAGCTCTGATCTCATGCGTTGTTTAAATGTAACTTAAAAGGTGATATTTACTTCTCCATGGGAAAAAAAGTAGCTGCAGAATTGAGATATACTTGAGCTTGACATTAATCACAAATATGACCAGTTTCTTATTGGAAACTCAGTGTTATGCTAAAGCACGTTTTTGTTTTCATGCTGTGCACAGGCCCTGGCCTCCCGATTTCCACCCTTCATGATGGCCACACTGATCAAGGTACGCTAACTTGCATGCTCTTGTCTAAAAAAATCCTGAACTCTGGGTGACATTATGCTGGAGGCAGCAAGATAGTTTCCCCACACCCACAAGGGGAACTGTGTTGGAATCTTGTGGTCATAGAGCCTATAGTCACATAGACTATAGGCTCTATAGACTCTATTTGAGTCAAATCTGACCCTCTAAAATCTAATATTATTTGCAGTAAGAACCTGGCATCACACAGATGAATTATATCACAGGGATTCATGCTGTCTTCCCCAGTCAGCTTTATCAAAAACACAGGCGGTTAGCTTTGGAAGGAAACTTAGGTATTTAGCACAACCTCCCTCCCAAATAAGAATTTCTACTTCACTGCAACATTCCAAACTAGAGACAAATTCCAGATCTAAGTCCAGTTCAAAGCAGAGGGTGTCTGACTATCATGCTGGCTCTTTTGTTCTAACAGCTACATCACACTGTTGCTACGAATGAAATTCCTCAGATTTAGAGGCTTTTCCCATTTTTAGCTATTATCAAGACAGTCCTCCTCCAACCCATATCTGTGATATTGGTTCAAAATACTTCCAGATCAAAGATGACCATCGTTGCTCTCACCAGAGTGATGCGAGTGTGGGATTACCCCCATACCCTTCCCACAGTTGTCCCGTTGTCTTTTGATTTAGTGCTGAACAATATTATAGGGTTGAAGTGGAGGGAGATGAGGGATAATGAGGGACTTCAGGACTCGAGCCTGTGCTCCTCCCTGGACAGCTTCGGTGAAAGTCAGGAGACTGCTCAGGGGTTAGTTTGACTGCCAACACAATGGCTCAAATAAAATAGGTGAAAATAAGGTAATGAGGAAAAACAGAGTCAATTCAGAAGCTCTGGGAAGGTCAGGTATTGTAACAGAGATGCTATGAATTTAGTGTCATTTTGAAGTTGTGGGGTTTTTTTTTGTTGTTGTTGTCTGGTTGGTTGGTTGGTTGGTTGGTTTTTTTTTTTTAACTTCATGTCTAATAATGACATATCTTGAAGAATAAAAGATTGTATTTCTCAGCATGGCTCATCTCAACCTTCAGTAAGAGACATTTTAAAGCAATACTACATTCAAATCTGTAAGATTTTGTTTTAATGGAAATTCCCATAAATGTATGATTCCCATTTTATCATGACAGCTAAAGGTCAGCCTTCCTTTTTTCAGAGCATGAATTTCCACATTCTTATTATCCTTCTCCTATTCCTGCCAGATACCAATTTCAGTACTGCATACAAAAGTGTTATTACTTCACCCAATACTTAGAAAATAGGTGCAGTGCTCATGTCACTCTCGTTTCTCATATGTATTTATATGTTTTCTAACCCTCGAATAGAATGTGATTTTTTTAGAACACAGTTCTGCAAACTCGCCTCGTGATGAAATTCTCCAGAGACATTTATTATAAATACAGATGCTCAGGCCCTCTCCAGAAATTCCAGTTCAGTAAATCTTAGATTGGGCTAGGGAATCTGAAATTTTAAGTAATTCTCAGATAAGCATCTTTTTAGAGCTGATGCTAGGTCTTCTGTTTATCGGCAGGGTTTTTTTCTCACTCGTTTTCTGTTGCATTTGGTGCCAGAAATCTTTACACAACAGATATTTATTAAGCGCCTATCACATTAAGTCAGACATTGTGCTGGATACTAGATCCTTAAAATGAACAGATCAGATATGGTCCGTGTCCTCAAGGAGATTATAAATCAATGGAGAATGCAAACATGTGAGTGAGTAATATAGTGGAACAAATGATTAGGATGGAGGAAAAAGAGCAGGAAAGCACATAAGCAGAGTACTATATCTGGGGTTTGGGGGTTAAGAAGTGTCTCCTAATGATTGATACATCAAACTGGAAACTCACGGATATAAAGGAGGAATTAATGCTGCTTAGATGTCTGGCTTGATCAAGTGGATTGATATTAATGCTTTTTACTGGAAGAGGGATTCGCAGCCAAAAGAATGTTTTGGGGGAGATGATGAATTTTGTTTTTTAATATTGAGCTTGAGATGCCGATCGGATAGCCAAGTGGAGCTCTCCTGGAATGACAGAGTTTTGGATCTGGACACTGAATTGAAGATGAGGAACAAGAAGTCATTTCATTTTAATTTATGAAATCCACGGTTACTAAGACCATGAAAGTGGATAAGACCACAGAGTAGGAATAAAGCTGTGTGGAATACCAACATGAGAAATGGGAAGAGAAAAATGAACCTATGAAGGAGACAGAGAGAAGAACAGAGGGAGAATAGCCTTGAGAGTAGGGTATCATAGAATGCAGGGAGGAGAGAATCTCGGGAAGAGGGAGGGCTCATCCGTGTCCAGTACTACAGGGAGTGAAGTGATACCAGCTCTGAATCAATGAATTTAGCAAGAGGGAGATTACCATTGGCTTGGTCAGACCAGTTGCAGAGAAACAGTGGGTGTGGGAGCCAGATTGAAGCAAGTTTAGGCTTGATAGGACACAAGTAAAAAGAGAATCATTTCAGCAGACCTCCCTGAGGGGAGGAGGACAGAGGTGGGGTGATGACTGGAAGCAGTTCAGTTGATAGAGGTTTAATTTTTTTTTGAAAGATAATAAACATTTAAGCATAGTTTAAATGCTGATGGAAGAAATTAGGAGACCAGAAAGGGTCGAAGACATAAAGGAGGGAGGTCCCCAAGAAGTCGGGAAAAAGGAGTCCAGAGACAGGTGGAGATTCATCTTTGGCATTGTGCTGAGCGAGAATGAAGAAATTACTATTGTAATTGTATGAAAGTTTGTAGACATTGCAGAGAACTGTGCAGTGGCTTCATTTCATCAGCAAAGTGGGGTAAGAGCATTTGAAAATAACACAGGACCCGAACCAGGCGCTTTAGAAACCCAGAAGAGTTGACACTTGACATAGACCTCCTAATGGAGGCTTAGTTGCTTCAGGCACAAGTGCTCATTACAATTACCCAACTGATCAAATGACCTCATTTATCAGCTTTTCCATAAATACTTCACATACTTTAATTAGTAAGCAAAATACAGTAGCTAATATAATTAAAACAAAAAATTCTTACATCCATCATTCTTCCTTCTTTATTTCATCATAATGAAGAGTCCACCAACAGAGAGCACATACGCACACATAGCATGTACTGGGTAATAAGTATGCTAGGGACCGAGGACAGAATGATGAGTGAAATAAGGTGAAAGGTGCTCTGGGCGGTAGCCTTCCTTCCACGTTACAGGCTTTGAATGCAAAGCCACATGGAGAAGCCCAGTTGGCACCCCCACTGCCTACAGGCCTATGAGATCCCATTTTGCTCCAAGGGGTGGGAAAATTGCCAAGTTACCATATGTACAGATATTTCTCTGAACTATAGAGCATTAATAAGCTTATGAATTAACTTTGGCATTTCAGTAAGCCACGAATTAGGAAGGTTCAATAGCTAGGTAAAGAATGGAGGAATCAAACTCTAACCAACCTGGCAACACTTGGGTAGAGTTTCCGACTTCCAGTACCTGTTGGTAAAATGATAAAAGTAAATAAGTAAATTATAAATGTAATAATAAGTAAAATATGAAAACAAATAAATAATCAATTATAACGCAGTCACTCTGTGTACTTGCTCCACTCAGGATTCCCTTCATCCGTAATAGCTCCTCACATAGAACCCACACAGGGAGAATGAAGAGCTGGCCCCATTGTACTTAGAATTGTATATTCAATGGGGGCTTTTTGTTTTGTTTTGGGGGGGTTTTGGTTTTTTTTAATTTTAACTTTTAAGATGCCACAAGTATCTCTTTCCCGATGAATTATCCAAAGTTAAAATGAAATTTATTATGTATCTTATACAACTCATACCAAAACATCTATACTTATTCTAAGATTAAATATAACATGTTGGAACAAAATGCCATGAGTATATGAAAACTGAGAGTTACAAGGGAAGTGGTTTGGCAAACTTACTGTAGTTACAAGTACTCCTCCAGTTCCCTATCTTCAAGGACCACTTTTAAAAAGGCACAAAAACAAGAAGTTCACAGGATGTCTTTTGTAAAAACTGCCGTATCTCAGAAGTCATCCAGACCTTCTTTTAAGAAAAATAAATTGACAAACTCCACATGCTATATGAAAATCTATCTTTTCTCTAGAAGATAACTAGAATCAATTCTAGTTCAAAATATAACTTGCAAAAAACCCTCAATTGCTAGAAACCCATTTACATATACCACCAAACTACAGCATCAGGAGATCAATAGATTGTTCATTTTCAAAGATTAAAGTGTGAAACATAATTAAGCACAAATATAAGCAGCAGGTTTTTTGAAGATCCTTTAAGGTGAAAAACAGAAAGAGATCAGAGTGTGCATATATTGTTATTTTACTAAGATGTATAACTACCTTGACAAAAATGATCTGAAGGGATAGGATGTAAAATAATTCAATTACAAAAAAGGGAGGCATATCCTATATTAGTTAAGTACAACAGGAAAAGATTTAAGAAGAAATATATGTTAGGGTGCCCAGGTGGCTCAGTCAGTTCAGTGTCTGACTTGATTTCAGCTTAGGTCATTATCTCTGGGTTGAAAGATCAAGCCCTGAATCTGGCTCATCCATTGGGCATAGAGCCTGCTTAAGATTCTCTCCCTCCCTCTCTGTCTGCCACTCCCCCCTTCTCTCTATCTAAAATAAATAAATAAATAAATAAATCACAGAAAGAGTATTTGACTTTATACATTGAAATTTTAAAAATAAATTTTGTGACTACATAATCTTTTTAAAAATATTTATTTATTTGAGAAAGAAAGAGAAAGCATGCATGCATGAGCAGGGGTGGGGGGGAGCAGAGGGAAAGGGAAAGAGAGCATCCAAGCAGACCCCTTGCTGAGCAGCTCTAAGGTCATGACCTGAGCCAAAATCAAGACTTGGATGCTTAACCAACTTAACCAACCCAGGCCCCCCCATTTTAATTTGAGATCTCAGCAATATAGATTTTACTTCTACTACTTTTTTTTTATTCTTAGTCCATTCTTAGATGATTTAAAAAAAAAAAATCCCCTACTCAGGTCATAGCTTCATGTTAGAAAATCGGAGATGAGAAAATATGGTGAATAAACATTGTTGCCTCTGTGAATCTTTCCAAATTGTATTTTGATGCCATAAAGATCAGTTCAGGAGGCAATGATTAATGTCCTCATACACTCATACCTGCTTTAAAGGCTGGGTTAAAAATATACTTGTCAATATATAACTTCTTATTCAGTTCCTTATACAGCTTCAGTTTCATCTATGTTAAAGCCAAAAGAATTTTAAGAAAGGAATTTTCTTCTGGAATGCTATTAATTGAAAAATGAACATTTTATTTTTTTAAAGAAATTAGAATCCTGGAAGAAAACGAAGAATTGGAAAATGCTTTGAAAAATATCCAACTGCCTAAGGAGGAAATAAAGAAACTTGAAGTGGATGACATTAGTAAGATCTTTTAAAAACTTCTCATTTACAAATATGAAGCTGAACACTTACCCTGCTTTCTTTTCAAAAAGCATAGAGTAAATATTATAATCCAAACCTTATAGTATCAAATCTTAAGTAAAACAATCTTACTGTAACAATAGAGTTTCACAAAAGATCTTTAATATGTTTGTAAATAGAGTTGATCTTATACTTTTCTGTAGCTCCATTTCAACACTAGTATTTTTTTAAAAAGAATTTATCTAATTTTAATTTTAGAGTGTGTGCTTCTAGAAAAACAATAACTCAAAATTTCTAGTAATTTATAAATTTGGCAAAAATATGTAGTAAAAATCAACTTATAATATATTCTTGATTTTTTACAATTTACTAGTTATGAATTGATTTTGTTATCTTGTTATTAAAGAAAAATAAATAATGCTATGAATATAGTGGAATAAAGATTTTTCTTTTTTTTCCCCCAAGCTTTATGGTACAAGATGATTCTTCCTCCTCAATTTGACAGATCAAAGAAGTATCCCTTGCTAATTCAAGTGTATGTAATATTTTCTTTGGTGTAAAAACTATTTACTGAAAATATGTTGAATTAAATACACATTTATGAGATAGAATGAACCATTCTCCTTGGTAACAGTTCCTATTGATGCTGTTTTTATATATTCCTCAACTAATCAGAGTAAATAAAATATGGCTATTTAAAATAGATTGAGGAAGTTTGGGGATTTTAGATGGACTAGCTTGCATTCGCTGTCTTGAATTTCCTTTGTATGGCAAATTGCCGAATGTGTCAGAATACCTTTGAGATAGAGAAATTGCAGCCAAAAAATATTGTAAATCATCTTAATGTCTTATGTAAGTGAGTTAGAAATGAAATAAGGGAATGGAATACATTTAGTGGAATCACACCCAAAATCAGTGCTGACCTACACACAATTTGCTTAAAACACCATGCATTTTTTTTAGTATATCTTATGCCTGCTTTTAGCAAGTGGCAGGTGGCAGAAATGACGAAAAACCCACACATATTCCTTGAAATGCCAACCCTAGATGTATCCGTTTTGGGGAATAGGAGAGGCTGTGTCCCAAAACAACTTCCTTGTAGCAAACCTCTGGGAAAAGCCTGGTCCTCTCTTGATTTTGAGCCAGTTCTAATGCCACTGTTATTGAAATTTTATTATACAAATGTACTGGGAAATACTAAAGGCAATTCTTAGCCATGATGTGAAGTTGAGTTTTACAAAGGAATCCAAGATTCTTTTTTTTTTTTTTTTTTCTGTAGGTATGGTGGTCCTTGCAGTCAGAGCGTAAGGTCTGTATTTGCTATTAGTTGGATTTCTTATCTTGCAAGTAGGGAAGGGATAGTCATTGCCTTGGTGGATGGCCGAGGAACAGCTTTCCAAGGTGACAAACTACTGTATGCAGTATATCGAAAGCTGGGTGTTTATGAAGTTGAGGACCAGATCACAGCGGTCAGGTGAGCACCTTCTTATTCAAACAGAAATTGATGCGCAACAAAAGTCATGCAATCACTGTTGGGTTTCTCCATCTTTAACGATGTCATTCTTTTTGTCTATTTTCCTAACTTTATCTAAAATTACCATTAATCTTAAAGAGATATTTTTGCCCAATAAGAGAAAAAAACTACTGATGGAAAAGAACTAATAAAAATGTAGAAACATGATTTATAGTGATAAATGACAAATAACTCTCATTTGATGTTTCAGTCATTCTGATATCCTTTCATTTATTCACATGGTTCCCACACAAAAAATTGTATAACTCTGGGGATGGTCCATAGACAGCCAAACATCTGAATTTGCTCAAGCATTGTGGATTCTGGCTCATAAATTTAGAAATTCCTCCCAAGATTTCATCAACACTCTATCCGTACAGATGCTAGGCATTCTTTTGTAATTAAGCTAGCTGCGAAGTTCGGCTGTGTTAGCATAAAAGTGTTTTCTTGTTTTTATTTGACAAAAAATTCATTTTATGTAGTACAAATTATATTATGGAAACATTCATAGGGAAGACAGACTCATAATCTGAATTCTTCTCAATTACATTCTCAATCATAATTTGTGTCGCCATCATCTTTTCTGAAACAAAAAAGAATATAGTCACCAAAATTGTTGTTTATTTAGAAACACTGTGCTTGATTCTTCTGGACAGTTCTCTACAGCTGTTGTGTTTCTCTTATTAGGCTGGGGGTATGTAAAAGTTAGAGAACAGTAGTTTACAAATGTAAAAGCTAACACAGGCCAAGTGGACCCTTAGTCGTGGATGTATATGTGTGCGTAATAGCCTAAGGTCAAACACTCTTTCACAGCAAAGAGCAATTTAGAAAATTCATTGGTAAATTCCTTTGATCATCATAATGTCATTATTAGTTACTGATTTCAGTATAGCATACACAATGAAGATTGTATTTAACAGCTAGGCGCCAGGCCCAGACAATACTTTTCTGTATTTTTGTCTCTAATCGCACCAGAAGAGTTTAGACTCACAAGTAATTATTTTTAAAAATAGAAAAGTAATCATAACCCATCTGTTTTCAAGTTTTTCTTCCATTCTGTGAACAGTAATATACACACACATATACAATATTCAATTAAAAGCAGCCTATTTGAGTAAAATCTGACAAGTGAATAAGTGGATTATTAAATAACACTGCACAATCTGTGGGCATTCTTCATGCCTAATTTCTAGGAGGCTCCCTCTTTCTTGCTGATCGAGATTTTTGGCCTGTCTGCTATTAACCTGTTTAGGAGAATCTTCTGCCTGATGGAGAGGTATAGAAGAGATAGCTCAAAGAAAAGTCTTCCAAGAGACTGGTTTCTCACATAAAGACTGCCTTGTGCCTTGATGGAAATATGAACACCATTGTCAGTGTTACAGACCTAATTCTTTAAGGATTTTTTTCCTTTATTTTTATTTTATTTTATTTTTTTGCCCCGTGGGTTAGATCTATTTGTACTTAAACCGTGCAGTAAACACCCAAGGGCACCCCAACCCTGGGACTACATCAAAAGCCAGATGTAGATTACACCTCATTTGTAATTCAACTGGATCTTTTCCAAAGTTGGTAGAACTAAAAAGTGGTTTGTTTTGGCACTGGTTAAAAAACAAACTTATCATCACCATCATCACAATCTACTGATAACAACACAATACATCATCCTATTTCTGAGTGCACTCATTTACTACCCAAATTGCAGCATTTGCATTTAAGAATACCTCAAGAAAGAGAACCGATAGATTCTCATCGTGTTTCTTGGATGGAATGAAAATTTAAACCCGAAACCCATGTAGAGACCTTAACAAAAATTGTTATTTCTGATGTTCAATATATAGGACATGAAGCCACAAATTGTACCAATTTTCACAATAATATAAATGTCTTTGGCATTTAGAACTGTAGATAGACCAGAGGCAGTAGTTGGCTACCTTTACCTTCTCTGAGCCATTTTTAGGATGGAATCTGAAGAAAGTCTTCCTGCTATACAGCAGGCATATGTTCACTCATTTGCTTAGCCATTCGACAACAACAGATCAAATATTAATATATGCCATAGCGATCCACTCTGTATAAAATTGTGCAATTTACAATTTCTACTTTCAGTGCACTTACAATCTTTGTAAACGGGTTAACCCCCGCAACCCCACCCCCACACTCTGAAGAGATGGCATTGCTATTAGATGGAACTTTTGGTAAACAGCCTAGTGAACCAAGGGAGGCTATGTGGCCCGTGCAAAGAAAATAGACAACAGTAGAGATGCACTTGGGACTGGCCTGGCTTTGCTTGAAAGCGTCGTTTTGCAAAAGTGAAAGGGATGCCTTGGAACCTGATGCTTTGAGAAAACAAAAGCTAAAATGGGTAGATTTATACGATAATCCCAGGAAGTGTTTTAGGAATCAGACACTGAATGTCTGACATGGGAATTGGGATTGTAATGCCTTTACGGCCACCCTCAAATTACCTTCCCACAAGAAAATGAAATGTGTCCCCTTCGATCTCATATAAAATGTAATCTGGCTAAATTTTTTAAACATACGTAAAGGAAATCATGTGTACATATTTGGGAACAACAGTAAATACTTGTCTGGGTCAATAAATAGATTTAAACAAAGCAAAGCAGGCTTAAAAAGAAGAAGAAGCCAGACAATCTCACAACTTTGACTACACAAAAGAGAATGCTTCAAAGGAGAGGCTTGTGAGGTCAAAACATAAGTGAAACTAGGAACTGCTTCCCTTAGGCTTCTGAGCAAATGGTACATAGGTAGGACTCATGAATGTTCCTTAGTTACAGGGTCAGTTCTACTCATTTGGCATATATATGGCACTTTTGATGTTCCCACACTTCCCACAATATCCAGAAGGTTGTTGGTGAGAAAATATCGTATCATACTGTTATACATGGTATCAATAAAAACAATTCCAAAACAGAGTAAGAATTGATCCCTAGGATTCCAAATTAACCTTTTGTCTAGAGCCATTTTTAATGCAAGAAAACATGTAAAGTTCAGTCCAGCCTCCAAAATGTTTTTTCATATGTTACTAACATTTTTCTTTAACTACATGATCAACAGTGTTTCTGATAACCCTTCTGAGAGCTCTTGAGAATTTGGACGTGAATTTTATGGAGACCTGTTGGCCTGGAAGGGCTCAGATTATCTAGCTAACCTTTAACCTAGTCCTGCCACATTAAGTGTTAATGTTTCATTTTCACGTTAACTATTGCACTATCATTTCCTGTAAATGTCATCCTTCCAGAATAAACCGAGGAAGGGAGCTGTTAAGAATTTCCTGCTCCCATGTATCACCTGCTATTTGCTTTTACCCCAGATGCAAGGCAATATGATTGCTAGTTTCTGGGAGATCATAAAATCGAAATTGATTTTATGGCTCAGAACTGTCTTCCAGCACTCGTGGAAAGTTTTTCTTTTTCTAACAAAGAAAGTGAACCTGCTCTTCTTTCATTTGGCTTCTGAAGTTAACGGAAGAATTGCTGAAATGCCACAGTTTGCTGTACATTTTCTCTGTTTTATCATGAACAGCATCCACACAGGTAGCAACTTTCCATTTGCTGCTGCATCTCTTCCCCATAGACTCCTCAGTGTCCCTCAGAATCGGTGTAGGGTAAGCTGTGACTGACGGGGCTTCTTCCCATCTGTTGGTCCCGGGCATTTGCCCAACTACTCTGTGCATTGGAAACGTGCATGTTGAATCCATGCAACGAGCAAAATGGTTGCTGTGAAATCCCTGTAAGAAACTTCATTATTCAACTAATGAAGCCACTCCACTTTTACTTCCAGAGAAGAATGAGAAAGAGCATTAACATAACTAAAGGGAACACGAAAAAATAGTATTTTTCTGGCTCCCTATGTTACTCTGTTCTCTCCCCTCCTTCCTGTTACTGTCCATCCGGGTCTCTGCAATGGCTCAACCACCTTACTTTTTTCTTCCCCGCCTTACTTTTTTCTTCCACTGCTTTTTTTTTTTTTTTTTCCTGAGCGTTCCCTGAGATTTTATCAAACCATTCCCAAAATAAATCACAATTGCTCTAGAACACCAACCTCAAGGAAGAATGGGATAAATTAGCCTAAAACATTCCTATCTTGTACCAGCTTGCAAAGTTGCATTATGAAGGCTTCCCATGACTTTTTAAAGGTTGCCCTTCAGTATGGTCTCTTGCTCCTAAGAAATTTATTTTCAAAAGAGTTTCCAAAGGAAGGCTCTTCTGTGATGGAACACAAATGAATCATGTCCATATCCTAAAAGACACTCATAATTATCAACACCATGATAAATTGAGAGTACCTAAGTGTGAAATGGGAGAGGATGGATATATTTCCATGGATGAAAGTGACCAAAAACGAGGTAGTAATTATCATTAACATCTAAGCATTTAAAATTGATAAAATTTAAAGCATCCAATAACAAAAATCTTTTTTTTTTTTTCCCCAAATCTGGGGACTTGGAAATTTGGTCCTAGTCATGGTGCTGTGACTTCCTGTGTTACTATTAAGCCTGGGTCTTGACCTTGTTAAGTCCCAGGTAACTCACTCAGGCAATCAGGATGCTAGACCGGCAGCCCTAGAAGTACTACCCAATAGATGTACGGTAGAGTCCAAAGGATCTATTTTATCTTTTGCAGAAAACATGATAATATTCTTTTAATTATTTGTAAGTGCAGTGTTATTGTGCATGTGTTTAAACAAAGAAAATGGAGCGTTTCTATTAAATCTTTGGATTAAATATGCTTGTGTAATGAAGTAAATGTCATGTGTACACACTTAAAATTCTAAAAATTTGTTTCTTTTACTTTAGAAAATTCATAGAAATGGGTTTCATTGATGAAAAAAGAATAGCCATATGGGGCTGGGTGAGTTGTTTTATATGTTTTACTCCTGTTATTCAGTTCAGCAATCATAATTTTCTAAAGTGTGCGCTTATAAGGTTTCTCATGAAATGTTAATGTTGCAACATCATTTAATCTGTCAATGGAAACAGTCAGTTTAGATAATCTAGGCTTCAAAGTGGTGGCTTTAAGCGTTCCTTTTTCCCAATCAGTTAGTTTCTTCCTCATATAGCAAATTAACTCATAATTGACACATTTTTACTTTTCTTTTTGTATGAACTGAACTGAACTATATTCATCAGAGGTTTAATTTCTTTTGTTATTTTAGAGTTACTGTATATCTTTTCATTTCATTTTTATAAAGAGCTACGCTAACATTTGAAATCATAGGAACTTTTAAAATATAAATTCCCTAGTACCTAGCCTATCCCAGTCATATATTGGGTGTTTTGATTCTTTTTTGTTTTTCTTTTTTTTTTTTTTTTTTGTAATCAAATTATTTTACCAGACCTAATATTAATTTGTGCTAACAAGAGAAAAGTATAATTTAGTTTCTGAGTTATAGGTCATGGAGATAATTGCCCATGTGTGAGAAGCTATGCAGGTTCTCAAAATACACATTAAAAGGAAGTGGCAAAACTTCCCAATCATGGGCAATGAAGTCACTGGAAAGTTTGGAGAAATATTGGAAAGAGTTTAGATTTGCCCATTATAAATTATGATAATTACCCTTCAAAGAAGAGTTCCTGTTTCACTTTTTGGTCTGAATTTGTACATTTGCAAGTCAATTTGCAGCCATTTGTGCTTGGGTTGTTTTTCTTGGCTGTTTTCTCTGAGAGCGGCCTGCACAAGATGGAGGGAATGAAACCCAATATTGAAGGGAGCCTGCAGGCTCCGGCTCAGCTCTCAGCTCAGTGACCAGATGAAGAGCTGTTATGAATTTGTGGAAAGTTGTTACTTCAAGCCATTTGGTCCTTCTTAAAACTATCAAATGTTAAATATCTAAACAGAATGGAATTCAAATGGCTGGAAATAAATGAAATATTTTTATAGTGAAATATTTCAGATACGATCTCTCCTACTATCCATTTTTATGAAATTTCCTGAAGTAAATTTTTGAAAGATTCAGATTTCACACTGAACCCTTCCGTATAATCATTAACATTTCTCGTGCAGTTTTACTTTCCTTTTCCTGCAGGCTTTGAAATAACCATAAAGCAGAATCTTTAATTTCATTTCTACAATATCCTGGTATTAGTTTGGTAGAGAACCATCTATGTAGGATGATTTAAAGAACCCACACAACACCCCAGAATACATCCATATCAGTCTGAAATTCTTCGATAAGAGATTCTCATCATGTCTATGAAAATGCTTCTAGAAGATGTAGCATATTAGATCCCCTTTCTTGCTTACTTTCCACAAGGCAGAGATTGTGAGGGAACTCCTGAAAGCACACACAGAAGAAGAAATAAGTGAACTGCTGATAGATGCAACATCTGGGCAGCCCCTAAATCAGCCGGGCCCAGAAGAGCCTGAAGGAAAAAGACCTTAATACTATACTTTTTAAAAATGATTTCTTTATGATTTATTTAATCCATCCATCTGATCATTGACTCATGCATTCTTTCACCAATGTAGTAAATTTTTATTGGATCTCAACTAGATCTTATATTAGGTTCTTTAGAAGATGGAAAGATGAATAAATTGTAGCCCTAGCCCTCTATTAGATAAAACAGAGAGGGAAAAAGCCATTGCTCAGCAATGTTCCTAGTGTTAAGACAGATACAACGTGGTGGCAGAGAACACCAGGGAGAAGAGTGATTAATTTTAGCTGGGAGAGCTAAGGGGAGATTCAGAAATGAGGTAGGGAAGATAGGTCAGTAATGGTGCATTCCAGAGAATGAAGACAGCTTTGCCCAAGTCCTGAGGTATCAGTGAATAGGGTGTGGTTGGTCTGGATGCTGGAAACTTCAGAAGCGTAAGGCACATAGTGAGAATGGTGAAGAACAGAGTTTGAATAGGTACGTAGCCAGATAGCAGGAGGACTTTTAGACTGTCTAAAGGAGAATGGCCTCTATCCATGACTCTGCAACACATTTCTCTTATTTTTCTTTGTCTCCATGATCATCACACTCCATTCATTCCTTATTTATTATTTTTAAAAATTTTTCCATTCATTCTTTAAATGTCAGTCTTTTTCAGGGTCTGGCCATGGCTCTCATTGTTTTTCACTTCCTTGGGGAAACCCATGTAATTTCAAAGATGGTGCTGACTGTCAGCTCCCTGCCACTTGCATCTGCCTCTCTTCTGAGCTCCACATTTCAAGTGCTCACTGACCTTCTATCCCAAATGTCCTACTGGGGCCTCAAGCCTAACCCATACATGCTAAACTTGTTACAAGCTCCTTAAACCAAGTCTTCATCTTTATTGAAAGACCTCACCACACTCCTAGTCACCCCCATTAGTAAATTTAGGGCTATTTTCAACTTCTCTTGCTCCCCGACTCCAACATTTCATTGGTAAGTAATTTCTCTCAACACCCAAATCTGTTCTCATCATCCCCAACTGCCAGTGCTTTAGTTCAAGTTTCTTCATACGTAATTCAGAGCAGACCTTCTCAAACTGTAGCTTACATAAGCATCATCTGGAGGACTTGTTCAAACAGTTTCCAGGGCCCTTCCACCAAAGATTCTGATTCAGTAGCCCAGGGTGAGTCCCAAGGATTTGCACTTCTAACATGATCTCAGGTAATGCTGATTCTTTGGGTCCATGGACCATTGGGCGGTATTGGTTTAACGATTCCATTTGCCTTTTAACTAGCTTTCCTGTTTGGGCCTCACAAGCTGCAATGTCGCTAATGAAGTTGCTACTCCAAAACACAGTTTTTACCATGTTGCTTTTCTGCTTATATGCTTACATGTTTCCTAAGGCCACACATTGACCTTGACCTGGTGCCCAAACTTACTTCCTTGCATGGAAAGCCCTTAGCAATCTGGCGCTAACCTGCTCTTTCCAGTTTCATCTCTTTCCACTTTTCCCCATGCCTTAGGAATGATTTGACTTCTGTCTGTGTGTTCTTGCTCTCATGCTATTCTGAATCCTATTCCTTGCACCTGCTATGTGTCCATCTTCTTCCATTCTGCTCCTCTTCCTCTAAAATGCAAAACTCCTACTTACTCTTTAAAACCCTACTCAGATACAAATTTCTTTGTGCTCCAATAATTCCGTATATTGCTCTTCTAGGAATTACCATGTTTTATTTTGTATGTCTATTGGTTTCTCCCATGAAAATGACCTCATCAAGGGAATGGACTTTGTCTTTTTGTTTTATTAATTTTTTTCCCCCAAATGTTTAACAAAATACTTGGCCATCCCACACACCAATGATGTTATTTTAACGAAATTTAATCCTGTAAGTCCATGTTCTCCCAAATGTATCTTATTAGTACCAATGACTTTTTCAGGAAAAGGTCCTCCGGGTCTAATAATTTGGTAAATCATGAATTCTGCATAATAGTGTATATCAGTTCTATGAAGGAAGAGTAAAAAATCCTGTTACATTTTTATTAATACAGTATTACCAAAAGGTATTTGATTCCATGGATACTGTTTTGAAATGTGCTCTTAAAGTGAATAGGGAATAGAATTGATGTCTTACAAAGACACTCTTGGCCGCAGGGTGGAGGATGGTCTGAGGTGGGGGGAGGGAGTGGGCCAAGGAGCTAGGTGAGCAGTAATAATGGCCACAAATACCAAGGGCCTGAATTTAGGAAGTGAAGTAAGAGGTGGGAAGAGGTCAGAGCTTCAAGTGCTGTTTTCTAGTATAATAAGCAGGGACCTGTGGCAATCTGGAGATGCAAAAGAGGAAGATGTTGAGAATGACTGCAAGCGTTACTTAGCTACTATTATTGTATTTCATACCAAGGAAGAAAGCATCTGTTCCCCTGAAGTGTTGGGCAAGTTAGCGGTCTGAGAAACATACTGTAGCTAACCCCATACATTTTTGGTAGTCAATTGACAAATAAACTGCAAATTCTATGTTTCCCTCCATAATCCTGATTAAGAAGGGAAGAGGAGGCATTTTGATCTTACCCTTTTATTTCTCACACCAAAATCCAGTAGCTCAGTTTTTAGCTGCTTATTAGATACCCACTAGGCAGCCGACACCATGTCTAGGAAGTGTCTGCTATACCCAGTTCTTCACCAGCCCATCTTGCCCCTCAGGGGACATTTGGCAATGTCTGGAGTCATTTTTGGTTGTCGCCATGGGGGTTGGGGGGGGTGTGCTACTGGCACTTAATGAGTCGAGGCCAGAGATGCTGTTAAATATCCCACAATGCACAGGGCAGGTCCCCACAAACAAGAATTATCCAGCCCAAAAATGTCAACTGTGCTGTGGTTGCAAAACCCTGGTTTATGTGAAGAAAAACTGAAGTAATTATTCTGACAATTGAAGAGCAGCAGGGGTTTTGCCTAAATTATTAGAATAACAACCTCATTTGTGGGCCTTGCTTTGTTAATATAGGCCTAGCCAGGTGGTGTTGAATAAGCATTAGTTCATGATTTAATCTTAGTTCCTTTCTCTTCCAGTGACTAATTATAAGCAATTTGAATTGCTATGTGTAATCAACGATGTAAAAGTAGGACAAATGCACCTCTAATGAGACTACATTCGACTCCAAACTTAAAGTTCTCCGACGAGGTTTGCCCCATTGCAAGGACAGAGAGGAAAGTCATGGGTTGTAGGAGGCAGGTGTCCTGGCTTTGAATCCCAGCTCTGCTGCTGCCTGACTCCCCCTCCAGGCCATAGCTTCCTCATTGTGAAAGGCAGCCATGATTTCCTCACCGGGTCCCTGTGAGGATGAGCTGAGTTAACAGGAAAGTGACATACTTGATAAATACTGATTCTCTTCCCCGCCATGTCCCAGGCCATGTTGTCAGTGCTGGGGATACATTCACTAAGAAGACAGATGAAAATGTCTACCTTTATGACTTTGGGAACAGTTGGGAAGAAAGACAATAGGCAGGACAAAGAAGTACAATGAATAGGATATTAAACGATGACAAGTGCTCTGGTAAAACACAAAACAAATCAAGAAAGGAGCATGATACAGGGTTGGTGCGGTGTAGATGAGAAGGACAGGTGTGACTTTCTTTGAGTTAAGACATGAAATGGGAGGAAGTGAGCCATGGCCCTTTCAGGAAAGAGTGTTCTAGGTAGAGGGCACCAGCATTTGTGGAAGTCCTGGGGCTAAGATCATGCCTGGAGGGTGCAGAGAGCATCAGCAGAGCTGACAAGCAGGGGAACATCCGAGGAGGGAGAAGGGAAGCAGCGTGTGTGGGTCCTCAAAGAAGGTTTCAAGAGCCTTGGCCCTACAAATGTTAGCTATTCACTATTATGCCTGTAGGTAAAATGTTCCACTGTGCATTATGGCTCACATAAGAGCGTTCTATAAACCCCTCAAAATTCTGTGCCCTTCTAAGAATGTTTTTAAAGATATCCTTCGTTTAAACAAAATGGCAAGGCATCTAAGTGCAAAGGACAAAATTCTAGAATTCTCATGGCCAATCTGCTCCGTGGGTTCCTTGCTTGCGACAGCCACCCACTCTGCCTTGGAGCCCCACCCATGGGAGAGCAGAAAAAAGTCAATGCGGGTTTATTTTATTTCCTCTTCATTTCTACAATAGGAATCGCTTTTCTAAGCTGCCTGAGAATTTAAAGAACACCTACTTCTGTTGTGCTATTGCTACACTAGTTTTGCTCTTACAAATTCCTAGAGACAATCCGTATTCATCCTGGAAACACGGAAATTTTATTTAGGCACAGCACTTCTCTCTAATCACTCAGGAGAGACAGGTTAATAATTTGCAAGGTTTCGAACAGAAATGTTAAAAACCCTTTTTACTGTGTGTAAATGCTTTCCATTTCCAATCTCACTTCATGCTATTTCAGCGGGACCCGCCATTGTTACTGGTAGTAAACACCCCTTTCCAATAAAACCACAAAAAATATTTCTAACGCAGGCTGACTTTCCTCTCAGTTGAACCTAAAATTAAGAAAGAAGGCGAGGACTTCCATTTCAGTAATAGTCGTTGCTAACCTACGAATCAAAGCAAATCATTTTTATAAGTGAAAATTTTCACTTACCAAAATGACTTTTAAACCCACTGTTCTTTCTGTTTTTAAAATATATTTTCCCCTATTAGAACATGTTTTAGTTCTCCTCTATGTATAATTAAAAAAAGGCCATGATATAATTGGAAGCTGCTTCTTCTATTCTCTGTTTTGTCACCAAGGGTCCTCAATAAAATTCCCCAGAACTGGAAACATACAACTGTACACTAGTTGAAGAATTCTTCCTCTAACTCGTGAATTCAGTAAAGTTGTTTAGCTTATCCCCATATTCCACGTATTTCATGGATTAAGAATAGACCCCAGCCACTGACCTGCCCTCATTAGCATGTCTGTCTCTCTGTCTGCCTGTCTCTCACTCTGTGAAGCTCTCCCTCTCCCTCTTTCACCCTTTCTGACTGACTTTTCTGTGACAAAGGGTGACCTAAGAGAAAATGGCTTCCAGACATTTGTGGTAATAAGGTCCTAAATACACGGCACATTCCAGTTGGAAAGTTGTACGGTCCTTTGGTGACCTAAGAATCAGAATGCTGACCTAAACTAAGAATCAGATGGAAGTAATGCAAGGGGAAGCTTTCCTGTGTTGGGGCAAGAACATGCACTGAGAATCACTTCCCGATCTAGCACACACATTTGGGAGGACCCAGAGCACGGCTTTGTCCACATTCCCAGAAGAAGCATCTCTCTCAGGCATGTTTCCACAACCCAAATTTCACTTCCAGGGGGAATGCCACCTTATTGTGTTCATTTCTCGACTTTTAGGGAAAGGTTCGAATTTCCAAGTGACATGGACAGACATCTTCTGCTGTCAGGTTTACATTTCTGAATCATCTGCCTGATTCCTTGGAGAAGAAAATTGATAAGCACTAACCCTACTCCTGACTCGTTTTGCATTTCTTTTTTTTTTTTTTTTCCATTAAGTTTAGGGGGGGCTATGTAAGACTTTTAAAGACACCAGTGGCTTTTCCTCCTTTGAGCTGCGATGCCAGAAATCATCAGAAGAGAATATATAATGTTACATTATACACAAACTCTGGCCATGTCTTCAATTATCCAAAAGATTCTTATGTCCTTCCCTTGTTGTTCTATCATGAAAACCCATTAAGTAAATACACAGACGTGAGTATTGTCTTACAGGAATTTTTGTAAACTATGGAAAGTATCTCGCTTTTGCATTGGAGGAATAATCTCCTTTCTTTGTGCATTTCTTTCGAGTAAGGTCCTGGTTTTGTTCTGGCAAGGTCCTCAATGGAAAAATATAAAGGAAAATAATTTTGGCAGAAAAGTTGCAATTATAAATATCTCTTAAACGGCCCCTACCATGCTCTGATCAGCAAACCAAGTATTTTTAGTTTACTAGGGGTGAAATGATGCTGTGTCAGGTAGAGTTTGCTGCCAAGGGCCAAGATAAACATTTAATCTACCCCATGCATATCCCCAGTTCCCATCAGTACTTAGTGTGAGGAGAGTTGCTGTAAAACGATGTTGGAGACTTTCTGAAAGTAAATCTGGAACTGACTTGTGATGATGTCTCCACAGTCCTATGGAGGCTATGTTTCGTCACTGGCCCTTGCTTCAGGAACGGGTCTTTTCAAATGTGGGATAGCGGTGGCTCCTGTCTCCAGCTGGGAATATTATGGTATGGAAATATTTCATAAATGTTGCTGCGAAAACATTTAACACATAATTACTCTATATTTGAGGTTGCTAGGAAAACAAATTATGCAGTAAAATTCACCCCAGCTTCACCGGGGAAAGTACCATCTATAAACGAGGTGGTTTATGTGATTCATTGTCATCATGTTGCAACCAATCAAAGAAACCTTAAGAGTGTGGAAAAAGAGTCTTCCAAACCCCAATGTGTGTTATTCTCTGCCTGAAACCGGGTGTCTCCTGACACAGCAAACCTTCAAAGCCAGAGTCAAGTCTGTGTTTTTGCAGCACACAGGTGGCCTGTAAATACATCTCATGCGAAGTCCGCTGGAGCCAAACTCTTCACCTCCACGCCAAAGTTTGCAGCCGCCAGGTCCACTGCTCCAGAAGCCAGAGCCACAAAAAAATTTGTGAAGGAGTATACCTCCTGTGTATGCCTATTTTTATGATTCACATTAAGGCAGGATGACTATTTGGAATTAAGTCTAATAATTGTACAAAAATTAGCTTTCATCAGATCCTCGTCCCTGTGTTGGGGTAGAAATAAGACAACTATAACTCGCAGGGAATCTTTATTCGGAAAAAAAAAAAAAGTGTGTGCTTGTGAGTGCATGTGTGTGTGTGTATTTGTGTGTGTGTTGGGAGAGGAGGATTCGGGGTACATGGTTCCATCTCAGATTAATTTAAGACACCAGTGAAAGTACCAGAGGGGGCTGCCTTTGTGACTTCTTTTAAAATACAACGAGGCCATTCCATAAGGTCCTCCCTAGCTCAACATTTCCCCCACCGAAAGGTGGAGGAGGAAAAGCTCAAGGTCAGGCCTTTCTAAAGTTCGCTGTGCATGTCTCCTCCGTTGCTTCTCTGGCCCTATTGAGGCAAACCGCAGAGCAGATGACTTGGGTGGAGAATTACAGTAATGGAAAGCAGGAACCTTCCTCCGCAGCTCCACAGGGGGAGGTGACGGGCAGTTTTCAAGCTGAGGGATCTTGTCGGTTAATGAAATGACCCGTACCACACACCAACAACATATTCTTACATATTTTACAGCATCTATCTACACAGAGCGGTTCATGGGCCTCCCAACGAAGAACGATAACCTTGAGCACTATAAAGTAAGTGTTTTCTGTTTCATTTAGGTCATGGATTTCTTGCAAACGTGCTAAATAATTGTGAAGCAGTTCTTCAGAGCTTACACTTTTGCTGGGTCCCCCAGCGAACACGCTGATCTTTTGTTAGCTGCAAAACACCTCACTAGGAAGACATTGACTCTCTTCGGATTCTCGTCTTTCTTTCCCCATCCTTCCTTCCCTCACCTCCCTTTTCCCCATCCTCCGGCCCACCCCCAGCCCCTGCACAGCTTGAGCGGGCATCATTTATGCCTAAGGTCTCACTCATATGTAACATATGACACATAAACTTCCCGTTTTTCAAACTAAGAATCAGATGGAAGTAATGCAAATGATGATGAAAATGTGTTGCTCTGACTCTTAAATATTTATCAACCAAAGCAATACATAATTTCAGTATTGGTGCTAAGTCCATCGCACAATGATTTAGCTAGTTTTCTATTAGAACTTGCAGCAACTAAAATGTTAATTTTTCCTCTTTTCCAGAATTCAACTGTGATGGCAAGAGCAGAATATTTCAGAAATGTAGACTATCTTCTCATCCACGGAACAGCAGATGGTGAGGTTTAAGCAAGACTCTTACACATAAAAATACTGAGCCAACATCACTTTGTTTAAGAAACATTAAGCATCCTCCTATGCCTGTGCTCAGGGTCAGTACCTAAGAGTCAGGGACATTTCCACAAATGAGTGCGATGATTCACGGCTGACAATGTCAACCGCATGACTAGATAATTGTCGGTGTTCATTTGCAGGCAGTACATTGTCACTCGATGCTTTCTGGTATTTAGCAGCACTTTAACTCTCTCTCTTTGTTGCAGATAATGTGCACTTTCAAAACTCAGCACAGATTGCTAAAGCTCTGGTTAATGCACAAGTGGATTTCCAGGCAATGGTACACAATTTCGTTTTACTCCCGTTCACGGCCTTAGACCCGTAAGCTCGAAGGAGGCATCTGATTTTTTCATTAGTATTATTTTTTTTTTCTTATGACATCCTGGCAAATGGGCTGCAGGGTAGAGGAGGCAGAACATTAGCAGGTGGGTCTTGGATGTTTCAAGAACTCCCTGAAGGACACGAGGTGAGCCAGGGCACCTCTGGGGATCCCGGTTGAGTCCTATCTGGAGTAAAGGCGTCTGTGAGATTGACGATCTTCTAGCTCGAACATGCAGTAGTTCTGGGATCCTGCTTGCATACTGTAGCTGCTTAGCATCCCCACAAAAGCTGAGAGTCCCAGAGCAGCTAAAAGGTTCTGTGTATTCAGTAAGGAGCGACTGGGGATTGTTATCAGTGGCCGCAGAACCTCCCTGAAGTCGGGCGGCTCCACTCAAGAGTTAGAGAACCCTTTTATCCCTGTGTTCTCACTGCCTGACACAAGCCTGGCCCAGCACGGAAGCTGGAGTGTTCCCCGAGCGAATGAATGAATGAGCTAGCTGGAAAATCCGGGTGGCATGAGGACTCGGAAATGACAACAGAGAGAAAAGGAAGGTGAAAACCATAGCAAGGGAGACAACCCCTGACAGCGGCTTCCCCTCCTCAGGGAGCAGAAGTTCTCCCTCAGTTGCTTTTCCTGAGCAAGAACCTCGAAAAGGAAACCCCCATTTTTGGAAATTGGACTTTTAAAAATAATTCACAAAAGGGGATGGGAGATTTTTTTTTTTTTTTTCTGATTTTTTTAATGGTGACCCCTTGACGTAAATTCACCTTCTAGGTATACAGCATTTGGTCACGACCAAAATCTACCTTATTCAGTGAAAACAATAATCTCACCAGCATCTCCCTAACAATGACGTTTAAATGTATAATGTCATCTTCCTGGGTGTTTTTAATGATACTATGTTTAACTCCTATGAAAGGTGTTTACAGTTACATGTGTTGTGGATTTTCTGTGGCAGAGAGGAATTGGATTCAGAGGCTAACAGCCTCATAGAATTTTTGAGCTAGAAGGAGCCTCAGAGAAAAATCAAATCCAACCTCCTCATTTTTTTTTTTTCAAATGAGGAAACTAAGCTCCAGAGAAACAAAGCAATGGACCCAGCACACCAGCCCTGGAGCACAGGCCACAAGGTCTAAAACACAAACTTAAAGAATTCCAAAGGCTAGTCCAGGTTAATAAAAGACTTTTATTGTCTTCCTGTTCTAAATGTCTGCATGGGAGCTATCTTAGTAAGTGTTTTTAAGTAGAATTTGAATCGCCGTATTAGAAAAACTGTCGGGACCTGCGAGTGTGAAGAGTCAAAGCTGGGTGTCTTGCGTGGCTGTGGGAGTGACCCGGCGTCTGCTCTTTGCCTTTCAGTGGTACTCGGACCAGAACCACGGCATATCCGGCCTGTCCACGAAGCACTTGTACACCCACATGACCCACTTCCTGAAGCAGTGTTTTTCTTTGTCCAACTAAAAAATGACGCAGATGCAAGCCTGTATCACAGTCGGAACACTTCGTATAAATGCCTCAGACCATTTGTTCGTTTTACTCTTTATGCTGTTAAATCCTGGTACAAACAAACAAATGAATGATGTTCTAAAGGCTGGTGGAAGATGAAGACTCAGAAGTTCATCCCAAATACTGTTTACATTTTCTGGCACTCTCCGAAAGAAGAGAAGAGGGCACCGTGCCCTTTCCTTTGGACACAGACAGTGTTTTGCTCACCTGTTCGTTTGAGGAAAATAATAAAGTCAGAAGCTAAAGTGCTGTTATTTTGTCTGTGTGCGTTCATTTCAGTTTCTGGTTTTATCACAGCAAATAAACACTTGTGCTAGGCAAGCACGTGAGAAACGTTAGGTGGTGATGAGAAGAAGAATCTAGAAGAGTTTGGATTTTGTAATTAGAATTCCAAATGCTGGAATGAATAGCTCAGAGTATGCAAAAGCATTGTTCAGAAATCAAGTTCGAGATGCATTTCGTGGAGGCATCCTGAGGCTTGCGCTCTATGCTGGCCCTCCGAGAAATGTTTATGAAATTTCTCCCAGATTTCTTCGATGTAGCCAAAAGCATTTGATAAGGATAAAGTCAGAATTTTGAATTTAGGCTCCCTTTAATAAATGCTTCCAATTTAGAAACATTCCTATTTTTTTAAAGATTTTATTTATTTATTTAACAGACAGAGATCACAAGTAGGCAGAAAGGCAGGCAGAGAGGAAGGGAAACAGGCTCCTTGCTGAGCAGAGAGCCTGCTCTATCCCAGGACCCTGAGCTAAAGGCAGAGGCCCCAACCCACTGAGCCACCCAGGTGCCCCAAAGCGTTCCTATTTTGTATCCCTTTCAAGAATTAATAATGGTAACTACCTTCAGATGGCTAAGCCACACCAAACTAGGCAAGCAAAACAATTAAACGAAAAGGACATCCACAGCATGGAAAGGAAAAATTTCATATCTATGCGATATTTTTCTGGGGTTTGAGTTTAATATTACTGAGCTCATTTTGGGGGAAAAAAAAGCCATAATGCTTGCAATCCTGAAGGCAGGAGGGGTCCCCATCAATTAGAAACTTCTAGGCAGCTTCCATCTCTATGACTGCCATAGAATTAAAAAGATTCAGGTCACAGGAAGATGTTTCTTAACCAAATGTTGGAAGTTCATGAAGCCACTCCCTAGGGGACTTCTCATTCATGTGTTTCCTGGTGCTAGATAGCACTGCATGATTTGTCCCCATCCCTAGCTTGATTCTGCCTACTTGCAGCTGGAAGACCCTCGTGCCTTCTCTCATGCTCTATAGCCAGAAGAACCAATCCAGGTATGCAGGAAGGGGCATTGAAGATCAGAGACCACAGCCTCCTCTAGAATTGTCAGACATTTCTCTGTCCAACGCTCTCTCCACTACTGCTCTCTGAAATCATGCCTCCCACTCAGGCCACACAGTCCCACTGCATTGGTCAGGAAGGGGTGCTGTCAGAAAGTCTGGGCAGCACCCACACAGATTCAGGGCTGACCTCAACCCCTCCTCCACATATCTATGCACTTGTTGATGCCCTGAG
The DNA here is from genome assembly GCF_022355385.1 of Mustela nigripes. Lineage (NCBI taxonomy): Eukaryota > Metazoa > Chordata > Mammalia > Carnivora > Mustelidae > Mustela > Mustela nigripes. The sequence continues at coordinate 58,288,952 of NC_081559.1, read as the reverse complement.
GGGCAGAGAGAAGCTATTCCCTTCCCATTTTGTTCTGCCTGAATCAGCTTCTGAAGAAAGCCCAGAAGATGCCCTCATAATATTCTCATTATCCACTCTCTCCAGAGGGGGAAAGGAAAATAAGCAACAGTTCTTTCTTAATACTCTATCAAGGTGGACAACAGGGCAAGTGCAAATAATAAGGATATCTTGTTCCCTCCACGTCTTTTCTGCTTTTGTGGAATTCTGCAAAGCTGTTGTTTATTTTTTTTTTTTAAGATTTTATTTATTTATTTGACAGAGAAAGAGAGATCACAAGCAGGCAGAGAGTCAGGAGGAAGCAGGCTCCCTGCTGAGCAGACAGCCCGATGCGGGGCTCGATCTCAAGACCCTGAGATCATGACCTGAGCCGAAGGTAGTGGCTTAATCCACTGAGCCACTCAGGCGCCCCAACGCTGTTGTTTAATATCAACATGCAATAAGAGGTCTCCAGCCTCATGCCTCTGTTCCCACTGCTGCAGAGGCAACTTCTAAAAGACAAATTGAAATGTGCCATTTTCCAGGTGGCAGTCTCCAGTCTTCCCCATGGTCTATAAAACAATGTCGTAGATATTACATGTAGAATATTTCCATCATCACAACAGTGCTTTTGGTTGGTGTCCTAGCAATCTTCACAGGCCATATCTTGGAAAATAGCATACAGTAGAAGCTCAGTGATTGATAGATGGGTGAATGCATCTGTGCTTGCGGAAACTTCATTTTTCTACATCACTGTTGCTAAAGCCGCTCCTGACCTCCTCGGGCAGAGTCATCCAGGTGCCCCTCAGACATCCAGCCTGTGTTTGTGTATTTGCTTGTTCATTCAGCAAGTATTTGTTGAGTCTGTCTGTACACCAGACACTGTGCAAGACTTTAGGAATATAGTGAAGAGCAAGGCAGCAACTTGAGAGTTAGTTTTTTTGTTTTTGTTTTTGTTTTTTTTAGTGTTCACATTTTGTATGGCTTTACTAGACTCTTCTTTTGGTGTGGAGGATAAAAGATACATATATTACAAAGGGGAAAGATTTAACAGAAAAGTACCAAACCAAAGGGAGGATTAAAAACATCTGACCTTGGGGCGCCTGGGTGGCTCAGTGGGTTAAGCCGCTGCCTTCGGCTCAGGTCATGATCTCAGGGTCCTGGGATCGAGTCCCGCATCGGGCTCTCTGCTCGGCAGGGAGCCTGCTTCCCTGTCTCTCTCTCTGCCTGCCTCTCCGTCTACTTGTGATTTCTCTCTGTCAAATAAATAAATAAAAATCTTTAAAAAAAACAAAAAAAAAAACATCTGACCTTTTCTATTTGTAGGGAGGAAATTGTGATAATAACTATTTTTTTAACCTCATTTCATTCTCACATATGAGATTTGGGGAAGATGGTGTCCCAACACCCTAATTAATCATGTTTCCTATATCCCAAAGTTGAGATTTTCATTCATCCATTCGACACATGTAATTGCAAGCCACTGTTTTAGGTACTAGAGGTGACCCTCTACCTCCCCAAAATGCATGTATATTAAACAAAATGCATGCCTATAGGCAAAACTTGAAGTCTTGTAGTGGTAGAAAATGAATGTAACTACAACACAAGTTCAAATGACACCAAAAGTTTAGGGGTGGGATTCTAATATGTGTAAGAGGGAAACCATAAAAAAATGTTATCATCTCAAAATTAGCTCCGGTGTTAGTCCTGCAATGCTAACCTTAGAGCTATTTGAAATTGTTTCAAAATTCTAAGTGACCATCTCCTATATCCTAGCATGAATGAGAAAGAAGAAAACGGGTATTTTGTTAAATTTAACATGAATGAGGGAACTTGAATTGAGGCTTTAAAATTTTTTTTAAGTCTGCTCCAAAGCATAAAATGTATGAATTATTTCCTCCAAGAAACGTTTTTTGAATACCTATGCTGTCCCTGGCAGTACTCTGGGTCCTGCAGGGAGCAAGGGTATTACAAAGATGAATGTATGTACAATTTTCTCCATTTCTAGACTGTTTCAGTAAAGGCGACTTAACGAATCTGATTTTCCCAACATTTGAGCATTTTTCAGAAACTGACAGATCTTTATGCAAATGTTGTTGCCAAGCTGTTTGTAATGGTGAAATTATACTTTGACAGTAACTCTTTAAAATATATTAAACCCAGCTAAGGTTTTTTTGGAAATGTTGCCAATTAAGTGACTTTAATGAGCTTCTTGATGGTAATGTAATTAAAATTCAGATGTTCTAATTGTAAAAAAAAAAATTACAGTTCTGGGAAAGTTAACAGTAAAATAAGCAAATGTAAAATGAATTAGGACTAATTTAAATGGTGATTATGTGGTCTTCTGAGAAGATTTTACCAAAACAATGCTTTCAATTATGCTGTTTGTAAAGAAAAAAGAAGACACCTAACAGATATTTTAAATTTATCCAATAAAGCAGATATTTTGAGTTCATCCAATAAAACAGATTTAAAAATTCTGAGCATGGTGAATCATTCTCAGCTTGTGAAAGAACTGCTAAACACTCCTTTGGCATTATGGACAGGTACGTTGGCAATTTGAAGTGGCATGATTTCTAATTCAGGGAAAAATAAGTGCTTGGACCTTACCAAGCTATTCATAGGGAAAACGATCTGGCTTCTAACAAAATCTCTAATGACCACCTGCTCAGATTATTGGCATCTAATCCTAACATGCCAGTCATAGACTCTTCTTTTTGACACACAGGTAATATCCTTGGCAGGCTAGCACAGTAGAATTTCACTCGATTGGCCTCTAATTAATATTCCATTATTTACCCTATCTATTTAAAAAAATTGTTTTGACAGTATGTGTTTTAACAAATACTTGTTGGTACAGCGTTCATCCCTCACCCTGTGGTTATACAGAATCTATATACTGTGAATAAGAGAGTGCAAAAATAAAGCAAAGAGCATGACGTCATGGTTTGACAGCTCATCTTCATTCTTTCCTAAGTACTGTCCATTGACAAAGACAAGAGCTATTGCTAGCTATTAATTATTGGGAGCAGGAATTTTTCTCACTATTACAGGGGCTGAATTTTGTAATACATGTCTTTTTTTTTAATATTTTATTTATTTATTTGACAGAGAGAGATCACAAGTAGTTGGAGAGGCAGGCAGAGAGAGAGAGAGGGAAGCAGGCTCCCTGCTGCGCAGAGAGCCCGATGCGGGACTTGATCCCAGGACCCTGAGATCATGACCTGAGCCGAAGGCAGCGGCTTAACCCACTGAGCCACCCAGGCGCCCCTGTAATACATGTCTTAATGAAACATTTGAGATGATAGAAAATTAATTTGTATGTCAAAAACTGCTATCCGTTCAACGCATATTCACTTCGTTATTGAGACATCCTTTCCAATATTCATGGACATAATAGAAATTTTAAATATGTCATAAAATTTGTTTACATCATGCAAGCACTAAGCTGAATTTCCAGCTTTGAAAAATGATAAAGAGTAGTGATACTTTAATGTATACAAGCACATTATGTAACCAAAGGAGACAATACTTCTGTCTGAAGTTTGAAGTAATACTTTGCAATATTACAAATTCCTTCCTATCAAATAAAATACAAGATAGTTCATATGTCAATACTTTCAAACATAATATGTCCATTATAACTTATTTTAGAGAGAGTGGGCTTTAATAGGTAAGGACACAGATCCAAAAATACGCTACGTGGTTTGAATCCAAACTCAGGAACATATTAGCTGTGTAACATAGCTTAGTTTTTGTAAGTTCATGCTGCTTCAGTTTCCTTATATATGAAGTTGAGGATAATACTAGTTCCTACACCATAGGGTTGTTTGGAGGTTTAAATTAGTTGTTATTCATAGAGCTAACCACATCTGATATATAGTAAACATTTTACAAGAGTTTGCTAGATACATAAGGTAAACTGAATTTTTAATGAATTGAATTTTCAAGGAATTAATAGTCTGATGTTTATTGCAGCATTATTGACAAAAGCCAAGTTATAGAAGCGGCCCAAGTGTTCATTGGTAGATAAATGGATAAAGAAGATGCAGTATGTAGGAGAGTATATTACTCAACCATAAAAAAAAAAGAAATCTTTACTGACCTGTACCCATGGGGCTAATAATACATTATATGTTAATAAAAAATTAAAAATTAAAGAAAATGAAATCTTGCCATTTGCAACAACTTTGATGGAGCTAATGGGGATGATCCTAAGTGAAGTAAGTCAGTCTGAGAAAGACAAATACCATGATTTCACTCATACATGGAATTTAAGAAACAAACCAAAGGAACAAAGAAAAAAGAGACCCTCAACAATATTGAACACATTGTGGTTACCAGAAGGAGGTGGGTAGGGGGAACGGTGAATAGGTAAAGGGGATTAGGAGTGCACTTATCCTGACAAGCACTGAGGAATGTATAGAATTGTTGAATCACTATATTGCACACCTGAAACTAATATAACACTGTAAGTTAACTATACTGGAATTTTAAATGTAAAGAGATTAATAGTCTACATCAGAAGACAATAATTTCTTGTCCATATCAGTGAATTTAGTATATGTGTGAGAGTCATTAGTCACTTATAAAGGAACTTCTCTATGAGGAATAACTCATAGAGAAATCATGAATGCCCAAGGAAGCTCATTGATCTTGGTACTTTCTCTTGAATAAGCCATTCAACCCTATAGCTCAATACCTGTCTGAGGAGTTGATTATTCACCAGCAGTGCTGGAAACACTGTTGGGGAAGACATATGGCCCAGGAAATGCACAGTTGAAGGACATGAACGGCTTGCTCACCCAGCTTCATGCACAGCCTCCAAAGACCCACACAGCCCTTCCATCCTGGTCCTGTCTCCACTAAGGCTCCCATCGTCCTCCAAACGCCAGCTGCATGAGTCTCCTTTCCATTTTGTTTTGTTGTAAAAGCCAATGTCATTTCTGTTTCAGGGCCTGGAATGTAGCTTTCTTATATTTTCACTTGGCTGTGTGCTTGTCATCCTGGTCTCCGCTCATGGGTCACCACCTTAGAGAAAGAACTTTCATCACCGGATCTAATGGTGCTTCTACCATAACCAGAGACTTCCAAATACATTAGATAAATTTGATTTCTCTATAGCACTTATAAGCATCAGAAATTATTATATTTATGGATATGTTCCTTTGGTACATATTCTCCTGTTTGAATATAAATAAGCTCCCTTTGAGCAGTGCCTCTGTCTTTTTACCTCTTTGCACATAGGGCCTAGATAGGCCTAGAATAAGGTAGGGGGAGCTTAGTAAATATTTGCTGAATGTATTCCCACGTTCTGGGGATAGAAGGGCCCATGAAACTAGTGCCCTTATGTGTGGCCTCACAATGGAAACAGATCACGTCCTTTCTGGAACTTCTCATGTGATGGGAACCTTGTGTTTCCCCCTCAAAGCAAAGAGAAAATAAAGTCCCTGAGCACCACGTAGCCCACAGTGAGGAGAAAAAGGTTAGGAAAGACATGAACCTTGGCAAGAGATCCAAAAGAGACTGGTCTATGAAATAAAAAAGTGTGGGTCAGGAAAAGGAACAGAGTCCACTCCACTGTCCTACCCCTGACAGCACCGCTCTGAGATCAATCACCAGGAAATCTGGCACTGAGGAAATTTAGCACAAAATGTTTAACCAGAAAAAAATCAAACAATTCTCTGGAAAGCTATTGATTACTCCTGCAGCTTTTATTTAAACAAACAAACAAACAATAGTTATTAAAATATGTCTTACCTTGAATATGTTTCAAGTACTGAAAGTTTCTCTCACATAATAAAACAGGAATTCCCATGCTTTATACTGTTTCTATCTCCTGGCTGGATAAGTCATGAGTTCAAACCCTGGAAGTCTGGTTGGTTGATTCTTTTAAGTTCAGAATAATCAACTTGCAGTCATCAAAAATAAGTTAGTGATATATATCGTCCAAAAATTGAACATTCTAGATCATACTTTCTAGCTGACAACTCAGCATGGGTGAACTGATCTTTCTAGGGTCTCAAGGATATAACGGTATAGCCTAATGTATCTGCAAAATTGTCAAACAGAATCAAGAAAATTGAATTCTAATTCTTGTGCTTTTGGTAAGGTCCTTATTTTCCTGAGATTCCATTACTCCCTTCATGTGCCGCACTTTCTGGACTAGATTCAAGACTTTCAAGCCCTAAGAATTCCTCTGTGTCCTAGTAGGTGATAAGATAAGGTAACTCCTAAACCCGAAACCATCTTCCAAAAACTGAGATCCATAAGTCAGATAATAGGAGTTAATCCCATGTTTTAATTCACTCTTTTCTCCTCTGGATCCCATCATCTTCTGGGATTATAGTGGTTACACTGCAGATTTGTTTCCTCTTAATATAGAGCGCTCTCTCTCTCTCTCTCATAGGTCTCTTGGGCACTATATATAGAGATGGGGTGGAGTAATAGTCTTCGATTCCCTAGAAACACTGTGGCTGAAGTGTTCTCCCTGACTCAGATGGTAAAAGTGAGACCAGGGATCCACCATGGTACTTTGTTTGATGCTGGTATGAGAGCATTCTCAAAGGAATAGTCATCACGATCACCATTCACCTTTTTTTTTTTTTTTAATGAGACTGATTTTATGTGAATTAAATTGATAGTTGAAGAGCTTGTACTGGACAAATGTAATGGATGCCTTGGTGTAGAGTCCCCAGTTTCACATAATCACTGAAATCAACCAGGCCATCAGAATGAATGAAGCAAACCAAGGAGGGGGGTAGCGAGGTCTCCCATAACCTAAGGGTGGGTCTCTGATCTTCTGGTCAGTACATCTGAAGACATAACAGCCACTGGTTCTAACTGTTGCCACGTGGAAATACAGGCCTATTATTTTCCCGCTTGATTCTTATGAAGAGAAACCAGAAAAAAAGGATATTTAAATGGAAACTTCCTCTCAAGTTTGAACCCTTAACAACTAATTTATGAGTAAAGAAAACTTTATCTGTGTGCCAGATTTGGCCTATGGATATCAATTTCTATTTTAAGTAATAATTTAATTGCCTTTCTTTTGGATTTCAATTATATACCAAGTATTCCATTTAAATCTCCAAACTCTGTAAATTAGAAATTAAAGTATGTGTATTTCTGTTTTGGAGACTGAGGTAAAGTTATGGAACTTACCTAAGGTTCTGTGGGTTCAACCATAGCCTTCCTACCACTTCTACACATCCACGTAATACAGGCGGTGCCATTCCAGAAGGAGGATGTGGAATGCCTTTTTATTTGTTATATCACCATCATTAATCAAATACTCAATACAGAGTATAAATAAACATACCCCTGGTAGTGGGCTCTTATCGGTCATTATTAGAACTTAAGTGCATTTAATGAAGTAGCCATTAAGTGCCTGCTTAAGTAAATATTTGCAGGGTGGCTTTGAAAATGGAGTTCTGTGCCTCCCTCTATAACTTAGTAACTTCTGCAGGGTTTGCATCTTGTTTCTGGCCCTAGTAAAATTTTGTGTATGTACAGGCAAGCCATCCAATATGTAAATCTAATTCGTGTCTGGACTCAGAATGATGTTAGCTTTCCAATCTTCCCATCACCTCGTCTCCACTCATCAGTATTTCTTCTAGATGACTTTTCTCTAATGCTACCCCTGCTCTGTGTCTTCCCACACCTGTTCTCCTACCAACTCCCACACCATGGCCATGGAGCTACAGAAGGGGGCAGGATGGTGGGGAAGCTTCTAAAATATCACACAAGAATGGTCTCCAAGTTGGCATCGGTTGTGTCTTGCCAACAGTACTGAGGCTGCCAAAGCAGAAGCTCCAGAAATAAAGAACAATGAAAGTGTAAACCTAAGGCTTTATTCCTCCAGATTAGGTTTTTAGAAAAGCAAAAAGTAAAATTTAAAAGAGTCCATGTAAAATAAGTATTTTGTATCTCTCCCCTGTTTTTAGTTGGTAGTTATCAATGTACACTTAAAAAAAAAATCCCTGTGTGCCTCCGGGTTGCCAACGCACTGTCAGCATATCTGGAGTACTTTTATTATTTACTTTTTCAAGATACAGTATCAGGAGCCATAAAATATTGTTTACATAATCTTTGGCGAAAAAGCCATGCCCAGTGAAACCCGCTACAGGAAACCCTCCTATCAGTTCTTTGATGTAGACTTACACTCTTTTGCGTGGTACTTCCTCTTCATGAATATGAGGAATTGATCATTATTGAAGTGTTAAAAATTTGTGGAAAACTTATAAAATAAGTATTCAACATTCACATCATCCGTGGGCCATATTTCCCAGAAAGTAAGTCATGGAAACCATGAATGCAATTGTTAAGATGTGTAATTTATTAAAATGCTTAAATTTTTCTTCAAAATTTTACTCTATTTTTAAAAAAGAATTATATATATACATTATATATGTATTTTCTATGTTTTATGTGTATTTTATACATGTTTATGCATGCATATATATGTATATATAAATACAATAGATACATATATGCTCTGAGTATAAATACAATATATACATATATAGCAATTTGTAGGGTCCAGTATCTAGAATATATAAGGAACTCTTAAAAAATCAATAACAATTTAAAAATGGGCAAAGGACTCGAATAGACATTTGAAATATCTAGAACGGATAAGTCTGCAGCAATAGAAGGCAGACTGGTTGTTGCCAGAGGATAGAGGAAGGAGGAAATGAGGAGAAACTGCTTAATAATAGAGAGTTTTATTTTGAAGTGATAGAAAAGTTTTGGTGCTAGATAGTGGTTGTTGGTTGAGCAACATTGTAAATGTACTAAATGCCATTAAATTATTCACTATAAAAGATTTGATTTTGTTTTGTGAATCTCCTTTCAATAATTTTTTTTTAAATCTGTTTAGAAAAGCTTCATGTGTAATGATTTTTGTATAAGTAATCTATAATAATTTTGGTATCATTTCTAGAATCAGTAAACTTAAGCTTTCAATAGATGAGTATATTCCAGGAAATGAGGTTGTTGGGTGTTTTATAAATATTTATTTTGATTCATCCTCATTGCTAATGGGAGGAATATTTTCATTCTCAATTAAAGAAAAATTAAAATTTGCTAAATCTATCTTAACCAGTTATCATTCACACCAGCACACCTCTGTACACAGAAGAGAGGAAGCCTGTAAGATTCATTACCACCCTCAGTCATTATAGATCCATACCTTATACCTCATGAGCAATCAAAACATTTAGACCTCTCAAATACCAGAAATACCCTTGTCTGACTTTTAAATTCGTTCTTCCATCTCTAGCTCAACTGCTCTAGGCACAGTGGCTCTTCCAAAGCGATGTTGTCAAATACCTGACCTCAGGCTGCCACCTTCTTGGTCCCTCCCTTCCTGCCTCCTCAATAATTTTCAGGAAAACAGTAAGAATGGGCTCTTCTTGCCAAGGCCTGTCTCACTACTATGCCCTGCTCTGAATCCTATGCTCTTTTCATAATCCCAGATTTTTCATCAGAAAGTGAAATCTGCAGCACTTTGAAAGGGTGAAATCCTATTGTGTGACATATCCTAAACTATGGATCTGACTCTTAAAAAACTGGGATGTCCAGTTTTCTTGGAAAGCAGTTTGGAAGGCCCTCAATATATTAAACATAGAGTTATCATATAACCCAGAAACATTACTTCTAGAATTCTTCTTTAGAATTCTTCTAGAATTCTGTTTCACCTAAGAGAATTAAAAACACAGTCCAGACAAAAATTGTGTAGTTGAATGTTTACAATAGCATTATTCATAATAGGTGAAAGTGGAAACAACTCAATATCCATTGATTGACAAATAGTTAAACAAAATGCAGTATATATATTCAATGGAATATTAGTCTTACAAAGGAGTGAAATACTGACACATGCTACAACATTGATGAATCCTTTCTAAATTAAGTAACTGACAAATTCATTCATTCATTCACTCATTCATTCATTTATCTGAGAGAGAGAGTGAGCAAGCACAGAGTCAGACAGAGAGGGAGAAGCAGGCTCCCCACTGAGCAGGGAGCCTGACTCAGGGCTCGATCCCAGGACCCTAAGATCATGACCTGAACCAAAGGCAGACAGACGCTTAACGAACTGAGCCATCCAGGTGTCCCAAGATTGAAGAATCTTGAAAATACTATGCTAAATAAAAGAAGTCAGATGCAAAAGGCCACATACTGAATGATTCCATTTATGTGAAATACACAGAAAATGCAAACATATGAATAGAAAATAGATTAGTGTTCATTAAGATCTGGGAAAGGAACAACAGGGAGCAACTGCAAATGGGCACAGGGCTTCTTTTGGAGATGATGAGAAAAGGTCCAGAAGTAGACAATGATGATAGTTACAACATTGTGAATGCACTAAAAACTACTGAATCATACTTTAAAAGATAAGCTATAAAATACCTGGAATTGCCAATTGTTTAGTCTTTAGACATCTTGCTATCTTAGTCATCTGGTAGCTGTGAACAGTTTCAGACAGCAGTCAAGGCAGATACTGCAGAGGTTACAAGATTTTGCCTAGAATCCCACCACTTCTTTCCAGTCTTGCTCTAGAAAGGCAGTGTGGTCTGGATTCAAATCCAGATGTGGCTTTAAGCAACTTGATTGCCTATCCTAAGCCCCCATCTCATTAATTTTTAAAAACAGAGTCAAACAAATTTAACCCACTGTGCCTTGTAAAAGTCAGACAATAGTATATTCAGAGAGCTTTGCCCACAGAAGGCATTCATTCAGTACCTGGTAGCTATTTCTGTTTTATTAAGGGACTTGCTCCACATTTCTGAAGTCTGAAATAATCTGGCTTTTCACAATTGAAATATATTCCATTTCATTCAAAATTATTCTTATTTTCTAAATTGATTGCCTACAATTGAGACTATATGAATTCCAGGTGAAAAATGAAAAAAAAAAAAAGTAATCACCTGATAAGGTTGGTCGTACTGCATGATAATCACTGGAGGGAATGGCTGTGACATTTTGAAGTATTCAGTCAAATTTATCCCTAAAATTGTTTTATACATGATTCTTCTCATAAACATTGACTGTCCTAAATGATACATTTATGTAGGATGAATGCCCAGAAAAAACATTAGATTCAAATTGGTGCTTAAGAAATCAAATAAAATTTTAAGATGTTCATTGAATCCCCTTTTTTGCAGGGCCTTATGTCTATGTTGAAAGGAAAGAATGCCCAAAAAAGGTACAAGAGCCAGGGCCTTTGACTTGTAGACTTTAGTGGATCAGTGCTTGTGGAGAAGAATGCTAGTGATCGTGGACCAGATCTATGAGATGGGGTGAATCCATTTTTCGACAGCATTAGAAAGGCCCCACTAATAATACTCTAGTGGGCTCTATGAGAAAAAAAAATTATTAAAGTAAAGGTAAAAAAATCATTTTCCTCTGAAAATGTGCCAACAAAGAGAAGATTTACTTTTCAGCAAGAAAGAGTCAGGATTAGAACACAGTCCTGGAGACTTCGGGGCCATAGAACTGTTTCTAAGTGCAGAAACAAATTATTTTTGGTAATTTCTAACAAAATAAAATTATAGATATTAATTCTTTGTGTTTTAAGAATAAAACAGCCAAACAACAATTTGTAATAAAGTAAATAAAACTTCATTTTAAAATAGGATAATAGCCCAGAGGGCTTTTTAAATTACCTCCCACTCTGATTTTGTTATTTTAATATCACCAAAAAACAGGGCATTATCTTTACAATACATCAGATAAAATGTGAGTTGCCAGCAATGAGCAAGTTTCAGGCAGGGGGCAAGTCTGCTTATAAGGCATAATGAATAGAAAAAGTGTTTATAACTCCATTTTGCATTCTCTGCATTTTTTTAGGATACAGATTTCAAATTTTAATTTTCTAATGGCTGAAGTTACTTCCTTTTACAGAAGTCTTTGAAAAATTGCAATGTTTTAATTGGTTCACATTAAAGACTCTTAGAAGCTTGAAGAAAAAAGTCTTTCCAGATGAGCAAGAGGTTGGATAAATGTAATGACATATGGTTTGTTTTTTATAGCTACAATATGCGAAAAATAGAAGCATAACACATGTATTCAATGATATATATGTATTTATACATATAAATATATATTCTGCTTATAAATTATGAGATAAGATTATTTTGTACAAATGTGATTTTGTTTTCTTTCTCTCTCTTGTTCCCTTTATGAATAAAAATAACAAATGAAACTTAGAACAATTTTAAACATCTCATTATACCAGGGATCTAGCAAAAGATAAAATCAATGTATGCAAAGCCATGATGCGACACAGTCCCCTGCTCAGACTTGTGAGCGGGTCTCTCTATAGGGTCTCCGAGCCTCAAGGCAGGAAGATGATCCGATTATCTTAACACTGAACATTCCCTGACCCAGCAGGCTTCCTCTGAATCCTTCCAGATGGATGGGTCACGAACTGTTTCTTCAGTGTTTTTCGGTAAGGATACTTCTCACATCCTCTGGCAAACTCAGAATATCCCCTGGAAGATCCTCCTTTACAGCCCCTGGATCCCCGAGCCCATCGAGTCCCTCACAAGCAGGTAAAGACGTTTGATTATCGCATTCTGTGTACTCAGTTTTTACATTTTCAAAGGCTATGGTCAAATGAGTATGTTTTTTCCTTCAAAGCTAAAAAAAAAAAAATAATGTGAACTTTTCTCTCATGTACTATACCTTATTTATGTATGTATGTGTTTATTTATCTATTTATTTATTTGTGAAGGCTCATGCCTATTTTCAGAAGACCATTGTTGTGGAAAGGAGTGTTCTAACCTACAAAGAACATGGCGTATGGAAAGGATTACCTCTGAGAAGCAAAAAGGAGCCTCAAACTCAAGGCAATTTTACCCATCACCCCTGAGTCTTCTATAACAGAGCAGAGGTATACCTACCCTCAGGACAGGCCTGGGAGAAGATAGAGGAGGAAGGAGCTGTAGTCATCATTCCCTTACCTGTGAATGGTGGGTCCCTTCCACTACCTTCCCTGTAGTTCTTTTCCTGTTATCCAGCTCCTGTCCTGTGCTTCCTTTCACCTCCAGGTTTTGTTGCTACCATGTGTCTCCAGACTACATTGATTTTATCTAGCTCATGCTTTGTAACTAAGGGGTCAAACTCTTCTTTTTTCTTAAGGCTAAATTGGTAAATAACGTTATATAAGTTTCAAGGGTACCACAGTGTAATTCAGTGTTTGTGTATACTACACAGTGATCACAAGTCTAGTTACCACCATCCATGACCATTAAACTGAGCCCCTTCACTCCTCTGCCTGCCTCCAATCCCCTTCCCCTGTAAAAATCACCAATATAGTCTCTATCTGTGAGTTTATTTTTATTTTCTTTGTTCATTTGTTTCGTTTTTCAGATTTCACATTTAAGTGAAATCATATGGTTTTTGCTTTCTCTACCTGACTTGGTTCACTTAGCATAGTACCTTGGAAGTCCATCCACGTTGTCACATACGGCAAGATTTTCTTCTTTTATTATAGTTGAGTAGGATTTTGTTGTGTGTGAGAGTATGCATGTATTCCATTGTGTGTGGAATCCATTCATTTATCGATGGACACTTGTTTCTATATCTAGGCCATTGTAACTAATAATCAGCATAGGGGTGCATATTTCAATATGTTTTCAAATTAGTGTTTTCATACTCTTTAAATAAATACTCAGAAGTGGAATAACTGTATCATATGGTGGTTCTATTTTTAATTTCTTGAGGAATCTCCATACTGTTTTCCACAGTGGCTGCACTAATTTACATTCCCAGCAACAGTGTACAAGAGTTCCCTCTTCTGCACATCCTCTCCAGTACTTGTTGTTTCTTGTCTTTTTGATAATAGCCAGTCTGATAGATGTGAGGTGATACCTTATTGTAGTTTTGACTTGCATTTCACTGCTGATTAGTGATGTTTAACATGTTTTCACGTACCTATTGAACATGTCTGTCTGTCTTCTTTGGAAAAATGTCTATTCAGATCCTCTGCCCATTTTTTAAATCAAGTTGTTCTTTCATTGTTGAGTTGTGTGAGTTGTTTGTATATGTTAAATATTAACTCTCTATCAGATATATATCTCCGATTTAGTAGTTGTCTTGTGTTTTGTCCATGGTTTCCTTCAGCATGCAGAAGTTGTTTTAGTTTGATGTAGTCCCATGCATTCCTATTTGTTTATTTTTGCTTTTGTTGCCCTTGCCTCTGGAGTCAGATCCAAAAGTATTCATCAGGATATTAGGGCTTACCACTTGTGTGTTTTCTTCTAAGATTTTCGTGGTTTCGGGTCTTATATTCAAGTCTTTAATTCATTTTGAGTTAATTTTTCTGTATGGTGTTAGTGGTCCAATTTTATTCTTTGCATGTGGCTGTTCAATTTTTCAACACCATTTCTTGAAGAGACTGTCTTTTCATTATTTGTATATTTTTGCCTCCTCTGTCAACAATTAATTGACCATATATGTGAGATTTTATTTCTGGACTCTATTCTGTTTCATTGATCTATGGGTCTGTTTTTATGCCAATACCATACTGTTTGGTTACTATAATCTTGTAATATAGTTTGAAATTAGGGAGCATGATATCACCAGCTTTTTTCTTTCTCAAGATCTCTTTGGCTATTCAGAATTATTTACGATTCCATACAAATTTTTAAATTATGTGTTCTAGGTCTGTGAAAATACATTGGAATGGTACTGGAATTTTGATAGGGATTTCATTGAACCTATAGATTGCTTTCGAGACTATGAACCTTTTAATAATGTTAATTCTACCAGTCCATGAGCATAGAATATCTTTTCATTTATTTGTGTCTTCATTTTTGTTTTAATATCTTACATCTTCTCCTCTTTCATTTCTGATTTTATTTTCTTGTGCCCTCTTTTTCCCCCCTTGGTGAGTCCAGTTAAAGGTTTGTCAATTCCGTTTATCTTTTCAAAGAACAACTCTTAATTTTATTGATCTTTTCTATTGTCATTTATTTCTTCTCTGATCTTTATTATTTCCTTCCTTCTGCTTCAACTTTATGCTTTTTTAATTCTTTTTTCCCTAGTTCCTTGAGGTGTAGAGCTAGATTGTTTATTTGAGATTTTTCTTATTTGTTGAAGTAGGTTATATTTAAACTTCCCTCTAAAAACTGTTTTTTGCTGTATACCACAGATTTCAGACTGTTGTATTTCCATTTTTATTTTGTCTCCAGGCGTTTTTAAATTTCTCCTTTGATTTCTTTGTTGAACCATTAGTTGTTCAGTACCACGTTGTTTAATCTTCACATATTTGTGATTTTTCCAGTTTTCTTCCTATGATTGATTTTTAGTTTTACACCATTGTGGTCTGAAAAGATGTTTGGTATAATTTCAATATTTTTAAGTTTATTGAGACTTCTTTTCTGACCTAATACACTAGCTATCCTTCAAAAAAAAAAAAATAGGAGTTTATCATCACTAAAGTGACCTTACAAGAAATGGTAAAAGGACTTCTTTAAGCCAAAAGGAAAAACCACAAACTGATAACTACATATAAAGGTGAAGATAACACTGTCAAATGCAAATACCTAATAAAGTTAGTGGATTAATCGCTTGTAAATCTAATATGAAGATTGAAAGACAGAAAATACTAAAATTTTAAGTGTAATAGTTAGTTAAGAAACGAAATAAAAATCTATACATACATACAAAGCAAAAATCTGTAGTAGATACACAAATGAAAATGAGAAAGGAATCCAGACATAACACTAAAGACAATCACCAAATAACAAGAGAAGAAAACAAGACAAGAGAAAAGGAACAGAGAGAAACTACAAAAAAAGCCAGAAAATCACCAACAAAATAGCAATAAATACATTCCTGTCAGTAATTGTAAATGGACTAAGTGTTCCAATTAAGAAGTATAGAGTGACTGAGTGGACAAAAGAACCAACCAAGACGCATCTATGTGTTACCTACAAAAGACTCACTTCAGATCTAACAACACACACAGACTGAAAGTGAAGGGATAAGAAAAGATATCCCATGCAAAAGGAAGCAAAAAGAAAGCTGGGGTAGTTATATTTGTATTAGACAAAATAGATTTTAAAATAAAGAGCATGATTAAAGACAAAGAAGGGTATTATTGTGTAATGATAAGGGGGTCAATCCAACCAGAGGATATAAAATCTGTAAATATTTATTCACCCAATATAGGGGCACCTAAATCTATAAAGCAAATATTAACAGACCTAAAAGGTGAAATGGACAGCAATGCAATAATAACAGGAGACTTTAATACCCCACTTATATCAATGGATAGATCATCCAGACAGAAAAGCAATAAGGAAACATTGGCCTTAAAAGACATATTACCCAGATGGACTTAATACATATATACAGAACATTCCATCCAAAAACAGCAGAATATACATTCTTTTCTAGTGCACATGGAATATTTCTTTTTAGCTATTTGAATATTCATGCTACTCCCTCTGGCCTACAAAATTTTTGTTGAAATATTAGGTGATAATCTTACAGGGGTTCCCTTTTATATAGCAAGTTGTTTCTTTCTTATTGCTTTTAATATTCTCTCTTCCTCTTTAATGTTTGACAGTTTGATTATAACTTGTGGTTGTGTGGATCTCTTTGGGTCCATCTTGTTTAGAACTCTCTGTTCTTTCTGGAGCTGGATGTCCTTTTCCTTCCCCAGTTTAGGGAAGTTTTCAGCCATTATTTCTTCAAATAATTTTTCTATCCCTTTCTCTCTTCTTCTTCTTCTGGGACCACTATAATGTGGATATTATTTCATATGATGTTGTCCTACAGGGTGAAAGGTCAAACTCTGGCTTTCAAAGGAACTGATTAATTAGTGCTAATTCCCCACGCCACACTTATTTTATTATAGTTTTCATTTGACTTATTTTGGGGGAAGATTCATACTTACGTGGTATAAGCAGAATCACATAATAAATCCTGTTTACTTATCAGCCAACTCAACAATTGTCAGTATTCAGCCATGCTAATGTGATTTATACTTCGACCAACAGCTCTTTTTATTTTTGTGTTTTTAAAAGATATTATTTACTTATTTATTTAATTTCATTTTAGCAGGAGGGGCAGGGAGGGAGAGAGAGAATCTCAGGCACACTCCACACTGAGCATGGAGCCTGATGCAGGGCTCTATGCCAGGATCCTGCGATCATGACCTGAGCTGAAAGCAAGAGTCACACATTTAACCAACTGTACCACCCAGGGACCCTCTCTTTTTAAGTTATACAATTTTTTTCTTTTAGTTAAAATTTATATAAATCAAATTTATATAAATCTGATTTTTTAATCTTAGTTTTGCCTGTTCTTGAACTTCTAAAAACAGATTCATCCGGTATGCAGTATTTTTGTGAGTCCTCACTCAGCATATCTGTGAAATTCATCCACATTGGTGCCAGTACCAGTTTTTCATTCTTTTTTGTTATTGTTGTTCAGTAGTATTCCACTGTATAAATTCCATACCACAGTTTGTGTAATATTTTACTTTCTGACAATTGTTTCCAATCTTAGCTATAGCTAGAAAGCTCCTGTGAATGTTTTTGTGAGTCTTTTTGTAGATAAATATTTTCATTTCTCTTTAGTGAAATTACTAGGTCAAAGGCTAATTATTTAGGAAGAGGTATTTAACCTCTTCTCAGAGTGGTTGTGCTGTCACTTCTTTTTATATTGTATTTCTTTGTTATTTTGAATTGATAATTAAATCAAGTGGACAAAAACCCCCAAAGTATAACAAGTATATATTGAGAAGCATTCTTGGCATCTGTTTCTGTCTACCTCACTGGTCCATACTGCAGCTGAGTGCTTCCATTAGTTTCTTGTGCATTCTTCCAATTATTTTAAATGCAGTGATTAAATAAACATATATTTGTCCCATTCCCTCTCCTAACTCAAAAGTGGCCTACTATGTATTTCCAAAATGCCCCTCCCTATTTTCACCTAACAATATATCTTGGAGTCTTTCTATATTGGTGAATAAAGAGCTTCCTCATTGTTTTTTCTGAACCCTGCTCTATTGATGGTTCCAACTTGTTATTATTATACACAATGCTGCAATGAAGAGCCTTGTACCTACATCATTACATACATATGTAGTAATAAAGTTGGGATAAACTTTCAGAGTGATGCTTTAGCCTTATGAGGCCAGGGGTTGTAAATATTTGTAATTTTGTAATATTGTCAAATTGTGCCCCCAAACATGCTATAACATGTTGTGCTCCCATTGTTCATGCAAGAGAAAACTCCTTGTCCATAGTCTTGCTACCAGAGAGTAGTGATCTTTGCCACTCTCAAATATTTCAACCAACTATTCTGAACAGCTTAGCAAAATAAACATACAAAACTCCTGTAATCCATGATTTCATAAGGTGAGGTCCTAAGAAGAACCCACTACATAATTTGTGGGACAAAGTGCAAAACAAAAATGCAGAGCCCTTATTCAAAAGTTATTAAGAATTTCAAGATGATTGGAGCAGAGTATTAGGCCAAGCACAGGGCCCTTCTAAACATGTGATCTCTTGCAACAGCATAGGTTTTAAGCCATAAAAGTTGTCCCAGCTCCTAAGCATCATAAAGAAGGCAAGTAATCTTTGAATAGATACCTTATTCTACCTTAAAATTTGATGCATATTTTTGTACTACTCCATATAATAATTATGTTTTATATTACTTCTATTAAGTCAAACTGATGTTTCAGGAAAGTATATCATAGCTAGGATGTGGCAGTGCCTCCTGGCAGCCATTAAGTATCTCCTGTAGTCTGATGGGAAAACTCTAGATGGCATATCCCATAATTTCCCTGCTTCCAGACAAACTATTTAACACTAGTCATTTAACTATAAGGACCCCACTTTCTTTGCCTCGCATCTGAATGACCAAATAACTGTTGTGATGGGAATGGAAGGCCAAGTGGAAGCTGGTGTGGAGCAGTCATTGGAAGAAGATCCATAAGCCCACAATTGTATTGATGTTTGTCTTGATTTCTGATAATATGATGTCCATCAAGGAGACTGCTCTGCCCCTGCTAAGTAGGAGAACAGTGCTCTGTACAATGAGGCTTGGAATGCCTCTGCATTTTCAGAATGTTTGTTATTAATGGTATTGGGGACTGCCAAGAACCAGTGTAGGGGGGCTGGAGATGAAGCCAGAGGAAATTTCCTCAAAGAACTTGGGATAGTTCCTTCTGAAGTAATAGAAAGCAAGTGCAGTGGAAGGAAACAAGTTTTGTAGTAAGATATTGGAAGGGAACAAAGCCAGGTGCTGGGTTAAGGGCTTTTATACAACATCTCCAGACACCTCTTCTCCCCCACACCCCCCCCCCCCCCCCCCGCGCGCCCCGTGCCCACTCCCTCCCCCCTCCCCCGTTAGGACTGCTCCAGAAACAGACAACATCTGAAAAGAAGATAGACACAGAGGACTGAAGAGACATCTATTCAAATAGGCAAAGAGGAATAATAGAACTGAATGTCAAACAATTACTACAAATATAGCCAGTATACTCAGGAGGGAAGAGGGAAGAACAACTCCATAGTAAGCTATCTACACTTTAAAGCCATTTCTCTGTTTTTAAGTGTTAATCCAGACTGTCCAGAGGAGGGCCACCTTTCTTGCTCTTTCGCCCCCCCTGCTGGCAGTGCTAAGAAGCAATCCTCCGGTGAAAATACCAGCAAGCGTTGAGAAAAGAAAACAAGGTAGGTATTTTATGCAGCCATACTTCTAAGACTTTAATATGCATATGAATTGCCTGGGAATCTTGGTAAAATGCAGATTCTTATTGGGTAAGTCTGGGTTTGGGCCTGAGTGTCTGCATTCCTAGCAAGCTCCCAGGTGATGTGGGTTTTGGGACCACACTTTGAATCACCATCAGTAACCTCCAGCACTAACTCTCTTCTTCTCTTCCTGAGGTCTCCCAATTTCACATAGAACTTATCTCTATGGTCTTTAACTGGCTCTACATCCAACAGTGGGTCCAATCCACAGGTGAAAAATGAGATGTTTCTCCAGTTGCTTCCACGATTTACTTCCGTACGAGTCATCCGCTTTGTCATTCAGTTGATGATATCCAAATACTGGAATCTAGCTAGGAGATATGGCAATAATTTTGTCATATGGAATCACAGTTTTATCTTACAAGGCTCTTGTGACCAATCCTCTCATTTTGCAGGTGAAGAAGCTGAGGCACTAGGAGAGTGTGTGACTTGACCATGGTCCCACAGTTTGTGGACAGGAGCCAGACCAAAATCGAATTACACCGACACTGTTCTCATGCTGCCTGTCCAGGTCATTTCACGTTTTTCTCTTTCTCTAAAATGGCCAAACTCACATCTGCTAAATCTTATGCATCATTAGATTCCTAAATGGCAGATCACAAAACTCAGGAAATGTGACAGTATGCATCTCATGTCAAGAGTTTTCCTCAAATTTGTTCTTTTATGAATTAGTGTCAGGGTCTCTTATCAACACAGTTAGTCTTTATGTATCCAACATAAGAAAAAAGAAGTATGAGTTCCTGTCTTATTATCATCACCTATCTCGGATGTTTAATCCTCATTTTGCTTTATTCTTTCTGCCTGAATCCAGTTTGCTACAACAGGGCACATTAGGTCTTAAGCGATCTTTTTAAAAATTCCCCTCCAAAATAATACAAATTAATTCCATAGGGTGGGGATGAGAAGATTCTTATTGAGTATGTGTTGAGTGAATGATTTATTATTTGGGTAGGTGATAGAATGAACTGGTTATTGCATTCAGATAAGTGTCTCATAACTAGACAGCAAAAGAAAGGACTTGTAAGACCCTCCAATGAGGCCCTGCTCAGAGTGAGATCAGCCATAAACCATGTAATTTCCATGTTTGGTGGTTTTTGTTTTTTGTTTTTTGTTTTTTGTCTTCGGCATCAGAATTCACTTTAGAGTACTTAAGTGATTTTCATGCCTGACTGACAGTGAAGGGTGAATTTCCAAATTGCCCTTTTCCATTCCCAACAACAACAACGAAAAGAAGCAGGAGAGTAAATAAAAAGTTTCCTGGTCCCAGAGGCCCCACCCAGCATACGCATAGAATGCAGATGAGCAAAGTGAGTGGGCGAGTGAAATCGTTTGTAACAAAAACTCATTATTTACAGATGAGAAATTTATATTGTCAGCGTAATATCTGTGAGTCTGAACAACGCTGAGAGTATATAAACCCAGTGGGCTCGGCTGCACAAGTACAGGGCTCAGGACAAAGCACATCCAGAGGTCCGAAAAGGGGGCTTGGTCTCTCTCCACCTGCTCTGTTCCAGTCAGAAGGTAAGATGACCAGTGAGGGACCGCAAGACTGTAAATCCTGCTTGGGGTGCTGATAGGTATTTTTAAGGAGGCAAAGTATTATGAATGAAGTCCTGTTTTTTCATCTTAAGCCTTATTGCTATTAGTTCACGGGGGCAGAATGGAGATGAAAAAGTGACATAAAATGCATTTACATATATTTAATTCAACCTAGTGAAGCTGAACAGTGAATGGGATAACAATTCCATGCAAAGATATAAAATAGAAAGAAAGATAAAGATTTCGAATCAATGTCCTTATTATAAGATTTAACTGTTATGAGAACTGCATTTTTAAATAAGTGGTAACATTTTGAAAAATAAATATTTTCCTTGAGTTTGATAAATGTGTATACTACTTTGAACAGAAGGCGCCTTTTAAATTCAGCAGAAATGTGTCCATTAGAGAAGCTATAACAGCAATTGCTCCTTACCAATGAAAACTTATGGTTTTCTAAAAGAGCAGAATCAACATCATCTTTCAAATATTCAAATTTCTGATAAGTCTATCAAAAAAAAAAAATCGAGTCCATGAAATCAGCTCGTTGTAAATGAGACAGAGCATATCTGGTGCAAAGACAAATATAGTCAATTATTGGGAAGGCTTTGGATGGAACTGAGTAAAACCACTGATTAATAATTCCTTACTATGTATTAAAAACCAATAATAATAAATAATATATCTAAAATGTCCACATTCTGAAATGAAATTTTAGTAAATCTCTTTAGGAAAAAAAAAAACAAAACAGATGTTCTAAAGTACCTATTCAGGTTCTTAAGGATGAAGAACAATTTTACAAAGATCCTCAATGGAGAAAATGACGAAATGGTATGTTTTTGAAATGAACCAACCAGTTCAAAAAGTACCTATTTGGCCTCCAATACCAATGTATTTGGGGATATAACATAATGTCACCTTGTCAAGGTCTAAGGTTTATCTTCCTAAAAGACTTCCTATACAAAGAAAATGCTATTGTTATGGTATTTTCCTCTACATTTGATTGGAAATGTGTGGGTCTTAAAAAACTGCAGATTCTCTCTTTAGGCTACTGGAAGGGGGGTGATTAAAATTCTTCTTTTATTGAGTAGGAGCTTGACCTAAAATAACATAAATACTAGCTTTCTCAGTAGTGGCAGTCAAACAATCTTATTCTTAAAATTTTCACAATTCCGCAGGCTTCCACTAAATGAAAAGAAATGATATTTTTAAAAAGCAGTTTCTTTTTCAGTGGAACTCATTTTATTGTCTGTAGAGGACTTCAGATATTCACTTCTGTACTGTTGCTTCTCTTTAGGTCAGTTCCCACCGTGGCAGAATCCCACCTGTTCTAAATCTGCTTCCATAGAACATATTAGAAAATATTGTCCAATCTTTTGCAACTTTGTGTAGAAGGAATTATTTAGGACTAAACTGACTTTTTTTTTTCCAAGATTGTATTCATTTATTTGACAGAGAGAGATCATAAGTAGGCAGAGAGGCAGGCAAAGAGGGGGAAGCAGTCTCCCTGCTGAGCAGAAAGCCCTATGCAAGGCTCAATCCCAGGACCCTGGGATCATGACCTGAGCTGAAGGCAGAGGCTTAACCCACTGAGCCACCCAGGTTCCCCCTAAACTGACTTTTTAACAGTAAGGTAACCCTAAAAAGAAATGCTTGCTTTAATTTTTTAAAAATTCCCCAAAGCCTGAACTTACAATTGAGAATTTTAACCAGAAGACACAACCTGCATATGTGATAAAGTTTCCGAAGTTTGCCAACGAGGTAAACTGAAGTGGAGCAAAATGCAAAATTAGTAACTTAATACTGATGAATATGTAATTCTTATTTTGTTGCTTTGTCTAACTGATCACTTAATCCACAAAGACAATACTTCAAAGAAAGAAAAAAAATAGCATTGCAGGTACTGCGGTCTCCATGTTTTAGCACCAAAGATAGTAAATATGGCAAGAATGTTCAAGAAAAGATTGATAGTTTAAAATGATAATATTTGTAAAATCTTTCTTTCAGACCAAATGCCATGTGCTAAAAATACTCATTCAAATTATTTATGGATAAGTATAATCAAACTTGGATTGAAATCCCCACTTCTCAAGGTAGACACGGTCTGTCTCAAAAGTAACAGAGAGAACTCCAAGACAAACATCAGACTCAAAGTTTTCATGCAGTTAAATAGAGGAGCTTGCCCTGTGGGGACACACGACTGCCCCGCATTCATGTTGATTCCCGCCCATCCACACTGCCTCATCATGTCCTTGGCATCCAGTGGCTTCACAGGGCATCTGCTTGAGAGATGAAGACAAGCAAACAGGTGTATCGTACAACCAGGCCTAGGGTGTCAGTAACAGTGAATGACACGTCCTGGACTAAGTCCAATTATAAAACAACCTGGGGACTTCCAAGGCTTCAGAAGCAAGCATTAATTTTCTTTATGACAGTGATCTCTTAGTTTCTTGGTTGTGATTGTTCAAGTTGCCAGAAGCATTAGTTCTTGTTGCAAATTGCTTGTCTTTAAAATGATTTTTCCCTTTAATTTAGAACAGGTCAAAGCACCCTAAAATACCTCAAATCTGTTGGCCGCTTTATAATTACAAAGTCTAGACCAAGTTACACTATTTAAAATATAAATGAATAATACATCTGAACCGACAGCTGGTATGCCAAGTTGTAGCCTGAGGCTGCTTTAAGATGGTTGAAATGCAGTATAATGTAAATGCTTGGAAGTGGAGGACTATTAATTGAAAGCCAGACTGATAGTGAAGGGGGTGGCATTATGGATAAGGTGCCATTCAGGCTAACCATATGTAGCATATCATCTACAGTAGATATTTTAAATGTTTATCATGGACATTTTTAATTTCAAGTCTGGAAATGAGCCTTCTAAACATTAACACAAGTGTCCTACACTAATGAAAAAGCTTAGTTGGTGGTACACATCTTTTTTTTTTTTTTTTAATTGGGTGGAACATATCTTTTGTATCCTTTTTGTCACCAAACAAAATCTGGGGGCAAATAGAATCTACTATTTGAAATTAAGCTGGGAACCTGGTCAGAGTAAAATTGGTGACTAGCTTATTCTTTTTAGTTGTAATATTTACTTAGTCAAAATCGAATTAATTTAATCTGATGGGTTCAAATACGGTTTGTGGTCTCCCCCCTGTCCCCCAGTCCAAGCCTCTGACTCTATGTTCCCACAGGCAGCAAAAATGAAAAGCATTTACTTTGTGGCTGGATTGTTTGTAATGCTGGTACAAGGCAGCTGGCAACGTTCCCTTCAAGACACAGAGGAGAAATCCAGGTATTAAATCCTTAGATTTGAACTAACGTAACATTATGGTTAGAATAGAGCTCGTAAAAGCTATGATTAGTGAATAGGTCTGAGTAAAATACTCTGTACGTTTTCCAAATGTTCAAAGTATCATTGTGATAAAGGCTTTTCTGCAGAATAGATCAGAGTGTGTGCTATCTCACAACCAAAGGGGTGGTCAATGTTAAAAATCTGTTACACAGGAAATTATAGCTCTTTGACATCTTCAGCTGATCCTATCTATCTGTTCATTACACACTGTAGAGTAGATTATTTTAATTATTTCTACCAACTTTGTGTCTTTTACTCTTTTTAAAAAATAATGGTTGGTTGCTAATTGTGAAAGTAGCATGTGTTGGTGATGGAAAATTTTTAAAAACATGAAAAATTTTTTCAAGTACTCAAACTTCACTATTCAGAGAAAACTACTCAGAATTCTAAAATTTGGTGTATTACTTTCCTGTATTTTATGTGCACTATACAGTGCACATAAATATTATGCACTATACATAAATATATCCCAGGTACTATGCTTTTTTTCTATTTTTTCTTTTTCATTACATTGCCAATTTTTTCTTATGTCATTAAAAATATCTATTAAATGTATGACCCTTTAATGACTGCATACTATTTCATCTCATAAATGTGTAATATTTATCTAGTTATTCTTCCTTTATTGAACACTTAAGAATTCTTCAAATTTTCCCACAAAGAATGCTGCAAATAACATTTTCCCCTACATTTCTTACTATTTTCTGAGGATAGATTTCTAGTTGTAGAATTACTATGTCAAAGGGTTTGAATGAGTCTAAATTTTTTATATTATCTTGCCAACTTGCTTTCCAGAAAAGTCACACACATACACACTCCCATCAGCAGGATAGAAATACTTCTTTCACACTATCCTCCACAGTATTTAATCTTTACTAATTTGACAGGTAGAGATAATATCTCATTTCTATTTCTGAGTATTAATCACATTGAGTATTTCCCCAAATTTACCATGCCAACCAACTGTTGATTACTGGCATGCATATTATCCACCATACAGTTTCAAATGACCAAGTGAACTTTCTTGTCTTTTTTTTTTTTTTTTTGAGTGTTTGTCTTTCTTCCACCATTAGCTACCATATAACCAAGTCACTGAGCTACTTGTTTATATTAATATATCCAAAAACACAATTAGGGACATAAATCTGCTGCTGTCCAACAAATGAGGTGTAATTTTTTACTCTTTTAAAATACTGAAGCCACTGAACTCTTTTTCATTTTTAGTGTAAACATGAGTAGATGCATTAAGTGGAAAAGAAAAGATTTCTTTAATCCCATTTCAGAAAAGAGAAGCCAGTTGAAAAATCTACTACTAGAATTCAGAATCAGAGTATATTCAATTCCAATAAAAGTGTGGAATTCCCATGGCAAGCTAAAGGTGTCTTTGAACTACCCACTGAAATTCTCAAGACACCTGCCTTCCAGCTTCATATAGTACAGTATTTTGTAAAGAAGATGCTGTTCAACGGATTCTACTCTTAAGAAGACATTTATTTGCACCAATTACTGTTCTTCACAGATCATTCCCAGCTCCTCAGACAGACCTGCTCAGTGATCCAGATCAGATGAGTGAAGACAAGCGCCATTCCCAGGGCACATTCACCAGTGACTACAGCAAGTATCTGGACTCCAGGCGTGCCCAGGATTTTGTGCAGTGGTTGATGAGCACCAAGAGAAACAAGTAAGGATCTGAACGTGGTCCAAAAGTTGCACACAAATGTATTACATAAATATGTCTAAAATTTCTCTCCCGACTTCTTCTACTTCTTCTTCTTTTTCTTCTTCTTCTTCTTTTTTTATCATGCTCCTCAAAACATGCCCATAAACTCTTCCAATTTTGATGATTTTCAAGGTTGGTTATGCTATCCTTTGTATTATTCCTCTGAATGCCCTCCCCACACTACCCCTCCAATTCTCTTACCTACCCTCCAATGGGACATAGATTTTAAATGATATTCCCAACTGTGTCTTGACCCATTTCCCTTTAAAATCGGAAGTTGACTTTGTGGACCTGCAAGGTTAGGATTCTAATTTCTCACAAAAGGATAGAGCAAATTCAACTATCCCTTGTAGGGTTCAAACTCATGACTGTGATCATATTAAAAGTATCCTCTAGCCAAGTTATCATGGTAAGGAATGGAAACAGATGCAGTCTTTTTCTTATAGAATACAATCCAAGATACACATTTAAAATTACAGCCTAGCTGCACAGCATAAAGAGAGAAGAAGGCAAATAAGAACACAAGCCTATCGTAAGGCATACATTTTAATGTTGGATTTTCTTTGACAGTGTTGGGTTTTTTGCTACATCTAGGCTACTGGAGGAAATCATCCGCAAGGGTTTCACAGAGATGGTGGAATTTCACAATTTCTTTGGAGGGTGGCCCACAAGGGGAAGGGAGTTATGCATACAAAGTAGCTGAAGGAATCTAAAAATCAGGAAAAGGGCATAGATTTGTCTGCATAGAATAGAGAAGGGAGAGAGGAAGTGAGAGCAAGAGAGTGAACAGAGCCAGCAGGAGAAAAAGGAGTGGCAGAGTGGTTGACCTAAAGGTCTTAAAGAGGAATTGCAGCTGCAAGGAAGATGGCGGTCACGGCCAGAGCAGACACTGGGAGAAGTCTCTGCCAAGGACTACAGATGAGGCCATTGGTAAAATGTGGGAAATCACAAATTTGAGAAAATGAAAACAAGTGTCCTCACTTCTAGGAAGGGAATGCCACAACGGGGTAAACCAACAGAAAACAATTTTTTTGTCAGGCGATTTCTGTTGTGTGTTTAAGATCAACCTTCTTAAGAACCTAGGGGAAACTGAGGGCAGCTTGTCCCCTTTTACACAAAGGGCTCTGTACACCCTTGGAGGATAAAATGGAGTCCTCTTCTTAGCTATCCTCATGGCTGGCCCATCACACATTCCCTTTAATCTATTATCATGTGGTCATTTTGATGATATTTTGAGATAATCCTTTGCTTTCCTTTGCACCATCTCATTAACTCTGACCCCTTATGGACTAATAACAAACAGCTGCCTTGCTTGCAAGTAGCACAGCACAGTGAAGAGCCCAACATATATTGAGACTGAAGTAAACACAGCTTAATGATCAATGGCACAGACAAACAGGGGAGGTGAAAACGGGTGTGCTGGGTAGAGTGGAGGGGCTTTAGCCCGCCTTTGTTGTTACTAGCCCTCTCCCATCAACCTTGGATCCAGATAATTAATGTAGCTTCAGAATGATCCCCTGGCCACCCTCATCTCCCAGATCTTCCTCAGCCCCTTCTACATAGGATCCTGAACCCACTGCTGCACTGCTTAAAGGTGAGAACCATATTGCTAAAGAGACAGATCTTCAACTTAACTTTCACATTTCTTTCAGGAATAACATTGCCAAACGTCATGATGAATTTGAGAGACATGCTGAAGGGACCTTTACCAGTGATGTAAGTTCTTATTTGGAAGGCCAAGCTGCCAAGGAATTCATTGCTTGGCTGGTGAAAGGCCGGGGAAGGCGAGAGTAAGTCTGTACATTCTTATTTAACATTTTTTTTTTTTTTTTTGCATGATGCTGAAAACTTAAACTACACTTATCTATATATGGATCTGGATTACAGAAGCAATTAGTATAGTCTCACAAAGTGAGGAGATAACTTGAATTGGTGGGAGATAGTCTACAAAAGTCTATTCTGTTTTATTTTTTATAGCAAGTGTTAATAATATTTATAATTAATAATCACCCTCTAGTATAGATGAGTTATAATGAGGGTGTTCATTGGTCCACCCAGGACACTCTTGATAACAAAAAGAATGTTTTTGGTAACTGTACCAGGACAATAAGCTTAAACTTGAACTATCTCGGGAAAACCAGAGATAAGGAAAAAGAAGACATAGTGCTGAAACCTGAAAGTCTGACTGCAAATATTTACAGGTGGGATCCCATATACGTGTGTGTCAGGATTCAGGTAAAAACATGATGAATATGAAAAGGAACAAAACTTAAGACATGTAATGAAACACCACTCAACGTACAGATAGGTGGAAACACCCATAGATTTAACGATATGCCCATTTTTTAATAGGGCTGTCATATAGACAACCACTAAATTGTCAAAGTTGAAAATGAAGCTAAAGCCTTTTGGGACTTTCTTGGAACTTACCACAACCAAACAGATTCCTGAACCATCTCATTTTCTCCTGATCATTTTGATTGACATTTGAAATATGAGAGGCAGGAAATTCATGTTCAACTCTTTTTTTTTTTTTTTAAGTGAGATTTAAAACAAGCTCACTGAGACTTAAAGAGATCGTAGACAAAAGGAAACTAGTGTTGTCGCTGACTTTTAAAACATGAATGATCAAACTGATAAAACTCATGGTAAATAGTCACTTACAATTGAGGGTTTTTTTATAGTGTTTTAAAGTAATGCCAAAAATTCTGCTTTACTAAACCATTCAAAAAGAAAACGTTGCATAGACTAAGTTTTAATCCCTTCGTACTGCACTTTGCAAGGCTGTTCAAAATAATCACTAGTTTTAGGAGACAGAACATGTTTTTCTGAGTTACAGACAAATTAAGTCTCAGTAATAACATCTGTGCTGCCAGTACACTAAAATCTTCAAAGTAGCCTGGAATATTGAAAAGGGCAAGAAATTACACAGGTTTGGTTTCCCACCCCAGCCCTACCCTTTCCTACCTAAATCATTCCCTTTCCCACATGCAGGTTTCTGTGAGGCTTTTTCCTAATAGGCCCCTGGAAATAGAAACTGTTTCCCTGGGATCCTCACTCGAGTTACCAAGGACAGGCAATCCGTAAGGACTTACTTAAAACATTTAACTAAGTCCTCCTTTGACCCTTTTTTTCTCAGTTTCCCAGAAGAAGTCGCCATTGTTGAAGAATTACGCCGCAGACATGCTGACGGCTCGTTCTCTGATGAGATGAACACGGTTCTTGATGATCTTGCCACCCGGGACTTTATAAACTGGCTGCTTCAGACCAAAATCACTGAGAGGTAACTGTATTTTAGCTGATTCTGAAAACAACCAGAATTTCCATAAATATTATCATACAGGCTACAGGTTGTTCTCTGTATCAGGGAGAGGGTCTTTATTTTGTCTCTTGGTATAAAATCAAAATTAGGAATCATTAAAGAAAATATTATTATACTCATTTTTGACCATTACAGTCTTCTCCATTCACCCACCTATTCCAAAAACATTTCCTGAGTTCCAACAAGGGACAAGCCATTAGGAACACAGATATGAATAAAACACGAATGTGTTTAGTCATTCACATATTAATGTTACATTAAAAATCACTATCTATATAGACACTTTAGCACTAAGTAAAAAACCAGTACACACAGTATTAGATACTGAATATAGTAAACATTGTTGTAAAAATCTGAACACCAAAACTTAACCACTTATCTTGATAGGTTATGATTGTTTTTTGTAATTATTCATAAACTTTATATTTCTTGATAGGAGAATTTTAGGATAAGTCATCTCTGAATGCAAATGTTTGAAGAGTTCAAAAGACTAAGGGCTTTGTAAGATGAAAAGTTTGACGAACAAGTTTTATCAAAGCAAATCACTGAACTACTTCTTGGATAAATTAATTTTATCATCTCGGTATTAGAGCTGTGCTAAATCACTGCCATTTTTTTTTTTTTTTGATTCCTAGGAAGTAAGTACAATACTCTTCAAGATCATCTTCATATCACCAGCCAGCCACGTGGGATATTTGAAATTTCAAGTTCTGTAAATTTAAGATGTGTATTCTGAAACCATAATGCTTTGCATGCCAATAAATAAATTTTCTTTTAATGTTGTATAGCTAAAGATTGTACATGGAATAACCATTGTCAAAATATTGCTAAAATACCAACTTTAAAATATGAAAATGCAGAAATCTCTCATTTTCTTATTTTGGATGAAGTTTCCTAACCTGCTTACATTAGCAATGAAATTATTTTTCTGTGGTATAATTTGTACATATAAATTATTTTAATCATAATATATCTGCATTTTAATGGTAGGATAAGGGAAGACTAGTAGTCACAGTGGTAAAACTGGGAAGAGACATTCCTCTTGAAATATTTGTCTTAAAAGTGCTCTGCCTTCACTATATCAAAGGTAGATAAATAAAATCTTCAAGCTTCTTCACCATGGTCTGTTTTCTCTCTTCTTCGTGACCCCACTCCCTCCAAACACCTCTTCTTTCTAAGCTCATAGCCCCATGAGCCAAATCTAGTGCCCAGACATGGCCTGATGATTTGAATGGCTGCATGGTGCTTTACCATTTTAGGCCAACACTGAAAAATCATTGTATTTCTATATAAACATATCCACTTCTGGCTTACCTTTTAAAAAATAGACCATCAGGCAATATTAAACCTACAAGACAAATCTCTTCTGGAGATAAGTACCAACTGCCTCATTCTAAGGAATCACATACTCTTAGTCATTTTTGTTTATCTTAAAAAAGAAAACAAAACAGCTCTTAGTTTTGTTGATCCTTCCATTGTTTTTCTGGTCTCCATTTCACTTATTACCACTCTGATCTTTGTTATTTCCTTACTCCTGCCAACTTTGGGTGTACTTTGTTCTTGTTTTTCTAGATCCTGAGATGTAAAGTTAGGGTTATTTATTTGAGAGCTTTCGATTTCCTCAGTACAAACATTTGTCACTTTATCTTTCCATCTAAGAACTGCTTTTGCAGACTCTCGTGCATTTTGGTGTGCTGTGTTTCCATTTTCAATTTGTTTCATGATTTTTTGTTTGTTATAATTTCCTTTTTGATTTCTTCTTGGAGCTATTGGTTTTTTCAGGAATGCGTGGTTTAGTTTCCACATACTTGTAAATTTTTCAGCTCTCCTCTTGTTATTGATTTCCAGTTTCAAGCCAGAAAGGATAGTTGATAGTTGATATGATTTTGGCCTTCTTAAATTTGCTGAGATCTGTTTTGTGGCCTAGTATATGACCCGTTCTGGAAAATGTTCTATATGCACTTAAGAATGTGTATTCTGCTTCTGTTGGATAGAATGTTCTAGAAATGTCTTAGGTCAATTTAGTCTAATGTATGGTTCAAGTTTAACATTTCCTAGTTGATTATATGTCTGGATAATCTGTCCATTGCTAAAACTTGGGTATTATGTCCCCTGCTATGATTACATCATTGTCTATTTCTACCTTTAGATATGTTAGCATTTGCTTAATATATTTAGGAGCTCCTATGTTGGGTGTGTGTATATTTATGACTATTATATCTTTTCAATGAATTGACCCCTTTATTATTATTTAATGGCCTTCTTTCTCTCTTGACTTAAAGTGTATTTTATCTGATGTAAATATAGCTACCCTTCACCTTCTTTTGGATACCACTTGAACAGAACATCTTTTTCCATTCCTTCAATTTGAACCTATGTGAGTCCTCAAAGCTGAAATGAGTCTCTCATTGACAACATATAGTTAGGTTTTTTATCCATTACAACTACTCCATGCCTTTTGATTGGTGAATTCAATCCATTTACATTTAGAGTAATTGTTGCTATGTAGAAACTTACTAATGCCATCTTATTCATTGTTTCCTGGCTGTTTTGTAGTTCAGTTATTTTTTATCCCTCTGTTTCTGCTTCCCTTTGTTAATTGGTGATTTTCCTTTTTTTTTTTTTTCTATTAAACACAGAATGGCTCTATTAGTATAAACACACACACATTATAAAGTGCTAAGAAACTTAAATATTTAACTTATAACAAGGGGGTGCCAATTTGACATCCAGAGCCCACAGAATGCTTGAAGGAGGCTACAGCAGATTCTACTTCCACATCACTGTGGAGGGCATTTTTGGAGGGGAAGAGGAGCCAGGTGTAACAGTTTTTCAAGTTTGCTTTTCTCATCAAGGCTCATGGGAGGCACTCTATTCAAGGGGAGCTGTGCCATCTCATATTCTTCAGTCAGGTCAAAACTCTCAAAATCTAGAGGATTTAAGGGAATGAATTTTTCAATTTCTGGATCAGCATCATCCAAGGCAGGAACAGAGCTTTTTGCTTTTTTCCTGATCCTGTTTCACAGAGAAGGCTGTCTTATCTGTTTGAGGGGCCCATTAGTCTTTACTGACATTTCTGTTATGTTAAAAGTTCTGGCAGCTTTAGGTAAAACTTGTGGAGCACCAAACATTTTGCCAACACATGGCATTGAAACCTTAGTGTCCTGTTAAGGCTCTGGCTGAAATCCAGATTCCAGTCCATCCTTGGAAGCTACACAGGTACCTGGATCCCCATTTCCCTCAACAACAAAGATCAGCGAAGCCATTCTGGATTAGGCAGGGCTCAGTTTCTTTTTCTGTTCTGATTCCTCTTTCTTTATCTTTTGTGAATCTACTGTAGGTTTTTGCTTTGTGGTTAACAGAAGGCTCACCTGAAAACATCTCATAGATAAAACAGTCCATTTTAACTTGATAGTGACCTAACTTCAATGGCATACAAAAGCTCTACCCTTTCACTCCTCCCCTCTTATATCTTTGATGTCACAATAATATCTTCTTTATATTTTGTATGTTAGCTAATTATAATAGTTACATTTCTGTAGATACTTTCTATTGTATTTTTTTCATTTCATTCGCTGATTTTTTTCAGCTCTAGAATTTGTGTTTTCACCTTTTATGATTTCGATCTCTTTGCTAAATTCCTCAATTTGTTCATATGTTGCTTTCCTGATTTTGTTGAATTATCTTTTCATGTTTTCTTGCAGCTTGTTGAGTTACCTTAAAACAACAATTTAGAATTATTTATTAGCTAGATTGCAAAATTCTGTGTCTTTGAGTTCTCAACAATTGGAAGATTATCTTTCAGTGATATGTGTTCTTGATGCTTCATGCTTTTAGAGTTTTGTATTGCTGCTTTCACATTCGCGGTAGTAGACACCTTCTCAAATTTTTACTAGTTGCCTTCCGATGGGATATATTGTTCGTGATCCTGTTATATGAGAGGTTTCTCTGACCTTCTATAGTTATACCTACTCCACACTTCTTAATTCCTCTCATGGAAGAATTCTTAAGCTTTTGTCTTTGGTTCTTATTCACCGTGCAGGAAACCTATCTTTTGTTTTCCAAAAGGTGGCACTACAGCTCAAGTTTGTGATTTCTCCCTTGCTCATAAACCCTGCTCTGATTTTCTGAGTGCGCTCCATTTAGCAGAGCTGGCTCTCCCACACGCTGCATTAGGGAACACATACCAGGGACCAGGCATAGAGTTGAACAAGGTGTGGATTTAACACTTGGGGCATTGAGAGTGCCTGTGGGCCTGATGCGGAGATGTCTACCATGTTTTCTTGTATGCAAATTGTGGTCTTTACCACTCCAGAGCCAATGTACCCATGGATGACTTAAAAGGCTCCATTTGGAACTGAAATTTGGTTCAGAAACTATATTCTCATTAGATTAGAGTCAAAAGCTTGAGAACATCTCTGTATGTTCCAGGTAATCGGCAGCCTTCAGAACCATGGTATGTCCTACAAAGGAGAAATAGTCAACTAAGAAAATTGGCATGTGGTTGAGTTGAATGGAAAGGGGGAGGATAAGATAATATGAGTCAAGCCCAGAGGAATGTTAAAAGTCAAAAGCATAGAAAATTAATCTTCCCTTAAGTTCAAGAGACAAACTAAGGGATGACAATGGGAAATAAAGCTAAGGAAGAAGCCATGTAAGTGTAGAAATGAAGTTGAATTTATTAGTTATGTATATGTTTAAGTGTATGTAATGCAAACCCAATCACAGAGTTCGCTACATGGGTGTTTATATTTTTTTTTACAAAACAAGAAGTCCATAGGCAGGGAGTCCAAAAGTAAACATGTCAGTAATAACACATGGTATTTATCCTCCAGGTTTGCCATCATTAACAAATGGCTTTCTTTCCATGGTCACCTTAAGATTGAAAAATGACTGTTCCATCTCCGTTTCCTGTTCATTTTCTAGGGAAGATGAAAATGAAGAAGAAAAAAGAGTAAGAGGAGAAAGAGGAAGGAAGCAAGAATAAGATATATGGAAAATGAGAATTAACAATCAAAAACAGAACGCACAATATTGAAAAAGTGAAACATTCTCTGAAATCCTCAGCTTTTCAATCATGTCTTGCTGGCCAGATAATGTGTCCCATGACTACATCATGGAGGTTAGGAAATGCTATCTTTCAGCAGCATGCAAAATCAGGAATATATTTATTAGGAAAAGGGAAAAAATGAATATTATGTAGGGAATTAAAATCAAAAGGCATATTACCATAGTCAGGGGTTGATGCCCAAGTCTTATTTTAGTGAGTGTCACCTTTGTAGTTTGGGGTTTTGTTGGCCTAACTTAAGTCCAGGCCGGTTTACAAAACCCTGGACTCCCTCTGAATTCAATGGGATAAAAGGAAAATACCAAAGAAATTTTTGGAGAATATTCAGATAAAACTCCTATAAGCATTCTACATCTTCAATTATAAAACCAAAATTAAATAATGGGAATCAAGGAGTAAAGGACTCTAGTCGAAATGAACCAACCAGATATAAAAG
Organism: Mustela nigripes; assembly: GCF_022355385.1. NCBI lineage: Eukaryota > Metazoa > Chordata > Mammalia > Carnivora > Mustelidae > Mustela > Mustela nigripes. The sequence continues at coordinate 58,253,731 of NC_081559.1, read as the reverse complement.
AAAGCAGAGGGGCGCCTGGGTGGCTCAGTCGGTTGGGTGTCTGCCTTCGACTCAGGTCATGATCCAGGGTCGTGGCTCGAGTCCCACATTGGTTTCCTTGCTCAATCGGGAGCCTGCTTCTTCCTTGCCTACACCTCCCCCGGCTTGTGTTCTCTCTCTCTCTCTTTTTTTTTTTTTTAAAGAAAGAAAGAAAGATAGAAAGAAAGCAGAGCTGTGATCAGAAGGTAAATCTCAAGCAAAAAATATTAAGTAAAGAAAAGAAAAACACTTTGAAATCTTAAGTGTTAGGAATCATAATGAAGATCCGTAACAGCTATTGATATTTATGCACCCAATGGCACATCAACCACCTTCACAAAGCAGAAACTACATGAGATTAAAGAAGAAATAGTCAGAAATACACTAATAATGGAAAATCTTAACCCTCCTCTCTTAACCCAATATAGAGCAGTAAAAAATTAGGATATAATCAATAATATATAATCAATAAGATAAATACTATATATATAAAATGAACTGTGAATTCGATGAAAGAGGATCCATGTTTTCCAAAACAAAATGGAAAATTCACAAAAATTGATCACATAGTAGGCAAACTACAATATTTGTACAAATATTGTTCTCTAACCCCAATGCAACAAAACTAGAAACAAGTTTAAAAAAACTTCTTTTTAAAAGCTTTTTTTACACCTGGACATTAAACTACATAATGTTAAGCAATTCTTGGATGAGAAAGAATTTACAATACAAAATTGTCAGAGTTTATAGAAAATAACAACAATGACAATGTTACACATCAGAATAAGAAAAAAATTGTCAAAGCACAGCTGCAAGCGAAATTCTCACTATTAAATATTTGTAATTGATTACCAAAAAATTCACTGAAAATAGGTTAAATGTGCAACTCAAAAAGCTAAAAAAAAGATTCAAAGTAAACAGGAAAACAGTAAAGGAAAGAAATTTAATAAAGAAAAAAACAAACGATGATGAGATAGAAAGCAAATAATAGAACCTATGATGAAATAAAAATACTAGGTCTTTGGAAGAAAAATCAGCAAAATTGACACATTTGCAAATTACTGAAAAACACACTTTTCTTTTTTAAAGAGGAAATATAAATACCATAATAAGAAATGATAAAGGTAAATAATTACAAAGTAAAAATAAAAGTTAAAACTTGAGACTATTTTGACAACTCTATGTCTATACATCTAAAAACATTTAAAAAATAACTTTATAGGAAAATACCATTTACCAAAATTGTCCCCAATATAGACAGACAGTCTGGAGAGATAATTTTCCACTAAAGAATAGAGAAAGGTTTTAAATATGTCCCTACAAAAAAATGATTTCCCTTGGGCGCCTGGGTGGCTCAGTGGGTTAAGCCGCTGCCTTCGGCTCAGGTCATGATCTCAGGGTCCTGGGATCGAGTCCCACATCGGGCTCCCTGCTCAGCAGAGAGCCTGCTTCCCTCTCTCTCTCTTTCTCTCTCTCTGCCTGCCTCTCCATCTACTTGTGATTTCTCTCTGTCAAATAAATAAATAAAATCTTAAAAAAAAAATGATTTCCCTACAAAAAGCCAGATGACTTCATAATGAATTTCTACCTAACCTTGAAGCATCAGGTTGTAATATTTAAGCTATTCCAGACCACTGAAAATATACAAAGCTTGTAAATTCTTTTCCTGAAATGAATGAGTATAGCATTGGTACTAAAATATGAAAATAAGGGGGTCCTGGGTGGCACAGTTGGTTAAGTGTCTGACTCTTGATTCCCGCTCAGGTCATGATCCCAGTGAGATCAAGCACAGTGTCAGGCTCTGCATTCAGTGTAGAGTCTGCTTGAGGTTCTCTCCTTTTGCCCCTCCCCCTCTCTTTCTTTCTAAAATAAGTAAATAATTTAAAAATTTTTTAAAAATCAAAAATGAAAACAAATTGCACAAAATTCTACAGATGAATTTCACTTGTAAACTTAGATTCAAATATCTTTAAAAAAGAATCCAACTTTCCATTAAAAATAATATAACATGGAGGGGTGCCCAGGTGACTCAGTGGGCTAAAGCCTCTGCCTTCAGCTCAGGTCATGATCCCAGGGTCTGGGATCGAGCCCCACATCAGGGGGTCTCTGCTCAGCAGGGAGCCTGCTTCCTTCTCTCTCTCTGCCTGCCTCTCCACCTACTTGTGATCTCTGCCTGTCAAATAAATAAATAAAATCTTAAAAAATATATATATATGTATATATATATAACAAGGAGAAATCAGAAAACTTCTACACTATTGTTGGGAATGTAAAATGTTATAGCTCCTGTGGAAAATAGTATGGCAGTTCCCAAAAAAGTTAAAAATAAAGTTATTGTAAAACCCAGCAATTCCACTTCTGGATACCCCAAAATCATTAAAAGCCTGATCTCTAAGAGATATTTGTCCATGCATATTCATAGCAACATTATTCACAGTAGTAAAACATGGAAACAACCCAAGTGCTTATTGAATGAGGAATGGATAAGCAAAACGTGTCATATACATATAATAGAAAGTGATTCAGCCTTGGGGCACCTGGATGGGTCAATCAGTTAAGTGTCTGCCTTTGGCTCAGGTCAGGATCTCAGGCTCCTGAGATGGAGCCCACCATCAGGCTCCCTGCTCAGTGGGGAGTCTGCTTCTCCCTCTTTTTCTGCTCCTCCCCTCTGCTCTTGTGCTTTCTCTCTCTCAAATATGTAAATAAATAAATAAATCCTTTAAAAAAAAAAAAGAAAAAGTGATTCAGCCTTAAAAATAAAGGAAATTCAGCAATACGCTACTACATGGTGAAACTCGACATTATGACTGAAATAAGTTAGTCACAAAAAGAGAAATTCTATATTATTCTACTTGATGTACTTGGAGTAGTTAAAATCATAAAGACAAAAATGGTAATGGCGGTTGCCAGGGACTGAGGGAAGGGGAGAATGGGAAGTTGTTTAGTAAGTACAGAATTTTTGTTTTTCAAAAGAGTTATAGGGATGGGTAATGGTGATGGTTGCAAAACAACATGAATGTATTTATGGCCTCTAAACTCTATGTACATTTATAAGTGGTTAAGATGGTGAATTTAATGTTTTTTGTATTTTCCCACAAAAACTACATGTGTGTATGTGTTTGTGTGTGTGTATAATGACCAATGGAGATCACTCTGGATGTAAAGCAGTTCAATATTAGAAAGCCCTTTAATATAATTCATCATATCAATAGGCATGAGAAAACAATAATAGCATCTCCCCAGCTGCCAAAAAGTCACATGACAATACTGAATCCTCATCCATGATAAGATAGAAATTGATGGATATTTTTCAAATACAATAAAACATATACTAGCCCCCAAAGTTTGCAATTTACTTAGTGCTAAATATTGGAGAAATTCCCATTAGATTCAGAAACAAGGAAAAGATACCTATTATTTTGGTTACCATTTAACGTTGTCTTGGAGGTACTAAGAAATTTTTAAAATTAAGGTAATTAAGTAAGAGAAAGTACAAACCAAAAGAATATAACTGTATCTACTTAAAGATGATATGTTTGTATATCTGAATAACTCAAAATAATAAATGGAAAAAATACTACAAATAATAAGATAAGTTAGTATATTAGAAGATATAAAATAAACATACAAAATCAATAGATTTCAGAAAGAAAACAAGACAAATACATCAGTTCTTGTTAATTCATAGTAGGTAGGTTACATAAAATCACTATGAACACTGAACTCCTAGGGGAAATTAAGAGTTTAGTTCCCACAAGCCTCCATTTTTGTCAACAAAAACACCATTTGCTTTACATAGGTTTGTTGCCTATGTCCTTGTAAAACAAATCATTCTCATAAGCCTTAAGAAGCTCCTCTTCCATAAATTCTTTTCCTTATAACATTTAGAAAGTATTTTAAAATTTTTTCTACAGTCCCTGATTACAACTTGCCTTGTTTACTTACAAGTTTACCATTTTCCGTACCATATCACCTTCTGAATCATGTAAGCCAGCTGGCACCAATTGAGAAGGGTTTCACATTTTCCTGACCCTGGGTAACTCGACCACAGTCTTATACTTTCAGTCTTGCAATAATACTATCCCTATGCTCCACCCCCTACCCTGCATTCACTCATTATCTCGTGAATCCAGAAATTAAGCTACTTTTTGCCCTTAGAAACTACTAGACAACACTTTGGGACTACAGTTGGAGACCATTTTAAACAGCAAAGTCACCAACAAGTACAAAAAATGTGGAAAACATGACATTAAATAGATTACAGAAAGACATGTATTTACAGTGTGAGAGCTAAAAGAAGAACCAGAACATCACCTTTTTTGATCTCAGGAATGTGTGCATAGATCTACTCAAATTTTACACCACACTGTGCATGTCCACAAATAACCATGAAATTGCCATGTTGATTTTGGGGTTACAAATAAATTTTAGTCAGTAGGTGAATTTGCAAGTATGGAATCAGCAAATAATGAGAGTCAACTGTAACAGAACCACAATAAAATGGCAGATGTAATCCCAATTATACTAGATTTACACTAAATGCAAATGAATTAAATATTCATACTGAAGCCTTAGTTATCTAATTGGATTAAAAAATCCAACCATTACTGTTCTATACATAAAGACATAAGAAGCTAAAGTAAAAAGACTAATAAAAGTTTACAACATGCAAATGTTTACATAAGAAAGTTTGTGTAGATATTTATAAGAGGAAGTAAATTCTAAAGAAACCAGGATTACTGGAGATAAAGAGAAACATTTAAGTATGATAAAGTAATCAATCCATTGGGGATACATATCAGCTCTACATTTTTTTGCAACAAAAAACATCTATACCAAAATAGATTAGGTCTAAAATGAAATTAAAAGCACAGAAAATTTCAATCATAGTGAAAGACACAACTTGGCCAATAGTTGACAGAATAGTTGAAAAATGAATAAAAAAGGATAAATTCAATCAACAAAACAATTTTAACACATAGAACATCATACCTTGTAACAACAGAATGAATATTCTTTCAAATTGCACATAGAATATTTACTAAATTATCTTTATGCTGATCAATACTTCAATAAATTTTGAAGATTCTAACCACAGTGGAATGAAGATAGAAATCAAAAACAAAAGATACCTTAGAAATTCTTAATGCTTGAAACTAGGCAATAACTTCTAAATAACACATGGGTCAAAGTAATAATCATAAAGAAAGTTAAAAAAAGGCTTTTGAACTCTATGGTAATGAATATACCATAAAGACTGAAGAGATAAGTAGAGCAGTTTTTAAGGTTAAAATATAGCTTTAAATGGATTTGTTAGGAAAGAAGAAAGTTTGAAAATCAATAGCTGAAGTTTTTATATCAAAAAGGACACCAAATATCAAAAAGTAAAATAAAGGAAAATTTAAAAGTTGAGAGAAAATAATTATAAATTTTAAAAATTGGCAATAAAGATTAATGCAACCAAAAATTGGTTCTTTAACTAGGTTATTAAACTAGATAAATCACTAACAAGACTAAGAAAGAAAAAAGGAGGAAAAGCTATCCATATAAAAGGGGACATCTCTAAAGATGTAACAGACAAAAAAAGGGTAATAAGAATATACTATGTAAAATTACATGCCTGAAAAATTTGATAATTAGATGAAATGGATGAATTTCTTCTAAAAATGTAACTAAAATAGACAGAAATAATTGGAAAATTTTAATAGTTCCCTATTTTGGAAATTGGATCTATTGTTGATAAACTCCCCCTCTAAAAAAACTTTTCCAGAAAAGAGGTCCAGAACCAAATGGCTTAACAAGTGAATTCTAAATATTTAAAGAAGGAAAAACATCAACATTACATAAACTCTTCAAAATAAGGAAAAAACAAGTAATATTTCCCAGTTCATTTTATGAAGAAAGTATTACTTATTACAAAGACCTAACAAAGATTTTGCAGTAAAGGAAAACAGCAGACCAGTCTGATTCATGAATATAGGTGAAAAATCCTGTACAAAACATCAGTGATCAAATCTAGCAATATTAAAAAAATCTAGCAATATATAAAAGGAATATTACAGTACAGAGAAACAAGGTATATTCTAGGAATTCCAGGATAGTTTGTTATTTGCAAAAACAAGATTACTGTAATTCAAAACATTAACAGAAATAAATAGGAAAAATTTACATGCTGGTCTCAGTAAATGTAGCAAATACATTTGATAAAATTCAAAACACAGTAACAATTTTATAAACTCTCATAAGGAAATAATAAAATTTAAAACAGTAAGAAATTATACAGAAAACAAAGTACAGGATTCTTAAGTCAAATATAGCTTTAAATGGATTTATTAAGTCAAAGAACAGGATTATTAAGTCAAAATTATGATTTCATGAAAAGACATAACAAAATAGAAAACCACTAGCCACCCTAAAGAAGAAATAAAAGGAAATGACAATATATAAAATAAAATGAATTGGAAAACAACCATTGAGACAGATAAAATTAAAACAAATAATCCTATTTAAAATGCTGAACAATTATATTTGAAAATCTAGAAGAAATGGATAAAATTTTGAAGAAAATACAATTTTAAAAAATCAACACTAATAGAGATTTTAAAAATCTGAAATAAATCAATTTCCATAAAATAAGTGAAGAAATGTATCCCAGAACTACCTCATAAAAAGGCATCAAGTCCAGATGGTTTTACATGAAACTTCTATTAAACTTTTAAAGAAAGAGTAATCATGATACTTCATAAATTATGGGGAATTATGATGTTGGGGGGGAAAAGGAGGAAAATGTCCTAGTTTTATTTATATAGTGATTAATACATTATACATTAATTCCTAAACTTGATAAAGACAGAAAAAGAAAGATATGGACTAATTTCACTTATGAATATTGATTTTAAAATCTTAAAAATATATCATCAAATAGAATTCAACAGCATATTAAATATATTAATACTCTGTGACCAAAGGTAATCCATCCCAAAATTGCCAACTATGATTCAATATTAGGAAATTGACTAATATATATTATATTTTATATATATATAATAGTATAATCATAATATATTATATACTATAATATTATAATATAATATTAGAAAATTGACTAATATAATACAGCATATTAAGAGATCTAAAAAGAAAAAAAAATATCTGCACACATCCTTCATAGGCTTTGGACAAAAATCAATACCCATTTCTGACATAAAAATTCAATTCAAAGTCCAATAAAAATTCAACTCAAATGCATTACACATTTATATCAAATTTACAAAAGCCAGGAGGTTAAATGGTGGCAAAGGTGTAGAATTCTCAGCTAGAATTCTCATATATTTCTGGTAGTAGTACTACATGGAACAACCACTTAGGAAAACTAGCAATTTGTGATAAAGTTAAACATGCAGCTAGTACATATAGATTAACTAAAAGGAACAGATTGCTATAAACAACCTAAACACCCATACCTACCTGAATGAATCAAGTTACATTGACAAAAGGGAGAACTACAAAGCCATAAAAAAAATAAAAGTATGTATATGAATGAATATGATTTGAATGAGGATGTTCTTAGTGACTTTTATAATAATAAAAAAAAATTAGGAAGAACCCAAATATCCATCAACAGAAGAATGGACAGAAAAACCGGGGTACTCCTACAATGAAATATTACACAGCAATAAAAAGGACAAGTTATTAATATGTGCAGCAACACAGGTAAACCTCACAAATAATGTATTGCACAAAAGAAGTCAAATATAAAATATGATGTACTACATGATTCTATTTATAAATTGACGTTTAAGAACAGTACATACTAAGCAGTGGTGGTAGATTAGCTTTGGGGTTGCTGCTGGTGAAGAGGGTGTGGAATTTGAGTAGAAATGGGCACAAGACAGCTTTCTGAAGTGATGGAAATATCTTATTTCTTGGGTGAGATCGTGGTGACACGGGTGCAAACATTTATAGATCCATGCATTTCCCTGTATATAAATTATGCCTTAATAAAGAAATTTAAGGGGCACCTGGGTGGCTCAGTGGGTTAAGCCTCTGCCTTGGGCTCAGGTCATGATCTCAGAGTCCTGGGATCAAGCCCCGAATCTGGCTCTCTGCTCAGCAGGGATCCTGCTTCTCTCTCTCTCTCTCTCTCCCTGCCTGCCTCTCTGCCTACTGGTGATCTCTCTGTCAAATAAATAAATAAAATCTTTAAAATAAATAAATTTAAATATGCAAAATTTGTATGAATAAAACTATACTGAGGTAGTATTTCTTTCCTTTTTTTAAGATTTTATTTATTTATTTGAAACAGAGAGAGAGAGATCACAAATAGGCAGAGAGGCAGGCAGGGGTGGTGGTGGGGGGGGAAGCAGGCTCCCTGCTGAGCAAAGAGCCCATGATGCGGGGCTCTATACCAGGGCGCTGGGACCATGACCCGAGCTGAAGGCAGAGGCTTTAACCCACTGAGCCACCAAGGCGCCCCTGAGATAGTATTTCTAATTCAAAACCTTGGCAGTACGTTCTATTGACAAGGATGAGGGTACAATCTTCGAAACACTGCAGATGAGATTGCAAACTGTTATTATCCCTTATGAAGGAAAACAAAAACTACTTACACAGTTGTCCTCTGACTCAAACAGCCCTGTTCTAGAAATTTACCCCAAAGATACATACCCCCAAATTTTAAAACTACATATGAATAAGGTTATTCCTTGTGGATATTGTTTGTTCATTGTAAAAAACCAGAAACAATCTGAATATCAATCTACCTGTACTGGGTGAATGAACAGACACGAAGTAGGGAAATATATAGCCATTTTACAAAAGGAAGAGTTTTGGTTCATTAAGATAGGCTTGTTTTTAGGAGTATTATTAGCGTAATAATTCTAAAACTGTTAGGAATCGGGTTCTCCATGCATGAAAAAGGAGAAACAAATACGGCTTCGGAAAGGTGAAGAATTACAAGGTAGACTTGAAGGTATTAGTATGTGTATGTGTGCATGAGTACATGTGTGTTTGTACATATACACATAAAGAATGACGTAGACGTGTACATGTATGCACGTATTTGCTGAGTGTTTGGCTAAACTGCGTAATATACAAGACCCTGCCCAACCCAAGCGCATGCCCAGATAGCAGTTGCGGAATTAACAAGTAAATGTAAATCCCCGCTATGTGTACTCCAACAGTTCTCTTGATAAAAAAACATTCTCCCCACTTCCGGGCCCTTCCCCTTGTGCACCACCAAAATGAGGCCCCACGGGGCTTACCAAAACGCTGCTCTTTGGTTGGAATTGATCATACAGCCACCCCGAAGCACTCCTCCCTTAAACCCTAACAAAGGCTTGTGTTCTAGGTCGTCATGCTGTCTGTGTGCCTGCAGCTGCCTTGACCTCCCGAGTGACCCCCCCAAAACATGTTGTGTCCCCCTCCTCCAGGATATGTGAGTAACAAACTTCCCTATTTCACTTTCTCTTGCAGTCTTTGGTCTTTTCTTGAAACTTGGGTCCCCATTCCACACCCCGGGGTTTTAGTTAACAAATGTTAATTTAACAAGCCACAACAGACACACACACACACACACACACACACACAGAATTTCAAATACCATTTCCCACCAAAAAATCAAGAGCTCCTCGGAGAAATGTTTGATTCCCCTGAGGGATGTAAGGTACAAGTCAAGCTTGTGCCTGAAAATAAGGAAATGCTCAAAGGCTGATGGAAAGGGATATGAATGTGACAAAATGTTACCAGTTGGTGTCCCTAGAAAGGGAAGAGTATATGAGTGTTCATTGCACTATTGTTTCAACTTTTTATAGGTTTAATGTTTTTTCTATGTAAAAGATTTTTAAAATATTTATTATCAGTGAAGATTGCTAGGATATCACCATTACTCAAAAAATAATAAATATAAGGAAAGAAGCAAGTCTTTGTTATACTTTTGCTGTACAGGTCATTCTTCTGAGTCTAAATAGTTGGTGAAAGTTTTTTTTTTTTATAGAATTCTCACTAAAAAATAAAGAAATTAAAGAATTAGAAAAATTGCCATTTTGTAGTCTTTAATAAAATAACAGATCCAGGCAACAACCATCATCAAAAGATACTAAAACCAGGGGCACCTGGGTGGCTCAGTTGTTAAGCATCTGCCTTTGGCCCAGGTACTGATCCCAAGGTCCTGGGATCAAGCCCTGCATTGGGCTCCCTGATCAGCGGGAAACCTGCTTTTCCCTCTCCCACTTCCCCTGCATGTGTTCCCTCTCTTGCTGTGTCCTCTCTGTCAAATAAATAAATCTTTTTTAAAAAAAGATACTAAAACCACTAACTGAAAATAAGATGAAGAACTGTGTAACCCATGGGTCAGGCTGATATATTTCAATATTAGGAAATATTTAATATATATATATTTAATATATATATATATATTTCCCTACTTCGTGTCTGTTCATTCACCTAGCATTTGAGCCCACTAATCCTTGCCTGCTGTAGTAGAAAGAAACACCCTGAATTAGTCTTAACTAAAAACTGAGCCTGAATCTATGAAATTTCATATTAATCTAAATACCAGTTCTAAGAAATATGGGGGAAACTGTGCAGTAAGTGCAAAATGTGGAACTTTCTATAGGACAAATTATTTGGTGTCTCAATCAGATAAGTGTTTAAAAAAAAAAAAAAGAAGTGATCTGTTACAGAATTTAAAAAAGACCTACCTAGGGGTGCCTGGGTGGCTCAGTAGGTTAAGCCGCTGCCTTCGGCTCAGGTCATGATCTCAGGGTCCTAGGATCTCGTCCCGCATCGGGCTTTCTGCTCAGCAGGGAGCCTGCTTCCCTCTCTCTCTCTTTCTCTCTCTCTGCCTGCCTCTCTGTCTACTTGTGATCTCACTCTGTCAAATAAATAAATAAAATCTTAAAAATAAAAAATAAATAAATAAATAAAGACCTACCTAATAAAGGCGTGTGTCCCCCAAGACATAACAATCAAATGCAGCTGTGGTCCTCATTTGGATCTTGATTCAAATGATAAAAACACATTTTGATAAAACAGGAAAAATTTGAAAATAATTTGGTTGTTAAATAATATTAAGAAATAGCTGTTAATATGAGAGAGTGATAATGGCCATTGTGTGTGTATATATATGTGTGTGTGTGTGTGTGTATAGTGTATATATATATACATTATAAATATATATACATATATACATATATATAATTTATTTGTATATGTGTATATATACATAAATGTGTATATATAATTTATGTGTATATATATAATTTTGATATGTGTATTGAATTTATGAATTTGATATGTATATTGGATTTATGAATTTATGGGTGAATGATATAGGATTTTCTCAAATTACTCTAGCCTTTCTTCACCGAAAGCAAACAAATGACTGAAGATGGGGAGGAGGTTAAATACGACAATACTGGCAAAATATTGATAATTCTTGAGGTTGTGTGACAGGGATATAGGAGTTTCTTATACTATTCTTTCTACTTTCTTGTGTTCGAAAATTCTCATAATAAAAAGAAGAGGAAATAGAAAAGAAATTTGGCTAGGGAGGTGCCAGTGGATTTAGGATCCGCTGGGAAATCTGAAATGTAGTCTGGAGGGAGAACTAATAGAAGTAATTAAATGTGGTAGATGAGCAGGAGCATCTTGATGAAGCTTTGAGGACCCATTCTCTAAGTGACTGAGTTGGGGGGTGGGAGGAGACCCTCAAATTGTAATGATCGCCGGTGTTCATGGTGTGACTACCCCCCCATACCAATCTCACCCTGAACACGAATCTGGGAAGAAATGTGCATCATAGCCTCTCCCTGGTACGTGAATGCACAACACACCATCATTCCATAGGATGAGGAAGCGTGATGAATGGAGCATTACTGCTAAGTTTCTGTCTTCAGCAATTGGTCAGGGCAGCTGGGACACAATGTTAGGTGAGTGAGAGGTGTTGTAATTTTGTCATTAAAATTCAATACATGTGGCAATGAAAGAACCCTGACTTCCGAATTGTGGGTTACATCTATTTGGGGAGTCAAGAGGAGAAGGGGGGACAGGATGAGTGCTTCAATTTCTATGGTGTTTGGAATTTTACGTTTTAAGATAGGTGGTGAGTTAATGGGTATTTGTTTAATTGTTCTTTGTATCTTTTTGAATTTCTTAAATGTCTTGAATGTATTCATAATAAATTATAAGTGAAATGAAGATAAGAAAAGAGAATGAGCAGGAAAATCTGACCAAATTCCCAATAAAATATGTAAGGAGACAAAAGGGTGATAACAATGAATTATTATTATTATTATTATTATTATTATTATTATTTTGTAGCCATGGCTGGTGATTCTGGTTACATTTCTACCAACAGCTCCTCTTGTCACCTCAGCAACTCTCACTGGGTTCATCTACTCCTGCTCAGTTATACCAGAATGTTCTGAGAGATGAAAGTGTTTAAGAGAATGCTAGCCCATGTGTGTTTTAGAGTAGTCACTGTGACCCTCGGATTTTAGCCCCTTTCTTCTTTTTAGTTCCAGTTCCCCTTATCACTCTCTTTAATACTCCCTTTAGCCATCTCATTGCTCTGGATGCCTTCTGCTTTGGCCACAGATACCTATGTCTCCTTCACCTGAGAATTCTCCTCTCTTTTCTCCTTTTACCTCGAATGAACTGTTAATCTCATAAAACAACTTTAAAGATTGGAGGGAAGTCGCAGTTTGGAAGAACATTTTCGTTGAAAAATGCTGAAGATTTGCATTTAAAAACCGAGAGTGAACAGAAAGGAGGAGGTAGGCCACATATGCTGGAAGGAGCATGGCTGGTTGGAGGCTACGAGCTTGCTTCCTAGAGTTCCGGTTTGGCACCTCGATGGTAGCATTCACTGAAGGGTAAATACTGGATGGGGAGCAAGTTTGAGCGACTAAAGGGAAAACAGTATTTGGTTTAGGACATAGGAAAGATATCCAGTTGGCTTCTGCGCCCACCCCCACTCCAGAAGAACCCACTAAAACTTGTCCCACAAAGGAAGGATGGAGCAGAGCAAGTGAGGATGCATTAAGAAGAGACAAGAAAATGAGGGATCCAGATAACCAGTGTAGACCACCGTGATCTCTCAAGTTCTGCCTGAAAGAAAAGGCGTAGGAGCAGCTCTAAGGTTTATGCATAAAAAGGACATAGGAGCAGGGTGATTGGAAGAGGAATGGGAGTGATGCTAGATTTGCACAATGTTTTAGATAAAATTGAGAAGATTTGCTCGTTGCTCCAGTAGGAAGAGAAAGGGGGGAAGGGAGAGAGCTGATTCCTAGGAGCAAGAGGTGTTTCTCAGTTGATGGAATCTTTCTTGGTCGCTTTGTTAATACAAGATGATTGAGAACAAATTGGTATCTCGTCCCAGCTGTGGCAGACCAGGTGCAAAGCTGAATGGAGAAGGGCTGTCGCAGAGATGGGCTTGCACTCTCTTGCCTTTCCTAGAGGGGACCAGAGGAGGAAGAGGCCAAGAGATGGATGGCCTCAGTCCTTTCCAGGCAGGTCAAGTTACACGGTAACAGAAACCTGCTAAGGAACAACATGGTTTCAGAAACATCAGAAGGCAGAATAGGAGCTTAAACCAGAACCTTGCTAGAAAGTAACGCTGAAGTTTGGCTCTTTAGAAATGATATGTTCCCTGGGGGAAATTACAGGGTCCTGCCAAGACAGAGAGAACTCTTGCTTCCCCCCCCCCCCAGTGTTTTTGCATGATCCCTCTCACTGTTCCAACAATTATAATTTTGTTTTTGATGTTTGAAATCATTTCCATCTGACATCTGGAACAAATACATGGCATTTCTAGGAAACTAGCTTCTCTTTTTTTCCCCCCCAAGAAACTTACATTTATAGTGACACCTCTTTCTTGAAAGTTCATGGTGCTTCAGATTCTTAACAACCAAATACCCCAGCTAGAGAACAAGAGCATTTAGCAGCAGCAGATCAAGGTGGCAGACTAGAAAGAAGACAGGCTTTGAGATCAGGCAGAGTGGGGCTGACACATCAGCTCTATCAGAGACTAGCCATACTATCTTGCCTCTCCAAACCCCAGTAAGATAAGAATAATGATCCCTACATCATGGTTTTGTTGTGGTCCGTAAGTGAGAGAGCACTTTCCAGACTCACGGATTAGTACAGCACACAGAGCCTCTTCGATAAGTGGGATCCTCTGTTACATAAATTATTTTAAAACCAGTGATGAGGAATTGATGTTACCAATAGTCTAATAAGTACACACTAGTGCTGTTGTGGCTTTGATGATAGGAACATAATACTCGATAATTGTTACAAATCCAAAAATGGTCTGTTAAAGCCATGAAGTTCAAGACGGGCACAGATATTTCCATGAATAGGGCTCTAGTCATTCACCACAAACTTAGCTGTTTAAAACAGCACAAATGGTTATCTTGCCGTTCTTCAAGTCAGAAACCCAAGATCAGTTTCAACGGGCTGAAATGAAATGTGTTGGCAGGGCTATCCTTTCTCCAGGGCGCTAGGAAAGAATTTGTCCTCTTGCATTTTCTAACTTCTTGGAGGCTGCCTGCACGCGTGGGCTTGTGGTCTCTTCCCCTATCTTCCCAATGGGCCTCTCCCGTCTCAACTCCAGCCTCAAATCCCTCTTCTCTGTCCCCTTAATCCTCCCACACCCCTCCAAGGACATTGGCGATAACATTAGGTACCGGAGGCTAGCCCAGGGGAATCTCCGCATCTCAAAGTCCTTAACTTAACAGCTACAAAGTCCCCTTTTCCACATACAATGACATCCTCACACTGACATCCTCACACGTTTTGGGGATCCAGATGCGGGCATTTCCAAGGTGCGGTTACCTATTACCTGACACAAAACCCAGAACATGTCACACAGATCGGACAGGCAGAAAATATCACTTTTGCAATAAAAGTTTTGAGACTTATTGTGAGACATTATCTATGCCAGAAACAAACATGAAATGCTATAATTTAAACCATAAATATACTACCTGGGTAAGAGAACAAGAAAATGTTGCTGTTTACTAACGGCTGATTAGGACTTGAGCAGAAATGCTATCAGTGTTATATAGTGAGCTGTGGAATAGACTCCAACGAGGAACATTTTAACTGGCAAAAAATATTGGGGGGGGGTATTCTGAAAAATAAAGGAATAGTAACTGTATACCGTGGAGTGGGGGAGGGGAATAGCATAAGTCTTAATAATTAATTGCAAGAGTGTGGAGTGTGGGCCAGAGATAATTAGCAGAGAGGTTGATCTTATCCCTCCCATAGTCACAGAGAGCTGGAAAAAGAGGAAATGAGCCAAACTGCAGTGAGAAGCTGGGTTTTTAAAAAAGGAAGTTCTTGACCATGAAGATCAGACTACCAAGGGAAGCTGTGTAATCTCCATCCTTAAAGAGCTTTAAAAATAGTATAAACAGCCATCTGCACAAGATGATTTATGCATTGACCTTCAGGAGGCGGGCCCAGATCATCTCATGAAGTCCCTTCCAAGTGTGGGATTCTATGATTTAATCAGTATGTGATTTTTCTCAGCTCCACATTTTGTGAGATAACCAGCAGATGGAAGCCACAAATTCCCCAACATCATACCAAAATCATGGTTCCTCACACTGGTAGGGCCCGGTCAAGCTTGCCAAATTGGCATTGGTTGTAAAAATCATTGAAGGACCCACCTCAAACATTTATTTATCTCCTTGTGGGTGTCTGGACCACCCATGTCCACAAAATACAGATAATCCTTATCCTGATTCATGTGCATTTAGCTCTGATTTTGCACGGGAGAAAGTTGCACGCGTTAGAAATACTTGTCTGGTTTTGAAATCCCAGGCAGTACCTCTCAGATATGTTATTAGAAATTTCCAGACCCTAGTCTAAGCAGAAATGAGGCCAATTGGGCATTTTGCTTTGAGAAGATTCACAGCTCACTTGGGCCTTCGAGCTTCTCGCTTAGATGACAGATACGGTTCTCCGTGTACATTCATTTGTTCACTGAACAAATATTTGAGTGCTGACTGCATTCGAAATTATGTACAAAGCATTGGGATGCAACCGTGAGTCAGACTCTGCCCTTCTCTCATGGAGCTTAGAGTCAACTGGGAGAGACAAACAAATAAACAGGACATTTTAGTGCTGAGCAGTAGAAGCTGCAGCATAGTGAGGGACAGGGTGCGGACTTTGAGGAGCAACCAGCCCAGGGATAGGGGACCCAGGAGGAGTTCTGGAGGAAGTGATGCCCAAGCTCGGGTCTCATGGATGAATGGACACTGCAGGGGCAGGAGGGTGGCGGAAGGACCATTTCATAGAGAGGCAACAGCCTGGTTGAGAGGTTGGTGGAATGCATGGTATGGAAGTGACCACCTGTGAGTATGGAGGGAGCATGGGTGGGACGGGGAAGAGGCCATAGAGAGTTAGCAGTGAGGACTGAGACATCACCAGAGGCCTCCTAGGCTTGCTCAAGAATTTGGATTTGGTGCGAGGGTAATGAGCAGCCACTGAAAGAAAAGATAGAGGTTGGGTCTGTCCTTTCAAAAAATGCGGTAGTACAATGTTGAATTCAAGGGAAAGAAAAACATTTGCATTTGTTTCTGCAAGAGGAGGAGTTTATCAGGAGGATATTAAAAATATAAGGAATCAGAGTAAGACCTGAACATGCAAGCGGACTGAAGAGTGGCAGTCTGTGTCGGAAGCCATCAAGCCAGGCCCGGGAGCATCACGATGCCTCGTGCATCTGCCATTGCTGCTCCTTCGTGCCTCACCCCTTCCTTGCTCTTTCTGTTTCCCCAGTTACACTCAGGGTCACCAAAAGCTTCTGCATTTTAAGCTCTCAGTCCTGACAACTCAGAAACAGATTGGGTCCAGTTCTCTCATCCCTAAATCCAAAATGTCAGTGGAAGGGACGTCCAGGTCCTGCTTTAGTTCAGGAGCTCATTTGTTGAACAGAGAGTGGGCCAGGGAGCGAAGGAACGTGACAACAAGGCAGTCCGGCTGTAGCAATTTGGATGGAGAAGGGGGGCTTCTTCCCAGAAACGAAGGGCTGCTTTGCCGATTCGTCTGTGTGTCCTTTCTGCAGCTGGAACTAGTGAAAAGCCTGGAGGCCGAGCCACTGTGGGGATGGTTGCATGTGTGGAGCTTAGATCTGGGCTCAAGGAGGAGAGTTGAAGCCTCTGTTAAGCCCAAGTTCGACACAGGCACACAAACCGCATGCCCAGGGCAAGCTCTGGACCTTCATTAGACTCCACACTCCAAAGAACAGGTTTCTAGGAACGTGTTCTTATTCAAAACTATAACTACTGGCAAGTTCTACTCTCATATATGAATTTCCAATCAGCATGCTTTTACTCAAAGTGTTCTTTTGTTTCATCGTGTTACTGAAAAAAGTATGACAGGTTGGCATACTTGTTTATGTGACGTGAATGTCTGCAGGTTGGCATACTTGTTTATGTGACGTGAATGTCTGCAACCGTAATTTCTCACATGTTAATTTGGGATCATTATACAGGTTACCATTTATAATAGTCTCTGAAACAATAAAGTCATATTATCAGTATTAATAAGATCTTTCTTAAATTTGTGAAGTGTGACGTGTACACCTTTTTATTAATGAATCATTTACCTCCCTTGAGTCTCCATCCGTTTTAAATTCTGGACAGCAAATAATACATTAAGCGATATGTATGCAGTTACCTATTTAGCCACTAGATGGCACCATACATCTTTCCTTCTAATTTTATCTCACACTAGCATTTTCAGAAATGGGATTTGCTTTTTGTTATTGTTTTCCGAAGAGTTGGTGGTATATTTGCACCATTTATTGAATAGTCATCAGTGTCACTACTTATTTATGGTACTACCTTTAATAATATACTAAATTTCTATATATGCCACACTGTATTTCCAATTTTATCATTTTATCTGTCAATCTTTATGACAAAACCATGCTGTTTTAATTATTTTAGTTTTACAATACACTTTCCTATCTTCTATCACCATCATTTCTCCTCAATTGTGTCTTCAATGGCAAAATCTTTCTTACCCCTTAATTTATCTATATGAAATCTAGGGCCATTTTATCATCTTAAAAATATCTACTGGCACTTTTATTGAAATTGTCAAGAAATTAAAGAATAAATTCACCGGTTAATTTGGGGGGAAGTTACATCTTTGCAATATTCATTTCCTTCAGTAAGATGGATGCACTTGAACCATTGATGTGGACGAGATCATATGCTGAATTCTTGGCATGTGTATGAACATGTGTGTGTGCCCATGTGCAGAATAAACAAGTGTATAGAGAGGGACAGTCAAATAATCCTTATAAGAGAGGAAAAATTGGGAGAACTTCTCATGTCCAACTATAGCCAACTGGCTAAATAAAACATATAATATTGTTTTCAAATGATTGTCAAATGATAAAGTGATCATAATAAAAGGCCAAATAGATACAGCATGTGTAAGTATATATAGAATATGAAAACAGTTTTGTTTAAAAATAGAGACAGAAGGAAATAGGTAATATGCTAACCCATTCTCCCTGGGAGCAGCATTACAACTAATTCATATTTTCCTAATAATTTTTAGAATTTTTAATGTTTTCTACAGTGAACATGTATTGCTTTCATAATCAGAAAAGTGAAACACACTTCTAAACCTTTAAAACAAATAAGTTTCATGGAAATTGCAAAGGTAAACTATATACATATATATATATATGTATATACATATATGCATGCATATGTGTGTACATATGCATGCATATAGTTATTCCTTAATTTTTTAGAAAAATCATCTATTATATAAATACTTTTGTAATATTCAAAATCAAAAAGTTTCCCATAGCTCAAAAAGTGCGTTTCTGATACTTTTTCTACATATATACTATTCCCTCAGAAAGATGCAGTGACCTATTCCAAGTTGTAAGTACAGTCACAGAAACCTTACTTTGTTAAGACTCACCATCTTGACTTCTTTTGTACATGTCTAACCTCTCAAATTTTTCCAGAGATCAAGTCTTCATCTTCCAGTAAATAATAAAAATCAGTGGGCCTCAAACTTTTTGGTCTCAGTGGCCTTTTATCTTCTTCAAAATGATTAACTACCCCAAAGACCTTTGTTAATTTAGGTTATACTTATTAATATTTAGCAATATTACTTATGAATATTTATTATTACACATTAATATTTATTGCTATTTGAAATAGCTATATTAATATTTAAAATTAAAAGAGACATTTCTAAATATCTCTTTAATTTATCTAAAATAAAAGTATAAGAAGGGGCGTACCAAATGGATTTCTGACCCCATTTCCTCCCACAGACACAGAAAATGTACAGTTACCTACAAAGAAATTATCCCCGAAGGAAATCCAGGAAGTATCTAAGTAACTCTTACACATCAGATGAACAAGAAAAGCCCTATACTGAATGGATAGAAATGTCTGAGATACACCCTTGTCGTTAGCTCACCCTTGGTACAGTGCCTACAGTCAGGAGGGATGCCCAACTCAGCTTCTCCCTGGGGAGTGAAGGGTTTGGACCCCACATTGAGTGCTCCAACTTTTAAGACTCCCGCTTAAGAGATGGGCCTCTAATCTCCCAGCTCTGAAAGCCAATGAGGATTGCATCCATGAGACTCAAGACCACAGCAAAGTAACAGTTCTTAAGAGGAACAAAAGCATTCATGCATCTATCTCCGCAGGGCTCAGCACAGAGGAAGCAAGGAAAACTGCCCATCTCCCAGTCTTTCCCTAAATGGGTCCATCTGCAAACTTTGAAAGCTGTGGATCAGTCTTCTAATTTAACATACATCTAAAGGCTGACTATGTTCTTCTCCAGAGGATGCCCACTCTCACCACTTTTATTCAACATAGTACTGGAAGTCCTAGCCAGAGCAATTATGCAAGAAAAAGAAATAAAAGTCATCCAAATTGGATAGGAAGAAGTAAAATTGTCTCTATTTGCAGATGACATGATATTATATATAGAAAATCCTAAAGACTCCACCAAAAAAAAAAAAAAAAACCTGTTAGAACTAGTAAAGAAATTCAGTAAAATTGCAAGATACAAAATCAATATATGAAAATTGGTCACATTTCTATACACTAACAGCAAACGATCAGAAAGAGAAATTAAGATAACAATCTCATTTATAATAGCATCAAAAGGAACAGGATGCTTAGGAATAAATCTAACCAAGGAGGTAAAAGATTTATACACTGAAGCTGTAAGATACTGATGAAAAAAATTGAAAAGAATGCAAACAAAGGGAAAGATATTTTGTGCTTGTGGATTGGAAAAATTGATATTGTTAAAATGTCTATCGTATCCAAAGCAATCTACAGACTTAAGGCAACACCTGTAAAATGACAATGGCTTTTTTCGCAGATATTTTTTTAAAAAAGCAATCCTACAATTCATGTAAAACAACAAAAGACCTTGAATAGCTAAAGTGATCTTGAAAAAGAACAAAGCTGGAGGCATCACACTTCCTGACCTCAAAGTGTATTATAAGGTTGTAATCAAAACAGTATGATAATGACATAACAATAGATACATAAACCAATGGAACAGAATAGAGAGTCCAAAATAAACCCATGCATATATGGCCAATTAATTTTTGAAAAAGGAGTCAAGAATATAAAATGGAGAAAGAAAAATCTCTTCAATAAATGGTGATGGGAGAACTGTGTATGCCAAGAGTGAAATTGGACCCCTGTCTTGCACTATATGCCAAAATCAACTCAAAATGGATTAAAAACTGGACTGCAGGACCTGAAACAGTAAAACTCCTAGAAGAAAACTCAAAATGCTCCTTGACATTGGTCTTGGCAATGATTTTTTGGGTTAAATACCACAAGCAAAGGTAACTTAAATAAAAATAAAGTGGGGCTACATTGAACTAAAAGGCTTCTGCTCAATAGGAGAAAACATCAACAAAATGAAAAAAGAACAGTCTATGGAATGGGAAAAATATTTGCAAGCCACATATCCAATTAGGGGTTAATATCTGAAATAGATTAACTCATGCAACCTGCAGCAAAAACAAAACAAAAAACAAACAAACAAAAACACCCAAATAACCCAGTTAAAAATCGGGGGAAAAAACTGAATAGAAAATTTTCTAAACAAGGCATACAAATGCCAAGAGATACATGAAGAGATGTTAATACCTTTAATCATC
Source organism: Mustela nigripes (assembly GCF_022355385.1). Lineage (NCBI taxonomy): Eukaryota > Metazoa > Chordata > Mammalia > Carnivora > Mustelidae > Mustela > Mustela nigripes. The sequence goes on along the minus strand of NC_081559.1, from coordinate 58,232,532 downwards.
AGGGAAATGCAAATCAAAACCCCAATGACATATCACCTCATACCTGTTAGGATGGTTAGTTTTAAATAGACAAGTAATCACAAATTTTGGCAAGGATGTGGAGGAAAAGGAACCCCTTTACACTGTTCGTGGTAATGTAAACTGCTATGGAAAACACAATGGAGGTTCCCCTAAAAATTATAAGTGGAATTTCCATGTGATTCACAGATTCCACTTGTGGTTCTATATCCAAAGTAAACAAAACCATAACTCAAAGAGCTATCTGTAGTCCCATGCTCATTCAAGCTTTGGCCACAATAGCCAAGTTATGGACACAATCTAAGTGTTCCTCAAGGGATGAATGGATCAAGAAAATATAGCCTTTTAAAATTATTCAGCCTTTTAGAAAAGGAATTTCCATCATTTGTGATGTGGATGAACCTGGAGGATATCATGTTAAGGGAAATAAGCCAGACCCAGAAAGATAAATATTGCAGACTATCACTTTTATGTGGAATTCAAAAAGAAAAAAGAAGGTCAAATTCTTAGAAATGGAGTAGAGAAGTGGTTGCCAGGGGCTGGGGCGTGGGCAGAATAAGGCGAGATTGGTAAACAGAGTTTGAGTTCTAAGACGAATAATGTCTGAGGATCTGACATTATAATAGGGTGACTATAGATGATAACACTGGATTGTGTAATCGAAATTTGCTAGGGGAAGAGAACTTAGTCTCACACACACACAAGTCCTGTTAATTAACTTTGTGAGGGAGTCCTTTCACAATGGATACAGATATCAAATCATCATGTTGTAGACTTCCCATTTTGTCAGTTATACCTCGATAAAGCTGAAAAAGAAAGGTTTTGTCTGAGACTTCAGCCTTATTTGAGATGCTTCTGGGGAAGGATGTGCTTCCCATCTCACTCGGGCTGTTGGCAGAGCTCAGTTTCTTGCCATGGTAGGACTGAAGGTCTTGGTTTCTTGCTGGCTGTGAGTTGAAAGTCACCCTCAGTTCTTTGAGGCTGCCTGTAGTTCCTTGTCACATAGGGTTCCACAACATGGCTACTTAACTCCTCAGAGTCAGGAAAGGAGACAGCAAGCAACTCCAGCAAATTGAGCACTACAGTCTTTTGTAAGAGAATTACTAATCACATATATCCCATTACATTTGCCATATTCTATCGGTCAGTGTCTTCAGATGTGTATATGGAAGAGGCTGGCTACAGAAAACTTCAGGTAATTTGTCTGATACAGTGAGAAAGAGCCTTCCTGAGGAGGAAGTATTTTAGCTAAGACCTCAAATGAGAAGGAACCAGCTGTGAGAAGATGGGGAATGGAGGTGAGGGGCATTCTGGGAAGAAGGAACAGAAAGTGGGAAATGTCGCTCTACCCCATACAGAAAATATTATCAAAGCATTGTAATTTGTGTCTTATTTATTTCTGTGTCTGTTTTCACCACCATCCAGTGAACTATATAAATGATCTCAGAATCTCCAACATCTCTTACATGGTAGACACTCAGTAAATTTAATAAATGGGCGGATTTAAAAACAAACAAACAAACTTATTACAAGTCAACATAAATAACAGTTTTTATGGGAAGAAATGATAGTTTCCAAAACAGAAAAAAAGAAACTGCAAAAATTTGTCATTGTCTTACATCTTTTTGAAATTTCCTTAATTTGTAGCTTAATAGAAGGCAGCTGGATTCTCATGCCTGCTTCTGCACTCAATCTGTTGTGCTATCATATGTCACGTAGCCTCTGGAAAAAGCCACTGCACATTCACAAGACAAAAATCAAAAATGCGAAAATGATATCTCTTTTTTATTATGCAAATAGTTGTGACCTGAAAAAGGCCTTGGGGCTCTCCCGGGGCCCCCAAGCTGCACTTTGATATTAATTACATATCTAGCTTAAACTATTATCATAACTAACTAATTATCATAAACTATCATTACTCCACACTCTTTCCTCACTCTTTCTATTTTAATACTCATGTACTCAACTGAAACTGAAAAACAATGATAACAAGAATAAGAACACTAGCGTAAAACAATGGTCCCTCATTATCTGCTTGCCTCCCTGGAACACCCGGGGAACACTATAAGCCACACTGGTATGCCATTCTAGAGGTTACTGGGTTTGTTAAAGTCATCTAACACCCTCACCTCATCACTGCCCCTCTACTTGTTTACTCGTTATACAGTCTACTTTCGGACCAATAATTACCTTTCTTCCCAGCTCACGTCCTAAACCCCAATTCCTAACAACCCCCAATCCCACCAACACCTCCAATCCACTGATCTTATATTCTCACTGGTTCTCCTTATATCCTCACGCACATCCCCCATTATCCAGCTTAAATTCCATGGTCACTTATTATAATCATTCCCTTAAATTTGTCCCCAACTTCTTTGCTTTACTCTGGCTTCATCAAACTCCCTTGGATAAAACCCAATGCTGGTTAAATTCAACATTCTGCCTACTCTGTGCCTACACCTACACAGATGAACATATCTAGAGAAAAATCCACTGATGACATCAATGTAGATTCATGATCGCCAACATTATGTGGGTGATTAACCCTGTCCAGCAATTATATTGTATTTCCCTAGATCATTTACTCTTCTAAGTGACTGTCTTACTTTCTTTCTCTTCAAACTCCAACGCCTCCTCCATCCTCAATCTCAGATGATAACTCTGACTCCTATGCAACTAAGAAAATGAATGCGATCAGAAGGGCCCTCCACATCTACCCACCCACCTGCACGTGTCCTCATGCTCTGCTTCCCTTCTTGCACTAAGGTTGAGTCATCCATCTTCCTAAAGACCAACTGCTCCAATGGTGCACTAGATCTCATCGCCTTGAACCTACTCAAGCCATTGCTCCAGAAATTTTCCCTCTCTCTCATCCAGTTTATACCTCTCTACTGAGTCTAGCCCATCAGCCTACCAACATGCTTTCATTTCTATATTCATTGATTAAAACTCTTCATCCAATAACTCTCTTCAGCCATTTCCCATTCTTCTCCTTCCTTAACAACAACAAACTCCTTGGAAGAGCTGTCTATACTTTCTGTTTCAATTTAGCTCCTTCTGTTCTCTGTTGAACCTACACTAGTTGAACCCTTATTACTTCTCCAAATTTGCCTGTCAAGCTCATTGGTAACTTACACAAGGGTAAATCCAATGATCAATTCTTGGGCTCCGTCTTCCTTGATTTGACAGACTTGTACAATCCTTCCTTTTTACAACACTTTCACCTGGCTTCCAGAACACTTTGTTTGCCTGGTTTTCCTCCATAAGACTGCTATGAGGGCAGAAGGGAGTATTGTTTGAACTGAATTGTACAAGACTCTGTAGTCTTTAAGTCTAAGTCTTTAATGTAGTCTTTAAGAGATTGGGTTAGAGAGAATTGTCAAATAGAGAAAGCTCAGAAGCCTCACCTGGCTTTGAAGGAGGAAGAGTAACTGACCCTTGCATAAAGCAATAGGAGGACACTGACCCTAGAAGGATGGTCCAGGTGGGCAGGTAGATATTGGCATTTAGGACATCTGGTCATCAGAGATCTAAGCAAACAGCCAGGAGATGCAGTAATGACAGGTAAGGGTAAAGATAAGGTAATAATATTGGAAACCCCAACTCCAGCCTGGTAACCAGATTGTACTAATAATAGTACCATTCATACCTTTACTACCTAACTCATACAAAGTGCCTCGTGGCTACTATTTCTGCACACTGTTTCTTTCATGGCTATTGTCATTTCTGAGCAATGCAGCTATTTTTTTAATCCTAATTGTATGGATGAAGAAACCGAGGTGAAATAGGTTTCATACAGGTCAAAACAATTGTGTAAAACTATACAGAGAGTTATTAATAGAGTTGAGACTAGAACTCAGACCCAAGAAAACCAAGAAATAGTGCCAAGGCCCAACAAGCAATTCCTAAACCCGGAAATTCTGGTCAAGAGAGTCAGAAGCTTCTGATGGTGTCGTCCAGAAAGATGAGGGAATCAACATCGGATATTGGAGACTGGGGGCCAGATACGGGTGGGTGTAGGGATGGGGTGGGAATAAGTAGCAATACTGACAAGATGGCAGGAAGGGGTACTTCCTGTGTGCCAGAACTCAAGTATGAGCAGACAAACTAAGCTGGGCACAGGTAAAAGGGGCAGGTGTGTTTGTCTGACTAGAGGAGTGGGGTGGAGGTAAAGCTGAGTCATTTGACAATAATTCTAGAGAATAAATAAAACCGGTTCTCTGAGGAAGAGCTCATGTTTACTTCCTGGAATACTTTGGCATCTGGCCTAAGCAGAAGCAAATAGTTGGCATCTAGTGGGATAGCCATTGGGAGCAACAAAGGGCTGAGCGAGGGGTGGAAAGGGTAGAATTTTTCCCTACGTTTAACTAGATCACCATCCAAAAGATTTTTGGAAATGGAAAATGCATAATCCTTAAAAAGTGGAATAAGAGAATTGACAAATAATATTTCTGGCATGTAATTTGTTACTTCTTCTTAGAGCGGGAGTTTTGAAATTTCAAGTGCAACAGTGTATTGAACAAGTATGACCCATTATGAAATCACAACACCTGTTTTTATGATCCACAACCACTACACATCAGTTTGGGGGAATTAACCTTCCCTTGCCCTTGGATAAACACTCAAGCATATCCTATGACTTTTGTAGACACTTTCAGATATCTACATCAGGACAAGGGTATCCTACAGTCTATCCTACAGTCACTTTAGTAACAAATAGACTTAAATCCACTAATTTGAATATCTTACAAAATTCGAAACGGGATCTGATTTAATACTAAACCTCTTGCCCCCTTGCTTGGGCTGTTTCTCTGTGGATGGTTATTCATGATTTCTTCACTTTGTACTTTTCCTCTTCCTTCCTGATGTTCTTCCTACAGCTTAGTAGCCAGTTTGTAAGTTGGAGCTAAAGTTCAGTCAAGAAAGAGAAATGGTAAGGGGATAGGCAAAGTCCTTCCTGAACTGGCGCTTTGCTTAAATGTTTTAAATGCTCACAAATGAGTCTTTCTTTTATGACCATTGTTTTAAGTATCCTGTAGGGTCTCTCCTCGAACCCTCCCTGCAGTTCCATTGTCCTGGGCAGATACATCCCATTATGGGTTGTCAAGGGAAGGGTGACCAACCATCCCAGTTTGTCAGGGTATATCCCTGCTTTAGCACTGAAAGCCCCATGTCCTGGGAAACCCCTCTGTCCTGGGTAAACCAGCACCCTAATCATGCTTCTATCATCCTTATTTAATCTGTTATCAACTGCATCTTCGAGCTTCTGGTCCTTCACCCCTCTAGGACCCTATTAGACAAAGTCAGTGATAAATTTACATTGATTCGCCCAAGTGACCCTCAGGCCTAGTCCATAGAGAATATTCCTTTGCTCCTTTGGAATCTGGAGCTATAAACCCTACATCCTGACTGAATCCAAGTGTTTGCAGCAATCATCTCCAAAGCATAGGGGAAGAAGCTCCCTATACCTCCCTTCCTTCCATGGAGAAAATCACATGTACCCTAGTCCCATTAGAATAGATTCCTTTCCATCACCTCTGAGACAATTTGGTGACACCCAACAGGCCTCAAGAGATGTCCAGGTTGGGCTTCTCTTTGGAAAAATACATGTTTCTTATGGAAATGGTCAAGTCTGTCTGTAACCCCTATGATGTGAATGGTGAGTCCATAAGTAACCCCAACCTGGAGCCACCTACCTGACTTACTATATGAGGTGGGATAAAAAAAACAGGATTAATTAAGTCACCTTTTAAAAGACAGAATAATTTAAATAAAATAATAAATACAATAAAACTTTTTTGAAATTAAAGAACAGTAACAAGTAATAAATTTTAATAAAATTAGATTAAAAATAAAGATAGTATTTATATTGCCATTGACTTGTTAAGCTTTCTTTGTTTCTTTCTTTTTTGATGGAGCATAGTTGACACACAGTGTTACATAAGTTACAGGTGTACAACATAGTGATTCCACAAGTCTGTATGTTAGGCTGCGTTCACCGCGAGTATAGCTCCCATCTGTCGCCACATAACGCTACTACAATACCATTGGGTTGTGCCTTTTATTCCTAAGACTTGTTCACTTCATAACTGAAAACCCATTTCCCTATTTGGCTTTCTAAGGTGTAAGTTGGACACTAATCCTCTGAAAATCCCATTTGTAAGAAACATAGTTCAAAATACTCCAAATGAGCCCATGGAGATCTCCTCTTACTAAAGTTGGAGCAAAGGGGGGAAGACCCACACCATTTCTCAGGATGCAGCAACATCTTTTTCCAAAGATATCTCTACAAAATTCTCCATCCCAGCTCTTGGAATTTGAAAGCGGTTGAGGGGATTCGCGTCATGGAGTGTGAATGTTGCATATTGTGAAGTGGCTGTGGAATATCAGATCAAATCTATCTTGGTGTCTCAATCTCTAAGTTTGATTTTAACCATCTTTTGCATGAGACTATAAACACACACACACATACACACACAAACCACCTCTACCCGGCTGGTGGCACCTGCAGAAATACATACAGAGCATTTGTAGCAGATTGTATTTTCCAAAAATTGCCATAGCAATGTTTATCTTCCCACATACTTTCCGAGAACCTTGAGATCCTTCCATCAAGCAGTGGAATCTATTCTTTCCTGTCCAATATGGGACACTCCAGGGACTTGCTTCTAACAAATACAATGTAGTAAGAGTCTGACTTCCTAGATTAGATCCAAAAGGGTCTTATAGCTTATAGCTGGCTTTCTCTTTCCTTCTCCCTACCCCTCACTGCTCTGTTTTCTCTCTCAAGCAGGACTAGTTACATAATTTGTGGGACCCAGTGTAAAATGAAAATGAGCAGTCTCCTTATTCTAAAATTTAAAATTTCAAAACAATAGTGACAGAGCAATAAACCAAGCATGGGGTCCTTTTGAGTGTTGAGGGGCTTAATGTGATGGCAGAGATCACAAACCCAGGAGGCCAGCCCTGCCGAAGATGCTTACCCTTGAATGCCAGACACCATACTGAGAGGAAGCCCAGGCTACCCTGAGGAGCCTCATGTAACTCTTCCAGCTGGCAGCCCTAGGAAGACCCCAGCCAACAACCAACTCAACCAGCAGACATGGGACTGAGCAAAAATTCAGATCATTCCAGCATTCAGCTTTCCAGTCTTCTGGATGAGGCTTGCTATCATTGTGCCCTGTTCAAACAATCCATGTCCATAATAAAATGTTCCTTTATGTCATTATGTTTTGGAGTTGTGACACAGACATCTTAAGTACAATAAATAGTATGGATTACAGACACAACTTGTAAAAGGTACAGTCACACTGCCCACCGCTGGACCCTCAGACAACAGAGTCCTCCCCAGTATTGCTGAAAAAGTTCCAACGTCTGGGCTACAATAATATAGCACCATAGTGACTGAAACCCAAGCCCTCCCCCACCCCGCCCCGGACTCTAGTGTTGCCTGATGCAGCCCCTGCCTTTGGCATCCTGGCCAGTGTCAAACCTCAACCATCCTCCACAGAAGGTTCTACAGCTCCCCCCTGGGCTTCAGCCTCAGAACCTTTGAGACTATTCAACTCGGATACCTTGGGCAACCCTCTCAGAACACTCCCCAATGAGACAGGCCCTCCCCCACCACCCACCCACCGAGTTCAGATTTAGGGCTGCTCATCCAGCAACTTTGTACATTAAGTTTTTCTGAAGGAGTGGCTTCAGAACTTCTGCATCATTTACATCAGGATTTCTAAGAAAATGAGGGTCTGAAACCCAAACCTCAACGTTTTGAAACCCATTCTTTTCATTAGTTAGGAACCACAATCGAGTCTGTAATCACGTATCACCCATGTGACTAAAATAGCGATGAGGGGCCAAGGGTTCTGTCTTTCTGCCCACTGGTTTGAGTGCCTTTGGGAGCCATAGCTCTTGGAATTTAAAGCACTAAACTTGAAGTAATTTAATATGCCATAGCATTCTAGAAAAGAAATACAAAAACAAAAACTCAAACTAGAAGGTTAGACATTTTTTAGGTTTTACAAATTATGAAACCATGACCACTGAAAGAAACTCATCCATTATACAAAATGATGTTATGAGTTATTTTGAAAAATATAGGAATGTTCTCAAAGTAAATGGGGTTTTTACTATAGTAAATTTATTCCATGCAACAACTTACTAAATTATCTATCTGCTCTACTCTTGTTAGTTCCCAAATTTAGCTGTTCCTAAGCAAAGATGCTTTTTTTTCCCTGACTCTTCCTTTCAGTCATATATGAATGCATGTACCATTTCAAAACCATGTAAACAATTAAGTTCTATAATACATACTTTTTAAAGACCTAAATATTCTCTTGGGGCCACTGGGTGGCTCAGTCAGTTGAGCATTCAGCTCTTGATTTTGGCTCAGGTCATGATCCCAAGGTCTTAAGACCCATATCGGGCTCCACGCTCAGCATGGAGTCTGCTTCAGACTCTCTCCTTCTTCCTCTCCAATCCCCTCTGCCCAGGTGCACACATGTGCTCAAGTGCTCGCTCACGCTCGCTCTCTCTCTAAAATAAATATTTGGGGAAAAAAAAAGTAGAAATAGTCTCAAATCTTGAAAATATTTTTTTACTATCCAGTTACCAGACTTAAATTAAGTTCAGATATTTATCAAACTTGTTTTCCATACCCAAACAGCACTCTATTTGGAACTCATCCTGCATAAACAAAAATGAGAGGGAAAAAAAAATGGCATTGTATCCTTCAGGGATCACATTTAATCATTAAGAAACAAATCTGTGAAGTTTTTGTTTTCTTTTCTTTTCTTTTCTTTTTCCTGAACTACATCCAAATTAAAACAAGCCAGATCATAAAGAAAGGTTATCAAAATACGCCGTTCAGGTTTCCTCCCGGACCATTCATGCTGCTATCGTACTACAGAGTTGTAACACCAGTAAACTAGGAGGAAATGTGAATTCCTTGCTGAAAACCCAAAAACAGGATGTTAGAGAACAATGGAAAGCCGCCCTGCCTAGCAGTGTATGTACAGTGAGAGCAGTCGGCCAACCAAATTCTATCCTGAAATAAATGGAAACAGTATCATTTTTAAGCACTTTGGAATGTTTTCACAGCACTTAACTCCAAGTAGACATTCAACGATAAGCTCGTTAAATAAAATAATATAGCTTATCTCGTTTTTCTCTCGCCAACAACTGTGCAAGACGGGTAAGACCATCCCTGTGAACCAAAGGCACATCTGGGGATTACGAAGCTCCACGTTGCATGCAGAGTTCTTCCAATATTACACATCTGACACCGTGCTTGGTCATTCCTGTTCTCATTTGTTGGTTCATTTGCTCTTCAAAGCCAAATCTGTGGTGAATACATTTGAAGAGTACCCCATCCAGTGGGGAAGAGAGACCCGTGACTCAAGACATTGCATTATGGAGTAAGTGGTGTGACAGGCAAACAGTTTTAGGGTCAGGCAGGACTCCTTAGAGAAGGTAACACCTAGTAGCCTCCTAAAGTAGAGATGATCTAATGAATCTGTCTTAATGCACATTGTCTAACTCAGCACTTCTAAACCCGGGCTTGAAAGAACACTAGTAGTTGGCTTAGTATCGGTAGATATTCTGTGAATGACTGAATATCCCAATTAGCAAAAGGCGCTCTGTGCTTTGACCTAGCCCTCCATGAGTGTAAATAATTTCTGCTGGCCCACTCTTTCACCAATGAGCCAACCAAGTCTGAGCAGCCAGAATTAGTCTGACATCATCTGGTTTGTTCATGCAACAAGACCTCAGTGGTGGTCTCACCGCTGACTCTTCTGACCTCATAGGGGAAGACACAAGACCCGAGAACAGAGAGGCCAACTGTTAAACATTGCCTTATACCACAATTCTGAGCCTTCCTGTAGCTCATACTCTTTTCTTGCTTAAGAAAACAGTAGCGTGTACCGCGGCAAGGCAGCCAGCACCCACATTTCCCGGGAGAACAGAGAAGAGGGAGCCAGGAGATTGACTGTTTTAAAGTGGGTAATCTGAGCAGCATGATGTTGAAAGCTGAAATCAGAATTAGGTTAGCCGGAAAAAATTCAAAGTGGGAAGGAGCCTCCCCACATCTCTTCAGTTGTGTACAGCAAGCCTCCGGGCCTCAGGAACCACCTTGAGAAAAGCACCCCCCTTTGTGAGTTTAGAATCTTGGCAGCAACCTAAGTAGTCCCCCCTTTTCGTGTGTGTTGCATGTCATTTGTATGGAAGTCTCAAATAGGTGCTGGTAATCTCTACTACAATTTCCCTCAGGATGAAACTTGCACTCCTGGAATATTTTGTGGGGGTTCTAAGGTTTGTTTCTGCTTGCCACCGCCGTTGGACGTGTTTGGAGCAAGACAGCACGAGTTGAGGGCGCCGAAGGGATGCCCTCTACGACGTGACAGGGCCCAGCTAGGGCTCTCTGCTTTAACCTCAGAAGGGTTTTGATTTTCAGCAGCACAGAAAGCTCCTTGCTGTGCTGTGCATCCTGACGACGTTAGCGCCCAGGCTCCTGGGGTCTGCCGTCAGAGTGGCGGGGCCGACAGTTCACTCTGTGCTGGCCCCTTGGCAGTGATTTTTGCCTATCCTAGCAAGGAACGGGGACTCTCTGATTCTGAAGGACCCCAAGTTCAATTGCCACACCTGTAATGTTGTTCCCACAGCACCTAGCTCAAGACACGGGAGGAACACACATCTGTCCCTCAGCCAGGATCCCAGTTCTTTCCACGACTCATGGGAAGGCTAATGTCTTTCTTATTCTGCCAAACTTCATGTGAAGTGTATTTTTACTGTGGTGACACAGGGAGGGAGGGAGTGGCAGAAAAAAGGAACAGAGAAATCGATGTTGGTCTTCTCATGGAATAGCTGTAATTCTCTTTTTCTTGGAGGAAGTACGGACTGCATGGAGTGTCCCATTCCTCCTCTCTCTACATCAATCCCCCTGCACCCTTATTTTCTTGGCTCTTCTGAGACCCATCTTTTGCCATAAGGAGGCAAAGAAGAGGGTGAGACAAAGGATGGTTGAAAACAGGGGCACCTGGGTGGCTCAGTGTGTTAAACCCTCTGCCTTCAGCTCAGGTCTTGATCCCAGAGTCCTGGGCTCAAGCCCTGCATTGGACTTTCTGCTGAGCAGGGAGCCCCCTTCCTCCTCTCTCTCTCTCTGCCTGCCGCTCTGCCTACTTGTGATCTCTCTGGCTCCAGCAACTGGCTCCAGCGACCCCTCCCCTGTCACCCTTCACCTGTCCTACCTGTACTGTGATGGAAACATGAGCAAAGATGCAACACCACGTTCACAACCTTCTGGAGGCTTAATTTTTTTTTTTTTAAATTTTGGAGTTTCAGAGCAAAAGCAAATTGTACTCATTAAAAAGCAAGGTTCCCAAACCAAATAATAAAGGATTTTGAGAGGAAATTTTCTAATCGGCTGTTTATGATGTTTGGCTTTACTCTGTTTTACAAACACTGAATTGGTCTTGAGTGATCTAGTTCAGTGAGAAAAAAAAAAAACCCACAAGAAATAACAAAATTAAAAGTGACTCTTTTTTTTAGCATTGTAATCGTAAGGAAATTTCACAATTATACACATACATGTGTATGTGAGAGTCGTCTTGTAGGTTTATATACTCGTCTAACAAGTGTTTTCCAAACATCTCCAACACTAAGCGTGCCAGCTCTTGCTAGGCGCTGAAGATAGAGGAGTGAATATAAGTACTTTGATGATCGATCACCGTATAGCAAGCTACCGAAATGCTTAATGCTTTGACATCAGGTAGTGGTGACAGCTGTATAATAATGCAAATGTTCTTAATGTCAGTAAACTGTATACTTACAAACGGTCAAAATAATAAATTTTATGTTATGTAAAATAAACAAAAAATAGTTCATAGTTCAGTGGGCTGACTGGGCTCAGCTGGGCTCACAGAGTTACAGAGAGTGGTTGGGACTGGAGTCATTTGAAGGCTTTACTGGTCAGGACATCCTGGCTGGATTGTTTCACAACTGGGATGGCTTGAGTAACTGGGGCTTACTTACTCAAGTAAGTCCTTTCCTATCTCCCTTCCTTCCTTCCTCCCTCCCTCTCTGTCACTCTCATTCTCCCTCTGTCTCTCTCCCCATGTAGTCTATGCACAGAGCCCCATTACACTTCCTCAGAGCCATGCAGCTCACAGCAGTCACCCTTGGGAATTCCTCCAGGGACCAGGGAGACCAACGCAGACATTGCAAGGCTTCTTATGGCCCCTCTTCTAAAGTCACCAGCTTCGCTTCCACTGAATTCTACTGGCTTCACAAGAAAAGCCTAGATTCCCTGGGGGCAAAAATTACCCAAGACATGAGTGCAAGGAGGTGTGATTTGGTGGAGGCCATCTTTAGCAACCAGCCAAGAGAAACAAATGTGGTCCCTAACCACGAGAAGCTAGTAGTAACTAAATAAACACTGAACTAAGAGTTTTAAGCCCTGAGTACTAATTTTGGCTTTACCATGTGGTTGTCAAAGTCATTTAATCTTTAAAAATGAAACAACAAAAAACAGTCCCTACTGAAATGGCTTTTTAATGGTGTGTAGAACTAAGTGCCACGTAACAATGAACAAATCATACTTTCAAAGAGTATTTGTGGATATTGTGCACATGGAAAGCAGAACACATCATGTATATTTGTAGACTATTCCGAATTTTGCTTAAAACACATTGGTATATACCTACACATATAAACTCATGGCGACAAGACTAGAAAGAATCCCATGAATATGTTTCTTTCCCCCCCTCATTTTAATTTAATTTCTTTTTGGTGTAACAGAATTCATTGTTTATGCAGCATACCCAGTGCTCCATGCAATACGTGCCCTCCATAATACCTACCACCAGCCTCCCCCAACCTCCCACCCTTGTCCCTTCAAAACCCTCAAATTTTTTTTAGGGATTTTTAATTTTGAAGTTTTATTATACAATTTATTTATTTTAAAGATTTTTATTTATATATAGAGAGGGATATATAGTGCACATACGTGAGCGATTAAAGGAAGGAGCAGAGGGAGAGGGAGAAGCGGACTCTCCGCTGAGCAGGGAGCCTAACTCTGGATTCGATCCCAGGACCACAGGATCATGACCTAAGCCAAAGGTGGACTCTTGACCAACTAAGCCATCCAGGGACCCCTCCCAGGAACATGTTTAAGACAGTTAGGATATAAGTGTTTTTTCTTTCTTTATACTTTTCCAAATTTTCTACAATGAACATTTATTGCTTCTAAAACAAAAACTATGTTATAATATAGTACATTTATAACTAACATCGTGAAGAGAAAGGAAAGTGAACAATTAGTCTTTATGCTTGTTTCTGGAACCTGGGTTTCCCAAGATAATCATAAGAAGATGGCAGATTAGCACTGAATCTTAATATGATACTTGGTAAAAGTGAAGCTAAGTCTTTGGGGTGGCTGGGGTGAGGTTCATGGGACTTGAACAGTAACAACTTTATAGAAGAGGAGTGAGACAACAGAGTATTTCCTAAATCTCCTAAGAGCAGAAACTACATCTTGACATAGGAAAGAGTCTGAGATCCCTGGGTTCTGTCCTCGAACGCTGAGGTTCTTAAGAGAGAAGTGCTTTTGACCATGATACTTGTGTGATGCCATTTGACTCAGTTTCCAAATTTCCAAAAAAGAGAGTAAGAATGTTTTTTTTAAAGGTGGAAGAATAAATATAATTAGATATTTATGTATGTCTCCACAGTGTATGAGTTCATCCACCAAGGCCATCCATTGGGGAATCCAATAAATGTAATGATGGTGGGAAGAGAGCCCTTTCCTATCTCACAGGAAGATTCTATAGTTATATGGAGGGAACAGGAAGATATTTCAGTGGGAGGAGCCCATGAATGGAAAGCAGAAATGAGAACTTAGTGATAAGATAGTGGCTAGTTGAGCACTAAGCCGTAGCCCATGTGGCTCACCCTCAAATCTATGTCACAGGCAATGAAATATAGGGCAGAAACCAAGGTTTTATTTAAAAATAACCCAAGTCCTTCATTTCTCAAGGACTGTTAAAAATACTGAAGTACACTATTTATAACACCACCCTAAAATTTTCTTTCCCCTCTATGGGTTGTCTGCAAGTCATCTGCCCCAATGACCATTTTCCTTTTCTTCCTTAGGAGTAAAGCCTGTCATTGGGCTGGACACCTCAAATAAAATAAAAACATCTCCCAGATGCTGCCACGTGATTAAGTTCTGGGCAATGAGTTTAAGTGCAAGCGTTAAGTGAAACTCCTAAGAAATCTGTTCAAAGGGTATTAGCAGGCGTTGTCTCTTCCTTCCTCCTTTATGCCAGCAATAAGACAGATAATCTGACCAGAACTGAAACTCCTATTTTTCACCAGGGAGAGCCTGCTAAAGACAATGGAATGAGAAGAGAAAGATCCCGAGTCCTTGATGTTCATGGAACATCCATGACGGTGATGAATTACCTACATTTGAAATTCTTAAAATGGCTGAACAAGAGAAACACTCTTCTCTCCTAGGTAAGCTACTATTCTTTGGAGAATTTTCTGTTGCTTGCAGCTAACTCTAATCTTAACTGATTTGAGGTCAAATCCCTCAGATTCCATATTTCTACACCCTCCTTTTCTAAAAATCCCCTAGAATAACTGCTCCCTAATTGTGGTATCCTGGATCCCAATCCCAAGAGGCTTTTCTCTCCTTTCCAAAAAAAGAACATCAAACCTTCCCAGTGACCAGGCTTTTGTCAAATTCCCTCAACTCCTTTGTCCTCCTGACTCTGAGGCTCCAGTTACCTGTCCTTATTCTCAAGTCCTGCACCCCACATCCCACACAACTGGTGGCAATGGCAGGGCCTCTTTGGAAGTGGAGGGGAAGAAAATAAGCAAGCATCGCCTAATCTTTCTTACGAGGAAGGGGGCAGAGAGTTGTAGGGAGATTCACACATCGATAACTATTAAGATATCACACAACTTTTGGAGAAGTGAAATGATTAGAGAAAATTTCAATGTTGAAAAGATACATTTTCACACTGTAAATAGCTTTATAGCAAATGCATATTTTTCTTATGATTATCTTATATTGAATTTAAAAAATTGAGAAAATGGGGCGCCTGGGTGACTCAGTTGCTTAAGTGACTGACTCTGGCTCAGGACATGATCCCAGGGTCCTGGGATGGAGCCTGGAATCAGGCTCCCTGCTCAGAAGGAAGCCTGCTTCTCCCTCTCCCACTCCCCTGCTTGTGTTCCCTCTCTTTCTGTATGTGTCTCTCTCTCTCTGTCAAATAAATAAATAAAATATTTTTTTAAAAATTGAGAAGAGAAAAATTACACAGCTTTTTGAGATGATAAATGTTTGAAAAAGGGCAATTCCTGGGCAGCATTTTAATTATTTTAGCTCTCAAACTTTCATGGCATTTAAATGCTTCGCTTCCTTTTACCTTCTAAACAACTCTGAAGGGTAAATATTATTTTCGTCCTCTACACATAGAGGAGAAAGCTGAGGTTCAGAGAGGCCCGGTGCCTTGCTCAAGTTCACATTATATGTCAAGCTATATTACCGTTCTCAAATATTGCCTGTTCCACACCATGGTAGTATTAGACCCTGTCACATCTTTGACAGTGGGCTTGGCAATGTGACTGGCTTGGGCCAATGAAATGTGAGTAGAGGTCCAGTGTCGATTCCAAACACAGGTTGTAAGAGTGATTTTTCAACCTTCTTTTCTTTGCTTTGCGACCTGCCTGCCTAGAGGTGGGGGTGGGGGAGGGGAGAAGCTGGGTCATTGAAAAACTATGTAGAGTTGAGCCCCTGCTGGTGGACACTTTATCTGACCAAGAAATACCACTGTGTTTATTTATTCTTATCATAGAATTTAGACTTAGGTAACTGATGCACAAAATCAGTGAATGGACATCCTGGGGCTGAATGCTTAGTCCACTCCAGGCAGCCCTGGCTTAGTACTCCCTGGCATTTCAGCCCAATCTAAAGAGCTGAGGGAATGGCAGGCCACTCTCCATTTCCCATTGCATCCTCTCTCTCCCATGGTGGGAATTTCAATATACTCGAACCTGGCAACCTATTATCCTAGGCCTGTGGTGATGTTTCTCAAAAGGCCTGCTGTCGGGCCATTCTAGTACAATTCAATACACAGCCCTGTTCTTGACTGGCTCCCAGTACTCCGGGGTCCCACTGCTGTGGGCGTCAGCTGGGCAGGAGCTTCTCTGCCCACAGAGGACTCTCACTCTGACTGTCACCAAACCCCAGCTTCTGACTCCAAAGATGGCCAAATGCGTAGGAGAGTTTCCCCAGAAACTTCCTCTTCCTTCTTCCCTGTCGGAACCCCTCAGCTTTCTAAGAAAAAAAGTTTTGAAATTAGGGGGGTTGCTGTCCACTGGAGTTCTAAGACAGAAGGTTTTTAACAAGCCACCAGAAACAGGCTACTTGTAGCTCAACTGCATTTAAAAAAAAAAGAGATCAACAGGCATCTTGTCACGGTCCAAAGAGGACAGCAACCACCACAGAGAAAGCTAATAGGTAGGCCAGAGCTATACCAGAACACCAACAAGGGCTGCCTGGCTGCCAAGGAAACCCCGAGTTCCCCAGATTTTACAGTAAGGTGGGGAATCAGCTTGGGAACTACGTGACAGGAACATGGGTATCCCAGAAATCCACTGGGTGGAATACAGTTTGTTCATCCTCTGCAAG
The DNA here is from genome assembly GCF_022355385.1 of Mustela nigripes. Lineage (NCBI taxonomy): Eukaryota > Metazoa > Chordata > Mammalia > Carnivora > Mustelidae > Mustela > Mustela nigripes. The sequence goes on along the minus strand of NC_081559.1, from coordinate 58,215,818 downwards.
GCTGGTGTGGCCTGAGAAATTTACGTCATACTCTGATTGTATTTGTCATAGCAGGTGCTTTTGGCCAAAGTATTTTTCCAGGACACACACACACACGGGTACAATGACTTGTGATGAATAGAAGCTGTGTGAGTTTTCCCATATCTTCTGATCAATCGCAGCATTGTGAGTGGCTTTGAGAGGATAATGGGGAAGTGTTAAACTAAATCTACAAGGAAACAAAACTCTACCAGTTATAGGGTATTGTGTGTGTGTGTTTTTTTTAAGGAAAAATACTTATCCTTCATATTTTTTTCTGAGCCAATATGGTTTTAGTAACCATCTTTAAAGTTTACTTAAAATCTCATTTCCTCTAAGGCTTATTATGAACTGAGTGGAAAAAATCTCTTTACCACAGGGCAGAGGATGCGAGGAAATGTGGGGAAATGTGGAGATATATTTCTGATATATTTTGTGGACAAGAATCCCTTCTCCAAAAATGTATTTGTAAACTCACAATATACCTGCGCACCTAAGCAGAAGGCCCAGCATTTTATTTGCCCCTGCCCTTTCTCAGAAGGAGGGTGAAGCCTGAGAGAAAATGAGGAGGAACAGAAATGAGAACAGGGGACTACCCAAAGACTCAAAGGAGGAACTTTCAAATACACTTTGCCAGATCGGTTTGACTCACAGTACAGAAGTGATGCCAAGGTCAATTAGGGCTGTATTTTACTGTCTTTAGAACAAATCAAGCGTGTTTTGTAAATGGATCCCCTTCTGTGTGCAAATATTCTGGGAAAGTCCTATGTATGTTTGCGTGTGTGCGTGATTCCCAAAGGCTAAGAGAAAAGGGGATTTTCCTCACTCCAGTGAAGCTAACGAAAGAGATCTGTTTCTAGGTACCATCAACCCTGTGGGCAACAGCTGTTCCAACTGGACAAACAGAGGGGGGGACTGAAACAGAAAAATGGGAACAGCTGTTATAACTGATACTATGCCCTTCAGCTCTCCCTGCAGATTCCTTTTACGAGCTGTTCAAGTCTTCTTTTTCACTTGTCTACATGGCATCTATATTTTAATACTCTTTCCCCAGACCTCCTCATGGCCACTCCCCCATCTCCCTCAGGTCTTGCCCAAATGTGACCTTCTCACTGAGCTTTCTCTGCCCACTCCGCCATCTAAGAGTGCAATGCTTTCCTCTCTAAACGGACATTCCCCTAATCTTCCTTTCCACGTATTTTCTTGGTAGCACTATTTTATCCTTTTAAAGTGTCATATATCATGCATATGAAAGAATATATATTTGTAAATTACAAATCACACAAATAGAATAAATACCTATGGAATTTACCACAACATAAGAACTTAAAACATTTTAAATACCCTGTTGCTTTCCTCACTATATTCCCGATATGTGCACTAGGAGAATGTCCTTAGTAGCATGCAAAATTTTAACACAAAACTGAAAAGGGGGTGCCTGGGTGGCTCAATCGTTAAGTGTCTCCCTTCGGCTGAGGTCATGATCTCAGGGTTCTGGGATCAAGCCTACATCAGGCTCCCTGCTCAGCGGAAAGCCTGCTTCTCCCTCTCCCACACCCCCTGCTTGTGCTCCCCTTCTCGCTGTGTCTCTCTCTATCAAATAAACAAATAAAGTCTTTAAGAAAAACCCGAAAAACTGAAAACAACACAAATGTCCATCAAAGAACAGATAAATGAACTCTGATATATTCACCCAATAGAAAACCCATCAGTGGAAATCAATGAACTACAGTTATACACAGCTAAACATGGATAAATCTTAGAAATATGAGTAGAATAATTAAATCCCAGAAGACCAAACAGAATATAACACCATTTACATAAAGCTCTAAAACAAGCAAAAACAATGTTATTAGCATGAATCTTAGTAACTGTGAACGCTCTGAGACATACTGATCATCTTTATCTTAGCTTACTATTCAAGTAGGACTCTTCCAGCTTCACCGTATATGTAAAACAATGTCTTCTAAATTCATGCCAAATTTAAACAATCTTAGTTCCCCAAATACAAAACTATATTTAACCTTCCAAGTTGGAAAATACGAGTCAATCTTGACATCTTTTGTTTCTTGCCCTCCATATAAAAACTGATCACTCCGTCAGGTAACTTTGCCTTTTACATCCGACCCCGATCTCTTCCCGGTTTCCCCTCTCCCACCTCCTTAGTCTGCTCTTCAACTCTGAATTCTAGATATTTGATAGTTTCCTAACCCACTTTCCCATTTCAGTCTACTCACTGTTTTTCTGTGAGTTGTCCAGAAGATTAATTTTTTTCATTTTTATTTCAATAAATTTCAACTTAATTTAATATGAGCATAACTGATTTATCAAACACTCTGAAACTGGTGGGTGTTCAAACTTGATATTTTTATTTTGATCTCCAGTTGCCACATTTGTGCGAGGATGAACCCTTCTTTTCAGTTACTTTCAAATTACTTCCTGTTCAGTCCATTTTCATCCAGTCAAAACTTCATTCTCAAGGAGTTCCCCACTTCCCTTTCCCCCAGCTCATGCCACAGGACCCATGGCCTGAAACCTATAGAGCACAAGAGGTGGGGTCCTCACCTTTCTTTGAGTATCTCCGTTACTTGGGTGAGAGTGGGCAGGTGGGAGAATTGCGTCCTATTTAAAGGGTGCTGTCATGGTTTTCACTTGACTATACTAACTATCCACTCCCTCAACATGGCAACAATCCAGTCATTGGCTGTTTTGGGGGCACAGTGTATGTTCACTTCAGGCACATTGTGTTCTTGAGGGAAGGCTCATCTCACCATGGAATTCTGGGTATAGGAAATCTGATCCAGCTCAATGGATTCCAATCTCTTTATTCAGTTAGATTCTCAAGCCCACTCATACTGGCCAATCGTTACATTTTCTGAAATTTTGTGAGCTGCTTATTAATCCAGTGGTAGCCTGAAATCAGCCCCAGTGGGAGAATTCACCCACATTGGTGAAAACTACAAATCAGTTCTAATTTTTTCCTTCTGTAAAGCAAGTTGTTAAACATTTACTAGTATTTACTAGAATGTATATGGATTTCTCTCCCCAACAATCTGCTACACCACTTCTTGCTGCTAGAACCTCTTTGTCCCAGTCCTTTTCGGCAGGGGACTGACAAAATGGTCAAAGCCTGATCCCGCATGCTGTTCAAGTCACTCCGAGGACTTTGCCACACCAAAGGGTATGAGTGCCAGCATTTGCAAAGCCTGGATATTTACTCTTCTCATCATCTTTCTCCAAATCTCTGCTCCTTCTCCTCAAACTAGGATAGTAGCTGTCTGAGCAAACAACTGCCTAAGCGGGCATACAGCTCAGGAAAGACATACCCATCCCTTCTTGGAGCGTTCACAATGTCTGGAAGCGATTCTCTTGGAGAATTAACTCATCCATTGAAGGGGGGGAGGACTAATGTCTCGTATAAACAGCACTCCCTGATGATTTTCCTGGGGCATCAGTCCTCAAACTTTCTATCTTAGGACACTTTTACCCTCTTAAGAAATATGGAGGACCCCAAAGAGCTTTTTTATGGATTATGTTCTATTGAAATAAGTGTATTAGAAATTAAAATGGAGGAATCTTTACAACACATAAATACAGAAGCATACATTCTATTAACTTCCAGAGTGATGACATCATCTCATTTCATGTAGCCTCTAAAAGTCTTTACTGTACATTCCTGAAAGATTCATAATGGAAAAGGCAAATAATATCTTAATGTAACTATAAATTTTTTGGCTTTATTGACCCCCCCCCCCAACCATGTAAAGTTCTCAGGGATCTTTAGAGTTCCCCCTCCACTGTTGGGACACAATTCTCCATGACACCTTCATGTTTCTGCCTGCCTCACTAGTACAGGTACCAACTACCCTTGATCATTACCTTATCAAAGATGTTTGTGTTGTGAACAACTCTGGGAAACTAAAGACATTGTCTCCCTCCCAGTGTTTGCTCAGAGAAAAAGGCAGGTTTATTACTATCAATTATAATAAGGATAATGACTCTTTCTGGAATGTATATTGCTCTAGACTGTATATTTATGAGTTATGTAACCATAACCACAGCCTAATTTTAGAACACATTCATCACCTCACAAAGAATTAGCATTACACTCTATTCTTCCTCATTCCTCTTCAGTCCTGAATAAGATTATTAATGATTATCTCTTCACATTTTGGAATTTGACATCAACAAAAACTTCCCTCATTTAAGTAGATGATAAGAAATTTAAAATCATTTTTATTAGCAACTAATAAAATATTTCCAGCAATTGAAATTATAAAAAAATCTAAAAGGCATTTTTCCTTTTACAAATCTATTAATATTTCCCACACAAATGTGAATGGACTTCTAAATACTATTGAACTTTTTCATGTTATGTTAATTATCTATCACTTAGTAACAAATGACCCCTAAATTTAGTAGCTTACAACAATAAGAAAAATGTATAATCTCACATGTTTGCAGATCAGGAATTTAGGGATGGCTTGGGTGGGCATTTCTGCTTCAGGTCTTCCTGAGTTTATAGTCAAGTTGTGAGTAAAGGGTATGATCATCTGAAGACTTCACTGGGGATGGAAGATCTGCTTCCAAGGTGGTTCACTGATATAGCTGTTATGGTAGGTTGAAAAATAGCCCCCTAAAAGATGTCCATGTCCTAATACCAAGGATTTGTGAATATATTATTTTACATGGAACTTTGCAGATATGCTTTAGTTAAGAATCTTAAAATGGGGTGGTTATGCTGGATTATCCATGTGGCTCCAATGTAATCACAGAGTCCATTTAAGATGGAGGTAAAAGTATAGGATGAAGAGTAGAAGGGCACCTAGCTGGCTCAGTTGGTAGAGTATGAGGCTCTTGATCTCAGGGTTGTGAGTTTGTTAGTTAGAGCCCCAAGTTGAGCATAGAGATTATCTTAAAAAAAAAAAAAGAAGAAGAAGAAGAAGAAGGATAAATAGTAGAATATGTAAAGACATAAGGAAGAGATTGGAGTGATACAAGAAAGGACTCATAAGCCAAGGAATGCAGGTGGTCTTGAGAAGTGAAAGGAAACAGATTTTCCCCTTTGTACCTCGAGGAGGAGCCAGCCCTACCAACACCTTAACTTTAGTCCAGAGAGACTGATTTGGGATTTATGACCTTTGTAGCTGTATAATAATAAATCTGTATTGTTTTAAGCCACTATGTTTGTAGTAATTTGTTATAGTAACAATAAGAATGGTAATAGTTGGAAAATTAGGGCTGACTACTTGCAGAAGACCTCATTTTCCTGCCACAGGACCATCTCCATAAAGCTTCTTAAATGCCCTCATGACATGGTAACTCATTTCCCCCAGAGCAAGTGATCCAAGAAAGAACAAGGTGGAAGCCACAATGTCTTTCATGATCTAGCCTCAAATATCACACTCCATTGTCTCTATAATATTCTATTGGTTACACAAGTGAGCCCTATCCAAGACAGGGGAGACCTATGTGGGGCATGTCTCCTATGTGGGGCATGAATTTGAGAAGACAAGAGTCATCAAGGTCCACTTTGGAAGCTGCTAGCACACACAAGTATTTTAGATGGTGATGAAACTCTAATTTAGTGAACACAAACATGCCTCAAAAGAGCTGTCACCTTTGTCTAGTTTCTATGCCACTAAAGAGTACAACAGCAAGCAATGGCCAGATGACCAACATAGGTAAAGACAGGGATTGGGGGCTTTTGCTCACAGGAGACAATTCTGACATCCCTCCTTCCCCCTCAGTACGGGCCTTGGGTTGGAGCAGTGTTCCTTGGAGCCATATGAATTCATCCAGCAGTTCCATAGACCCTGTCATAGTGTGGGTTCCCAAAAGCAGAGCCTAAAACAAAGGCTTAACAGCAGACACTCTATTTGGAGAATGAGTCCAGACTAAGATCTAGAAGAGGGAAGCAAAACATGAGGGAAAATCAATAAAAGGATGGGCTTACAAATTAGCCACCATTATGGACAACTGAAGTTCATTCCTATAGGACCTTCTGGGAACACTTTGCGAATGCATTCAGAATGATGCCAGGAGATGAACATGGCAACTTGATCCACCCCACTCCCTTGGTCAAAAACTTCTCCACAGACTTTCATTTCTCAGATCTCCAGGTTGTGCATGTGGAGATGCCAAGCTGATCCTTGTGCATGTGGAGACAAAAGATGATCCCAAAACTATGGCAGCTGAGAAGCCCTAGGGCAGTAAGCCAGAGGAACATGGAGGAGTCACAAGGAAGGTGTTATTGGGTTGCACCTATGGGAAGCTGGTAAGTCTGTATGGAAATTGGTCACCACAACAGGCAGTGAGGGAGTAGATGGAGAGGATTTGGAGTGCTCCATTGGTAGTGCTCCCTATTTGCTCTTTGTCTAGGATAGAAGGTCTGTAATTGGCTTGGGAAACAGATAAGTACATGCCCAGATGGCAAAGAGCCACCTTGGCCATTCTTAACATACAAGATGGTGACAGAGTAACACATGCTATGTGCTTCTTCCTGGGGACCTTATGGCATTCTGCCTTCCATGGGAAAGGGGAAAGCAAAGTCTTTTTGCCATTTCCTAAGTCCCAAAGGATATACCTAGCCCCAAATGCCTAACAGGAAGCCCTCTAAAATGGGAGATCCTTACCATCCCATTTATTCTCAGATTTGGAACCTAATTCCCAATTTAGAGCCTGAAGGAAGAAAAATCTCATTTATTATTCCATTAGTAAGCATATTTTAAATCACCCAGAAGACCACCATATAAGCAAACAAAAACCAAGGTGCTTTTGTTAGCGTTCATTGTCTGCATTTGTGTTTAGTAAGATCAATTACCACAGCCTGTGGCAGTTTTAAAAAAGTAGCTAAAAAAAAAAAAACCCTCTTCGACATTCTTCTCATCAAGACCTCCAGACATGGGGTCCATGTACCCTCCCCGTGAATTGAGAGGACTTGTGGCTCACTGCAACCAACAGAATACGATGGAAATGACTTTCTGTGACTTCTGAAGCTCGGTCAGAAAATGCGAGGCAAGTTCTAATTTGTGAGCTGGGTCACTCGGGAGCCCTGGGCTGCCATGTCAGCAGGCGGACTACCCTGAGGGTCCCAAGCTGTGAGAAAGCTGACACTGCCTGCAAGGGCTGACGTGGAAGCTCCTGTTGACCACGCAGCCTCCACAACCAGAGTGAAGATGTGCCTTACCTCCAGCCCTCGAGTGTTCTCGGCTGAGCCCCAGCTATCACACGGAGAAGACAAGCCATTCCCCACTGTGCTCAGTCTGAATGCCTGACTCACAAAATTCAGAAAGCATAATAAAGTGGCTGTTTAAGCAGCTAAGTTTTGAGGGAGACTTAACATATTAAATGAAGGTCAAAGAACTTCACAGCATGTTGTACAGATGAAAGACGCTCAGCCGTTTGAGCAGCAAAAGAAGTGGAAGAACAGACTCCTCTTAAAACACAAAATATTATAGGCCTGTGGAACTCTTTCATGATTAATGAAATTCATTCTTTTCATGAATTTATTTGAGCAAAACATAATCCTTTGCATTACATTAATGTTAATTTGAATTTAAGAATTCATATGGTTTTATTTTTATTTATTATGTAAATTAATTTTAGTTCTCCGGTTGTTTAAAAAACTGTAAGCAAAGGAAATTGATATTTAACCAGCTGAAGCTGATCTATATAGGATACATACTATAATAAAAGTCATATAGATCAACCCTGACAAAGTCCTCAGAAATCATTTCCATTAAAACGGTGCATGTAATAATCAGATTTGAGAAACACTGCTTTATATTGTGACCAGCTTACCTTCTGCTTAAAAACCCACCGATGTACCCTATTGCCTGTTGCCTTTGGATTAAGTCCACACTCCTCCATAAAAATACACAAGGCCCTTCACCATCCACCTCGAATCTTCCTTCCCTTCTTCCATTTGCCCTGTGTTCCAGCCATACTGAAGTTCTCCCCCATCCCCACAGAAACTCCTACCCTTCCTTACAGACTGTTCAACTGCCTCTTCCTCTGTGAAGTCTTTATGGATTCGCAGAATTCTACCCACTGCGCTCCCACAGTGTTTCTGTCCAGGCCTGGCGGAAAACAGGTGGCACATTCAAATGTGTAATTTGAAAACATGACCCGAAAGAAGCTGTGACTTTCGGCCAACAGACAAAGACAGGCCACTGCTGTAGGAGCAGGAGATTGAATTCCTGACCTCGCGTTTATCCCTTCCTCTGATCTGCTGCCAGGGTCCTGTTGGCTGAACCCAACCAGAAGCCAAAGGGCAAAGAAACCCACTAATCTAGTAGTCTGGACAGATCAGCCTCCCCAGGGAAAAGCAAGGTGGAGAATGATGGAGGGAGGCTATGGGGTGAGAGGGGAACAAAACATACCCAAGCTCTTTATGTGTGAATGACAGACATTCTATTGCAATCACCTGTTTTCACGAGTGCCTTCCTGTGGGACTCTGACCCTGCTGTCATGATCTCCATGATCTCTGCCCTTGGGGGTCCTGTTGGCTGAACCCAACCAGAAGCCAAAGGGCAAAGAAACCCACTAATCTAGTAGTCTGGACAGATCAGCCTCCCCAGGGAAAAGCAAGGTGGAGAATGATGGAGGGAGGCTATGGGGTGAGAGGGGAACAAAACATACCCAAGCTCTTTATGTGTGAATGACAGACATTCTATTGCAATCACCTGTTTTCACGAGTGCCTTCCTGTGGGACTCTGACCCTGCTGTCATGATCTCCATGATCTCTGCCCTTGGG
>NC_081559.1:57915030-58207032 GCF_022355385.1 Mustela nigripes | reverse complement strand
AAAGGGTGTGGACAGAGGAGTCTCCCAGTAAGGGTTTATTGAATTAATGAATTGATAAGGGAATGACATAGCTGAGAACAGCAACATTATAACTGGTACCCCTGAATGTTTTTCAATTTTTATTTTTAAATTCCTTCTCTACAGTTGTTTTATTTCTGTCTTTTGGAATACACCCTCCTCCTTTTTTTTTTTTTTTTTTCTGTAATAGAGTTCTTGCCTTTTTTTTTTTTTTTCCTAAGCAAAGCAGCTATTTGTATTGTATTTTCATTTATTTGAAACTTGTTACTGAGATTTTAGCTCTTCAAGCCAGTTAGGATTATATCTTATAATAAAGCTCATTTTAATTTGTTTTATTTGTGTGTATACAATTGTAGAGCAATTTAATTTATAAAAGAGGACACATTTATGGCACATGGTTTAAAATTTTCCCTTCAGTTTTGTACTGATTTCCTAAAATTCTTTACACTATTTGTATGGATCCTGTCAATCAAATTTTATTCTGTATAAGAGATTAATAGAGGAATGCTGCATTATGAGCCTTCCAGTTTCCTTGAATGATTTTGAGTATTCTGTAACACTTTTTTGTAATTAAGATTTAAATACCCAATCCCTCAAGACTTGCCATACAGAGAGCTGTCAATCAAAGAATTGGCAGGCTGTACGAGCCGCATGATGAAGTCTTTATCCCTACTCTCTGATGCCTTCAAGACCAGCTTTTGCGAGCTGATCCTTCATTTCACATGTCTTAGAACTCACTCACACTTCTTACGCTTGGAAATGTAACACACAAAGTGACAACGTAATCCACAGCTAATAAGTTAGCGGCTATAAAAATGAACATTCACATAAACTTGCCAAGCATGGAGGATGGAGGTGTTACACTGTACTCTGTCTATATGTCTGCCAGGGCAATAGTACATATGCCTTTGGAGATGCTTCTAAGTTATGCAGAGAAGCCGACAATAATTCTTGAACTTTGTTGTCAGGATCCAGTTTCATTTAAGAGCCAAACCAACAGCATCAAAACACTTGGCCATGATCAGCCACAATCCAGGCGGTGAAGAACACGTGTAAGACTAGCCCTTGCGTTGCAGATTTGGGGGGAATCAGGCTATCTCAGCTCACTTCGTTGTGTCCTAGTTCAGGGTCTATGCTTTCACTGAAAAATAAGAGGAATGAAGGAGTTCTTAGATCTCTTTTCTGCGTATCTTTTAACTCATGGCAGAGTCAAGTAAAGTGAATAATTACTATTATTATTTAGAGAAAAATTTTGATCTCAAGTTTATATCATTATTACCAAGTATAAATGTATAATTTCAATGTTTTAAAATCTATATTAGAAAAGTAAAATTTTAAGTTTACTCCATTACAATGAATACTTACAGTAATGCATAATGAAATTTAATTTCATTTTAGTGGCCTAAAATTTGAACCTCACACTGTAAAACCGATTTCTGCCCATTGAAATCTAATTTTAAATTTAATTATCCTAGGGACCCCTGGGTGACTCAGATTGTTAAGCATCTGCTTTTGGCTCAGGCCATAATCTTGGGGTACTGGAATCGAGTCCCTCATCAGGATCCCTGCTCAGTGGGGAGTCTGCTTCTCCCTCTCCCTCTGCCTGCCTCTCCCCCAGCTTGTGTGCTCTCTCTGTCTCTTTCTCTAACAAATAAATAATTAAAATATTTTTGAAAAATTTACCTCTCCTATTCAATAAGATGTAGTATTTGATAAACAATGCTTCAAACATTTATAAATTCTTGATGTGTGCGTCTGTTTTTAGTGTATTATATTTATGAAAATTGTTTTTAATAAATGAATAAACTCTCTCAATTCTTCCTAGTATGACTTTTTTAAAATTGTGTGAGCTTGTGGTCACATATGTGAGGGAGGGAACAGCACCTCGAGTCCGCCAGAAAGGTGAGCAGTGATTTGTGTTAAGTGGGAATAGGGCTGCATGTCAGTAAAGAAAGGAAGCTAATGTTACCACAGGCCTGTTAGAGCATGTTTAATGGATCTTATTTTAGAACTTATAAGAACCCCATGAGGTAGACATCTTTTATCCTTATACTGATTCATATATTAAATCTCAAGACGGTTGGATAAATCACCTTAATTTACAGGACTGGGAAATTGAAAGCTGGGATATAAATCCAGATCTAATTAAAAGGTCTGTTCTTGGGGCGCCTGGGTGGCTCAGTGGGTTAAAGCCTCTGCCTTCGGCTCAGATCATGATCCCAGGGTCCTGGCATCAAGCCCCACGTTGGGCTTTCTGTTCAGCAGGGAGCCTGCTTCCTCCTCTCTGCCTGCCTCTCTGCCTGCTTGTGATCTCTGTCTATCAAATCAATAAATAAAATCTTTTTTAAAAATTTTTAAAATAATTTTAAAAATAATAAAAAAAATAAAAGCTCTGTTCTTTTTATTATCTGACATAGTTTTCCAACGTATGGAAAGTAAAGCAGACTATAAGCTCTTCAAAGATAGGAGCTCTGCCCAAAGTGCCATTGTGCGTATAGTCTGCCTGTCTGTCTCCCTGTCTCTCTGTATTCATTCATTCAAGCAGGTGTTCAGGGCCTACTGTGAGCCAGGCTCTGTGCTAGGCCCTGAGAATACAATGGTGAACAAGACAAACAAGAGGCCCTGTCCTTGAGGAGCTGAAAAACCAGAAAGGGCAGAGCAGAGAGATTACAGTCAGATTACAGTCATCTTGTGTGATCAGAGCTATGGGGGGAGGAAGGTGGAGGTTCTCAGAGAATTCAGATTTTGGGGATCTGGGAACATGACTTGTAGGAAGCAGCCTCCAAGCGGAGACTTCACAAGCAAGCAGGGGTCGTCTGGGTGCAGGAAACCAGGGATGCTACTGGAGAGAGGTCCCGGAGGAGCGTACTGAACAAGCAAAGGTCTGGAATGAAGAAAAGGGCCACACTGAGAAGGAGCAGGGTTGGCAGGGGGGTGGAGCGGTGTTACAAAGGAATTTATAGACAATGTTCAAAGGATTGGAAACAATGGGATCGCACTTGCATTTGAGGACAATCTCTCCGAGCAGAGTCTAGAGACCCAACAGAGGGGTGGGGGTGACGGGGTGAGGAGCTCGGAGGGACTAAGAGTTGGAGGAGGTGAAGGGTTGGGGGCCGGCCCTACCGAGTGGTGCTGGGGGCCGGGAAGTGGAAAGGCTGAGTCTGGAGACTGATGTGAGGGAGAAGAGCACACTCTGGACTGTCCACAAAGGTGTGTCCAGTTTCTCAAGAATACTGAGAACAAGCCTGAAAACAACGGATAGAGGTCAAATCGCATCACACAGAACTCCATGGGAAATGGCTATAATTGAATGCTCCCCGTTAATGAAAATGGAGACATCTACGAAATATTATGTAGTCATAAAGAATATGAGATGTTGCCATTTACAACACGGATGGACCTAGAGAATATAATGTTAAGTGAAACAAGTCAATCAGAGAAGAACAAATACCATATGATTTGACCCATATGTGGAATTTAAGAAACAAGACAACTGAACAAAGGGGGAAAAGAGAGACAAAAAACCAGTGTCTTCAATGCAGAGAACAAACTGGTGGTTGCCAGAGGGGAGGTGGGTAAGGGAAAGTAGATTAAGGAGATTAGGAGTACACTGACCTTCCTGAGCACTGAAAAATGTATAGCATTGTTGAATCATTATATTGCACACCTGAAACTGATATAACAGTGTATATAATTATACTTACATAAAAAAATAAATTTTAAAAAGAAGAGACTTCTCATGAGTTCTAAAGTATAACTATTCCTGGGTTGCTGGGGGGAGAAGGGTCGGGACAGGAAGGTGGGGTTATGGACATTGGGGAGGGTATGTTCTATGGTGAGTGCTGTGAAGTGTGTAAACCTGGCGATTCACAGACCTGTACCCCTGGGGATTAAAATACATTATATGTTTATTAAAAAATATATTTTTAATTAAAAAAAAAAGAAAAGAAATCTTTAAGGTTATCACAAGAAAACAAACAAAAAAAAGTCTTGAACTGCAGCATCCAGAGGGAATGGCTCTGGTAAAAAAAAAAAAAAAGTACTCAAGCATTTGAAGGTATTTATCTCTTATAAGATTAGAGGTCTTCATCTAACTTCCTGGAATTGATAGGAGAGAAGGGATTCTTTCCCTTGAGTCAAGATGCAATCATTCTATGATTTTGCATGTCCTTGCTTTCCATGGAAAAAGATTTGCTCCATGATTGGTGAGTCTATTATTTTCCTCCTTAAGTTTACGTGGCACAGTGCTGTCAGGTACAACTTCTTTATCAACACTGTCTAGTAGATGAAAAACGATGTAAATCTTTTTCCATGGAAAGCAAGGACATGCAAAATCATAGAATGACTGCATCTTGACTCAAGGGAAAAAATTCCTTTTCTCCTATCAAGACTGTCTATTATTAGATGCACACAAACTAAAAAAGAACATTTGATCTTTGGCATAATTTAGATTTTGAACTATTACTGTTAAAATACAAGGGAGGGGGTTATGTTTGGACCTAAGTCAGAATTTTTTCAATGCCAAAATGTTTCATATATTTCTTGGAATTATCATTATAATGGTGAATTAAAATTTTTACTGATCACTTTTTATTAATTTTGTGCTAGCACTGTTCATACAGAGTACTTAAAAAATGTCAAGCATTTCTTGTTGAACTACATAGTCTTCAGTGAGATAAAGGAATATTTCCTGCATCTCTTCAATACAACTCACCTCTGATTCAAAGAACACAATAAAGAGTCATTTCATAAAATGTTATTGACATTAGGGTTGACAGCAAATTAACATATTTTTGTAAACTGTAAGACTGATATTTAATTACAGGGTACAAAATAAAATAGTGTCTTCTCTTATCAAGTACTGGTTTATTATAGCGTGGAACATGGTATTATGTTTCTATTTTGCTACTATATTTAAAACAATATTTGGACTTATCTTCTTAAATTTTTCTTAATAACACTATGTTACTATTCCAATGTCAATTTTATATTTGACACAGTCTAGGATGTATTATTTTATGGATAGAGCTTAGACATATTGGGTAATAACAAATAACAAATTTGTTATTTGTTATACTGTAGATCACAAATAGTCAAGGATCAGCAATGCCACATGGCTCAAATCTAATCTTTACACACCTGTTTTTTTTATCCCTTTGCATCATCAGGAAGGATCAGCAATGGTCGCCCAATCATTAAGTGAATGCCTAAGAGAAATAACATCCATATGGCATCTATTCCATTAACTCTAGTTAAAAGTACTTCCCCCGTACACAAGCATTAACTTCCTACATGGGGGGTCTGCATAGAAAAGAGGTCCAGAAAACTGATCTTAACGTGTGTGTGAGTTAAGTTCATAATTTCCACTAAAATAAGAAGAGTCGTTTGTTTTTCCAGTAAATTCTGTGTTTGATTAAAACTTCAAAGGGAAGTTACTAAACAAATGACCTACTTACTTAGCATCGCCTTTCAGAACAACAGGGAGGATAGTCACTGAGCACTGTCCACCAGCAATGCTTTCAGTCGAGTATAGGAAAAAAACAGAGGCTCTTCTCGGGAAAACAGGAAGATCCATGGACTTTAATTGGAAAACCTGGTTTGTCTGGGCGGCTTTATTTCACTCCCCTCACAAGTGAGAATGCCTTGGTCACTCCTCTTTCAAAGCAGCTGTCTGGCCGAGAGAGGACGGCAGGACACTGGGGGCAGAGATGCAGACACCGTGCATTCTTGAGCCTCTGAGATCCAGCAAGGAGCAGACAGCTGTCAGGTGGAGGTCTCCGTAGGGCCAAGGACTGTCATGGTTTGCACCAGAACTAGCATGTCAGGAGTTGCACAAAATCATTGGGTAAAAAGAAACTTGCCACTTATACCTTTTATGAACTGTATTTATCTAAAATTCCACACATATTGAGTGATATAAGTATCTTAAATTTTTGCATGGGTTTTGTCCCCATGTACATTCTTAGTTCCTGAAAACCCTGAGAAAGAAATAGAAGGGTTATAAATAGCATTTCAAAGATATGTTCCCTGACTGTAAAGTTTGTGCATTCTTGGGCAGAAGAGATGAACCTGCGAGAAAGAATGAGAGATTACATCTCTGTGCACCGTCATCCTCTGGCCCCAGGCCATTCATCCCTACAACACACTTAGATAGCACCTCCCTTCCAAGTCCCCAGCACCGCCTGCGGGACAAACTGCCGAAAAGGACATTCCTCGAAGTCCCTCCTAGCCAGTGACTCCCACTGGCAAAGCAATCTAGTCCCTTCTTTCTAATCATCAGCTCCTCTGACTTTGGGATCTACTTTAACCTTTGTCATGGCAGGGTAATTCCCCAGAAATCCTAGAGGGAAAATTAAAATAATACTAGTGAAAAACAATTTTCTTAAGATTTACTTATTGGTTAGAGAGAGAGCACAAGTAGGGGAAGCAGCAGGCTGGCTGGGGGAGAAGCCGGCTCCCTGCTGAGCAAGGAGCAGGATGCGGGACTTGATCCCAGGACACTGGGATCATAGGCTGAGCTGAAGGCAGACACTTAACTGACTGAGCAACCCAGGCATTCTGTGAAGAATAATTTTAATGACAACTCCACTCCCATTTGTGGAGACTACCATGAGCTTTTTGGAAATATTTTACTTATTCCCCCTACCTCTTTAATCCTTAAATACTGGTTGTAAAATACTGCTTCAAAAAGACAATGAGGCTGAGCCTGAGTGGGCAACCCACCCACACTCTCTCTACTGTACCAATGTGTGTGTCTGTCCAGTGTTAGCTACCATAGAACCCCGCGATGGCAACAAAGAACGTTTGTTCGCATGACCACAAATTTCTGTCCTGCCCCCATCCTCCATCCTACCCAAAGTTTCCAAAGTTTCTAGAGAAATTCTGCAATGCATTGTAAAAATCTATTGGGATTTAAATCTAAGGGAAAAGAAAACTGCCAGATAGACTACTACCCGGAAAACACCATCATTACTCGTGGACCCCCTTCCCTTCTTCCTGGGTCACGTGCCACTCAAGGATATTCTTTAATAAGGGTTCGCTGAAGCCCAGGCTGTCTTTCCCCTAGAAAAGTTGTCCTCTCCCCTCTGTCTCAGATCCTCAAAGGGCAGCTAAGATTATTTCATGTGCATCATGTGCATTCCTTTCTTCCTGCGAACATCTGTTCAACATCCTTCAGACTGAAACCTGTTCACGCACGGATCTTTGGGGCACTGGAAGACTGACCCACAGCTTTTTCCTCTCACAACTATTTTTAACCTTGTAGACTGTGTTTTTCAACCTTTCAGTAATTTTCATGTCTCTGCTTATTCTCCTCATTTCTCCATGTTGTGTAATATTCCTTTGAGTTCTCTTTTTCCAAGGAACGCGAAGAACTCGATGATTCAGCCCTCTGCCCACATATCCGCTTGAGGCAGGAGGCTCTCCTCCCTGCTTATCTGAGCTACAGAATCGTTTGGCTCCAGTGCAGCTCTGTTTTTCCAGCTGTCAAGCAGCAGCTGACCAGATTTTTTTTTATACACACTGAAAACTGACATGCAGCAAAGTGTGTTATGGAGTGGTAGGCTGGATGCAGGGTCTCAAAAAAGCACAGAGGCAAAATAGCATCTTAGAACTCAGAGTGGCAATGAACCTACGCAGAAAGACAAGCTTGACAATTTCATTATGTGCCAGGTACCAGGCCAGCTGCTGAAAATAAACAGAATAAAACCCAGTCCCTGGCCCTTCAGAAGGGAGGGACAAAAATGAATTAGCATTTATTCATTCAGTGAGTCTGTAAACACATTATGAGCTGCTATTACGTGCCAGAATTTATTCTAGGCCCTGAGAGTATATCAGTGAACAACATAGACAAAATCCTTGGAGATCACTGGATACAAAAATGCATAGTAGATAATTATGTGGATTGGAGTTAAACCTCTTGGGTGCAAATGCTGGCTGTGTGATACTGAGAGGAATGTTTGCCTCTCTGTGTGTCACCTGTAAAGTAGAGATGGTCACAGTCCCTACTGCATAGGGTTGTTGGGAAGATTACATGAGTTAATACAAGTAAAGAACTTGGAAGAATCTCCAGTACATAACATGGGATCTGTAGCCTTAGCTGTTACTACATTAGATAATGTGAAAATTAATAAAAAGAAGTCTTATTTATTTTTTCTTTTTTAAATTTAATTTAATTTAATTTTTTCGGTGTTCCAAAAGCCATTATTTAGGCACCACACCCAGTGCTCCATGCAATACGTGCCCTCCTTAATACCTACCACCAGGCTCACCCAACCTCCCACTCCCCTCCCCTCCAAAACCCTCAGATTGTTTCTCAGAGTCCACAGTCTCCCACGGTTTGTCTCCTCCTTCAGTTTCCCCCAACTCACTTCTCCTCTCCATCTCCCAATGTTCTCCATGTTATTCTTATGCTCCACAAGTAAGTGAAACCATATGATAACTGACTCTCTCTGCTTGACTTATTTCACTCAGCATAATCTCCTCCAGTGCCATTAATGCTGATACCAAAGTTGGGTATTCATCCTTTCTGATGGAGGCATAACACTCCATTGTTTATGTGGACCATACCTTCTTTATTCATTCATCTGTTCAAGGGCACCTTGGCTCTTTCCACAGTTTGGTGACTGTGGCCATTGCTGCTATGAACATTGGGGTACACATGGCCCTTCTTTTCACTACATCTGTATCTTTGGGGTAAATACTCAGTAGTGCAATTACAGGGTCATAGGGTAGCTCTATTTGTAATTTCTTAGCATAATAATAGGAATCTCCTCTTACGAAGTCTTTTTGGATTGGAGTGGGAAGATTGGCGAGCTTCCATGAGCAGCATTCCTCATCACTAGCAGACAGAAAAGGAAGAGATGTACCCTGCACTTAGAGGGACACTACTTCACTATCCCAGCAAGAGGAAGAAAGTCTCCCGCCACACCCTCAACAGCCCAACCAATGAGAGACTGTTACAACTCAGCCAATAGAGGGCCACTGTACTTCCAACTCCCAGTTTACTCCAATAGATTTTTTTGTTTGTTCATTAAACCCCCTCATAATATTCCCCTTTCCTCTATAAAACAGTGTCTCCTTTGTTCTGAAGACTTGCCTATGGTTTTGCCATAGCTAGTGTGTCTCCAATGGCCATTCTCTGCTATTCCCAAAGAAACCCATTTTTGCTGGTGAAGTAACCAACAGGGTTTTGTATTTTTTTCTTAAGTTTAACAATAATTACATTACAGAGTAAATGCATTTCATTAAAAGAAGCGAGGCATGAGGTTTTCTCGGAGCACAGAGGCAGAGCCCCTCACCTGGCGGGGTGGTGGACAGAGCTTCTCAGAGGAGCTAAGACTGCAGTCCAGAAGGTTAAGTAGTATTTAGCCCGATTAAAAAATGGGGAATGGAGTACTGGGCAGAGGAAGCATCATGGCTGAAGATCTGGAAGGAAAGCAGAGAGCAGCAATGCTTAGAAGTGCCCCTAACTTAGCGTAGGTGGTGGAGGTGGGGAGAAGTGGTAAGAAGGAGGGTTAAGCAGAGATCAGACCGTGTAAAGGAACTCCAGCTTTGTCCTTCAGCAGGCGACGCCATTAACTGTAGACGGGAAGGTTTACAGAGGCTGCACTGGAGTGAAAGTGCAAGAGGAGAAGCCAGTCAGCGACTAGGATGGAAAGAGAAGGCCCGAGCTCACATGAAGGTCTTGAGCTTAGCGGGGTGTGGACAAATAACAGAGATATTAAAGAGGCTGATGTGTAAGGTCAGGAAAGAGCAGACGTCAGGGAGGACTCCTGGGTTTCTGGCTTGGGCAATGTGGCAGGAGATACCTCTCCCTGAGATGGGGCCCGATGGACAAGGATCGAGCTTGGCATCTGGGGGGGCCGTTGGGGAGTGAGTATGGGTGATGCCGGCAATAATGAATGATTAGCTTACTGCTGGCTACATTTTCTCTGATAGGCTCCTGAGTGACCCAGGCTGGGACATCCTAGAGCTCAGGACCCAGCAAGCAGATCCCAACTGGAGATATATGTGCAGCAATCATCAACATGGAAAGCTTCTGAGAGTAGCTGAAATTACTCATTTATTATCTCATTAAATCTCCACAACTCTGTGAAGTAGCTTTAAAAAAAAGACCCACGGGCATATAATAATTAGATGACAGACCCAGGCTTGTCTGACTTTCAAATCTTCACTCTTTCCTCTTCTTCACTCTGCCTTCTGGGTGGTATGTTTAGTGCTGGGAAGAAGGAGTTGTTTCCGTGTTCTCCTTCTGTTCTGCGTCTGTATCATTTCCATATAGTAAAGGCAGTGACAGAGGTATGCACGGGGTTTATGTACCACCAATTTTGAGATTCCAGAAGGACGCTGGCCTCAAAAGTCTTGTTAAAAGTGTAGGTCCAACCAGGTCTGTTCATCAGAATAAATGGAGTTTGAGAGTGGAGAGAGGGGTGGAGTAGTGGGGCCTTTGCCTGAGAGAACTCACTTGGAGGAAGATTACGCAAGGGGATACTTGGCACAGAAGGGACAAGGAGAAGAGAAGATAGCAAGGCCCGGGAGAGTGGGGGGATGGGAGGAAGGGCCCCCAGGGGACTGTCCCACTCTGACACATCAGACCGTAGCTCAGTGCCTTCACGTGGCCTCCGGAAAATCTAATATTCTTCCTCAGATTCCCTGCAAAAAAAAAAAAAAATGCTTTTGGGGGGCCAATAAAGCTCAGTCATCTCTGGAATTTGGTCTTGGATTTTGCTAGCAAGTTTGGATGGGTTAGCAATTGTAAACTCATTTATAAACATTGTGATCTCCGTGATGGGCCTCACTTGTTCACCATGAGATTCCCAGTATCTCATACTGCCTGGCAACGTAGCATTTCAGTAAGTACGAACCTTGATTGAGTTAAAGCTAAACGTAAATAAACAGTTATACAGAGAATGTTAAAAAGCTTTTCTAAAATACATATTGTAAATCTATATAGTAGATTCACCATGTTGAAGTTTTTTGGTCTTCCTAATAGAAGCCAGAACGCTGAGTTGCCCATTGAGGACCTCTGATGGCAGTACTCCTGGCCATCATCTAGTTTCTACCCAAAAGACTTCGGGTGGTCTTTGCAATGTTACTCATAACCACATGATCTGATTTAGAATCAATCTTCTGTTGAAAAGAACGCCACAGACCTAAAATGAAACCACATAAACCAAGTTACCAAGTTACCACATTAACCAAGACTTTGTATCTAATCTAATTGCTGTTCCAACCTCCTCCAGAAATGTAGTCTTCATGAGACAGTGGGGAATCTTCTGATCAGCACCAAGAAGGTAATCTGTCCCATGGACTCACCATCCTTGAAAGGAAAAAGAGGGGATCCACTTCAAAGACCCCCTACCCTTCCCTGTATGGGGAGGTTATCTTACCTGGAATAGTCCTCTCTTTTTCTTTTGTTAATAAATTCCTTGTCCCACCCTCCGTTCTAGAAAGACCCTTCATCATGTACAGTTTCTCAGAGCTTCCTTCTATCTGCTAGATGGGATGCTGCTGGATTGATGAATTAATTAATAAAGCCAATTAGATTTCCACTTTACTCAGTTGAATTTTATTTTTTAATACTTCTTATCAAGTTCATAATCCACTGTTTCTTGTGAAATATTTTATAGTTTGGCCACCAACATAATAATGCTAACACACTGGTGGATGTGACAGAAAGTCTTAACTAGAAAGAGATAAATGTTTGGTTTTTTGTTTTTGTTTTTGTTTTAAGAGAGAAATGTTTGTAATGGAATCCTCAAGAAGTACTCACTTGAGTCCTGAAACTTTTCCTGGGTGCCGTTCAAAGTCAAAGTCAAAGGTAAGTATTCAACAAACTCAGTAGTCAGGTATTTTTCTGTATAAGATTCCTGTCAAGTGACTTACATGTATTTTTTAGGTCTTGCCTCTATTTCCAAGCATCTTTGAATATTATATGGCCACAAAACTAAATGGTCACAAAATGCGGACATGTCATTTAAATTATTAAGATACTGTGGTGGATAGAGGACAAAACAAATGATGTTGTAACAGCCTTTGGGGTGCTCGAAGAAAACAAAGACCAATGAATAAGGTGTGCTTGCTGCTGAAATACTGGAATAGAGAAATGAGACGATTATTATTTATGGCGTCTTTTTAAACATGTAAGGTCTTCCATGACTACACCTTCATTCCATATTATGGAAATAAACAAAGACCACCCAAATAAGAACGATCAAAAGCTATTTTTTTAGAACTTAATATAGTAAGGGAATTAACCACCATCAGTTGGCATTTGGATTCAAAGGCAGACAGGGGAGTGGGAGTGCTTTATAGGTTAACAGAAAAAAAAAAAAAAAGAAGGCAGGGGGATTTCAAGTATGCTCTGATTAGAAATTATTGACATGGGAAAACAGTAGGCAGGCTAACTAGAAGTGAAATATTCTGCAAGATTGGATTGGGGAGCATATTAATCTTTTTTTGCTTAGTTCCAAGTCAGAACTGGCCACTCTGGGCAGGTTACTGTAAAGGTTGTGCATCAGAATCCAATTGTCATATATGGCATGGCCACTCTCTGTGTGCGTATGCAGCTTCTCAGAGTTGAGATTTCAGAGGTTAGCTTTCCTGGAAAGAGCCCAGTGTAACTAGCACATGCTGGAACCAGCGCTCTAAAGGAGTCATAACAGTCTGCTGATTCTGAGTATTTGCCACATTCGTCTTGGAACGGTGCATTAACCTTACAGCAAGCATTCTTCAGTATCACCCCAAAGGAGTGGTTCTTGGGGGCAAAAAAAAAAAATTGTTACTCTTCTTATATATAAAGCTCAGATATATAGAGAACATATAGTACATAAAGACATGTACAGTGTATCTGTGCTCTTCAAGTTTCCTAGGGAGTTCGTTAAAAAAAAAAAAAAACTAAAGTAGTAAAACCAGGGATGCCTGGGTGGCTCAGTCAGTTAGGCATCTGCCTTTGGCTCAGGTCATGATCCCAGGGTCCTGGGATCAAGTCCCACATCGGCTCCTTGCACAGCGGGGAGCCTGCTTCTCCCTCTGCCTGCTGCTGTTCCCGTTGGTTATGCTCTCCTTCTCTGACAAATAAATGAATAAAATCTTTTAAAAAAAAATAGTAAAACTGGTCTGGAGTGGGGAGGGTAAAGAAATATATATATTTTCCCAGTTGGTGTAGTTTCTGTCTGAAATACTACAACTACTGTCCATTCTTCTCTCAAAACATGGGGAATATCACCAGAATAAAGCTCTCTGCATACATCCATAGCAAAGACTCCATGTGGTATCCTTAAGAAGATCCAGTCTTCCTCGGAGTGTTATTTTCCATGCCATATTGCCTTTATTAAGAGCACTGAGCTCAAGTCACAGAAACCAGATGCCTGTCCAGAAAGTACATGATGAGAGGAATGAAGTTGAACTCCACCATCTTGGCAAGACCAAGGAGAGTCATAAATGAAGAATTTTAAGCTGTATGCTTAACCTGCTAAAATTACATGATAAATTAGGGCTCCTGGGTGAATCAATTGGTTAAGCCTCTGACTCTTGATTTCAGATGATGTCATGATCTCCAGGTCTTGGATTCCAGTCCCATGTTGGGCTCCTCTCAGCAGGGAGTCGGCTTCTCCCTGTCCCTCTGCCCCATCTCCCACTCACTCATGCAGAGGCACTCTCTCTCTCTCAATAAATAAATAAATAAAATCTTTAAAATAAATAAGTAAATAAAATTATATGATAAACTTTGAACTATTCTAGATGAAAATAAATGACTGTCCACTTAAAAACAGTTAAGATGATAAATTTTGTGTTATATATATTTTACCACAATTTAAAAAAAAAAAAAGAGATGATGTCTTATTTTCCATGCTAGTCCAATACAAGCATGAACTCTTTGCTCCCCACTTATTATTGTGATCTAGAAAACAATACACAACAAAATCAGGAAGCCTTCTGACATAGGACTTTCTGATTATGTGATTTACCACTCAGAAGAGAATAGGTGGTCTCTCCC
Organism: Mustela nigripes; assembly: GCF_022355385.1. Taxonomy (NCBI): domain Eukaryota; kingdom Metazoa; phylum Chordata; class Mammalia; order Carnivora; family Mustelidae; genus Mustela; species Mustela nigripes. Next base: position 58,193,015 of record NC_081559.1, on the reverse strand, counting down.
ATGGCCAATGACATCTCTCCTTTAGTTTACTGCTGTAAACAAAAATGATGTTCTACTGATCCTTGCTACTTCTTCCTTTCCATGACAGCAACCACGAACCCCTGGCCGCTCCACTCCACTGCTAACTCAGCAGCACCCTCACCACAGGTTTAAAGTTTGGGAAACCCTAAGGAGGAGAGGTCATCACAGCCACAGCCACTGAGTGAGAACACGGTTCTAAGGATCTTAAACACGTTTGCTCATAAAGTCATAGAATTATTTGTTAGGGACTAAAATAAGCAAATTCTCCAAATTAAAACAAGACAAAACAAACAAACAAAAGCACAGACTAGCCAAAGGACACCAACAAACAGAAGAGCACAGAAGTGTCCTCCTGTTTTGGCTGGTGTCTGGTCTAACAGGCAGCAAAAGGCCTTTCATGACCACCAAGTGGTCACCACCACCAAGAATGCCTTATTTAGCATTATTGATAACTGGGGCAAGGAAAACACACCAAACCACAGCTGAGAAACAGGTTTTAGAGAGTTACCGTTAAGTACAAATCAACATGATGAAATTCTTTCATGAGAAGCTTCACAAAGAGAAGCATCTGGCCAGTTCATTTTGCAACGTGGAGATAGTTGACCTTTATCCCTTCTCTAGCTGTTCTCTCTCTCACCCACCTAACATATAGTACTGCCTGATTCTCACAGCTGAAGTTCAAGTAGGAGCTGGTTCCTTTCCTTTTCCTTCGTGGCTCCCTAGTACATACAAAATATTGAATTTCAGACTGAAGAAAGTTCCACAGCTGACCTTTATCTCCAACACTCTTAAACACCCCCAGATTCTGGTTAAACTAACAAGCATGAACTCTTTGCTCCCCACTTATATAGATATTCCCTGAACATCCTCCCATTTTCTCATTCAACCTTTGCATGCAGTTATTCCTTTGGCCCCAAATTTCTTCTTTCCTTACATCTAAGTCCATAGAGTTACCCAACTAGCTATCTATTTTTTTTATATAACTCTTGGTAGATATTTTGTTGTAAATTTTGTTGCAAATAGGTTTCATCTAGAACACAAGCAGAATAATCTTCCAAACTGTAGTTGGTAGGAAAAGCAGAAAATTGAACAGAAACAGATGGGGTCAGTGTTGAAGGTAACTGGTAAAGTGAGTTTTAATCTGGATTTTAAAAGAGGTGAGATGTGAGATTTGGCTTGGGCAGCAGGAGTCCATCCCCAGATAAGTGGGGCAAATTATGGGGAGGGTAGGTGTCCACTGAGCAAAAGAACAAATAAAAACCTTTGAACTTGGGACACCTGGGTGGCTCAGTGGGTTAAGCCTTCACCTTCAGCTTGGGTCACAATCCCGGGGTCCTGGGTTCAAGTCCCACATCTGGCTCCCTGCTCACCAGGGAGCTGTCTCTCTGTCTGCTGCTCCTCCTGATTGTGCACAGGGTCTCTCTCTCCTTCTCTCTCTCTCTCTCTCTCTGACAAATAAATAATAAAATCTTTAAAAGAAAGGTTAAAAAAAAAACCCAAAACCTTAGTACTTACTTTACTTCTTCTCCAGAACCAAGGCCAAGGAAGAAAGTCTATTCCGTTCCCTTACCACTCCCTCTGCCCTCACTAACCTCCTTCTCTCCCTTCTTTCTACATGTGCGATCCCATTTCTTCCAGGCCTCTGGTTCCAACCCCCAAGAACACACAAAAAGATTTAAGACATTTTTTCTTCACTTATCATTTCTTGTTTTCATTTTTTTTCAACTCTTGGTCATTGGAAATGTCCCATTTATTCTTCTCATTTTCTTCCACCCTTCATTCTCCAGGGCCTAGGGAAATGGTCAGAACACATCGGTAGTCAATAAATGTTGAAACATTTGGATCTTAATGACCTAGCAGACACAACAGTTATTAGACATGTCTGTGGCAGCTGGAGATACTGCACAAAGTCTCTGGCAACCCCCAAGAAGAGAATCACAGAGTATATGCCTAGGAGTTTTAGCACAAAGTCATGTCCTCTTTGCCAATTGATTAGTTATCTATTCATGTATAATAAAATACCCCCAAAACTTTGGGGCCTATCTTAGACTTTGGCTACAGTAGTCTACAATTATTCACTATGTGAAAATCAACTCCTCTCTTTCTAGAGGGTCCTGGTAGAGACAGAAAGCATGATCATGGAACTCCAAGCATATTAGTGTGCTAGGGCTGCTGCTGTACCAAAGTAAGACAAACTGGCTATTTACACAACAGCAGTGTATTGTCTCACGGTTCTGGAGGCTGCAAGTCCCAGATTGAGGGACCAGCACGGTTGGCCCCTTCTGAGCTTGTGAGAGAAGAACTTCGTCTGAGTTTCTTTCCTTGGCTTGGAGATGATCATGAACTTGTGTCTTTTTACCTCCTCTTCTTTGTGTGAATGTCTGTCTCTGTGTTCAAATTTCCCCTTCTTATAACCTCTCATGTTAGATTAGAGCCCCCCCCCAACAAGTACTTCTTTTTAACCCCATGACTTTTGTGAAGACCCTATTTCCAAATAAGACCACTTTCTGAAATACTGGGGATTAGGACTCCAACATGACTTTTCACTTCATCCCATTATGAAATGAAAATAGTATTTTATAAGATATGGCAGCAGAGGGGCGCCTGGGTGGCTCAGTAGGTTAAAGCCTCTGCCTTTGGCTCAGGTCATGATCCTGGGGTCCTGGGATCGAGCCCTGCATTGGCCTCTCCGCTCAGCGGGGAGCCTGCTTCTCTCTCTCTCTCTCTCTGCCTGCCTCTCTGCCTACTTGTGATCTGTCTGTAAAAAAAAAAAAAAAAAAATCTAAAAAAAAAAAAAAAAAAAAGATATGTCAGGAGAGCCTGAATGGTAGAGCAAGCACAAGAGAAACACATGAGCAGAGAGCTTAGTCTTCATGATGGCTTTCTGGATGCTTCCATGTCTCTTATGACACACCTGAAGCTTCACGGGAAGTGCTGGAGGGCCAGGTAACAGTAGGGAAGAGCAAGCCTTGTGCGAAATGAGCTGGCACCAGTCCTAAGTGGATGGCTGCTCCCATCACAGCCCCACCCAGGGATGCCCAGAAATACAATAGAAGAGAAATCTTCCTAAGGGACGAACTTTTATTACAGCTGTTTTTCCATTTTGTCTGGGAAGAGAGATGGCCTGATAGAACATCAACACTGACTCACATGTGGTAGCGAATGTGGTGGCCAGCTGGCTCCTTAGGGACTTGAAAAAACAAGACTGGAAGACTGGTGATAGAGAAGTTGGGGTAGGGGAGATTTGGGAAAGAATACCTTGAAATGGGAAGAGTGGGAAGGTACTTGTGTCTCATCCGAGTCTCCCCTCCAGAGAACAAGTTTACCTGTCCCGTGGATGTCAGCCTTCCTCCCTCCAGCTTCCCCTTGCTGAACGTACAGTGTGCTGGGACAGTCATGGAGGTTAAGCAAGGGCTCAGCTATATTGCCTTCCCTCCCCAAGGCTGGTATGACTTGTGGCTTTCCTCCCCCACTGCTTTGTGTACAAACCGGCGAGAGAGCAGAGGTGAACACTGAGCTCCCAACATGGCACCATTCCCTGTAGTCTTTGCTGAACTTTTTTTTTTTTTTTAAAGAGTCTTAAATATCGGTGATACCTTATTTGCTTCCACTTTCGCCTTTAAGAGAAAACTGGAGAAAGCAACAGTGTTTTGTGTTTACAAAGATAAACGGCCTCTTTACCCAGAGAAGATCAAAACCTCAAACAACAGAGAAGACAAGAGGACCATCCCCACATCTCTTGAGCTGCCCTTGTCATCTTAGACAAAGTCTTCAGTCCACTGGCCTAGGACTCTGGGTGTGGCCAATTCAAGATTGAGGGCCAAGAAATCAGACCAATCTGTTCCTGTGATATAAAGTTGAACAGAAGCTACACCAAGGGTCAAGTGCCTGTATTTCACAGGACTCAGGAACCAGGCAGCTACTTATAAAACAACAACAACAACAAACAAAATTCATTTCAGGCACAACTTTTTTTGTTTGTTTTGTTTTTAAATCAGTGAAAGAAAATGGGCCTTAGAAGCTGTGGTGATCTGTGCAGCAGCAAGTGTGTGCATTAGTCTTTGTTTTGTTTTGGTTTTGTTTAAATTACCACAATGCTGGCACATCTCATTTGCATGAAATTCTACACCATACATACTCATTGTAGTAAAATTACCCCCCTCCCCAGTCCCAGGAGAAAAGAAACTACTCAGTAGGAAAATTTTCACTGAAATCTAACCACACTTCATTAAGTGGACTGTGACAAGATTATAAATGGTATGAAAAATAACATTTTAACATTTGGCCATCAACTTAAGGGCACACGTTTATACAGATTTTTATGATTTTTGTAGTTTTACTATATTCTACCTTCAAAGGTCCTCAGAATTAGCATAATTACCAGGAGAGACAAAGAAAAGAACACCACTGAGGGCGAAGGCAGTCCTTGCTGGACGGCTCTTTTCACAGCGCCAGCTCACAGGTTCCAGAAGCCGTTGTGACTCACCTTGTGAGCAGGTAGGAAAGCGAAGAGTGGATGGATTTGAGACACACTTGTAAAGGCAGATTTGAGAAGAAGTGGTAGCCGGGTGAATGTAGTAGAATAGAGAAGAAAACCTGAGGTGACTGAAGTTTTCAGTTTTTGTGAATGGTGAACAGGAACGCTTTTAATGAAGACCCAGATGACTCCAGAAGGGCAGGGAGAAACTGACACAGGAGTTCAGTTTGAGCCTCTGGAGGTGGGTGTGGGCGAGCCTAGGTATCTGTGGTGAGCAGCCAGTGGTCAAAACAGGAAAAGATCCCTGAGATGGAAAGCAAAGTCCGCACTTGAGATAAAGGATGAAAACTTGAATGTATTCATAAACCTGTGTTAATGTCCCACAGGACTTTGCATGTTTAATCTTTTACCTCTATGGGGACAGAAGCTTTGCTTTTCCAGTGCAGTGAACCCAAGCTGAAGAGGCCCTTAAAGGGTGGGAGTACTTATCCTCAAGAAAGGAAGTAAGCCTCACGAGACCCTAAAGGCAAATGTTTACCAGAGTATTTTATCCTGAAAGTGCCAAATGCACAGGCCTCATGTATCTTGTTCCACTTCTCTCTCCAGCAACTAGAAGAGGGTCTGGCACCCAGCAGCCGCTCCAGTATTTGGGGGAGTGGGCAGAATAAATAATAATAAATGCCACAGAGGATAGGAGGGAAGGAAGGAAGGAAGGGAGGAATCCAGGAAGGAAGGGAGGAATCCACAGGGCATAGTGGGAACTGAGGAAGGGAGAAGCCACGTGCAACCACTTTCTCCTCCCTAAACTCTCCTTGCAAGACCGAAAGATGGGAAGCCTTGTGAAGCGACGGTTAACAACCCCGGACTCTGTATTTAGGCTCCACGAAGTCCTAGCTGAGTGCCTCGGACTGGAGTGACTTAACCTTTCTGTGCCTAGGCTTTCTCCCTGTAAAATAAACACAGTAAATCCTTAGAGTAGCTCCCAGGGGGGAAAGTAAGTTCCACATAAGTGTTATTGTTATTTTTGGCATCTTATGAGAAGGTAAACCTGTAAGACAAGCTGGAAATACCCTACGGAGGGCGAATTCAGCTACTTAGCCTTTAAGCGCCATTCACAAAGGAACAATCACCTTTCTCTCCCTTTGCCTTCCAGAAGGTTGGAACACCCCCACTACCTCCCAACAGACTTTCACTAGCACAAGACAGAGACCTGGGTTTTAGCTGGGCTGCCAGCAGTGAGCCCTGAGTTTGCAGACCCCATGGGAGGGCAGCGCCAAGGTCCCTTTCTGCTCGGGCGGACCACCTTGTGCGCGCCGGCGGCAGGCGCTGGCTCTCCCCGGCTCCGGCTCTCGCAGCCCCGCCCGCGCGTCCCGGGGGCCCTGCACCCTGCGCGCCCCGGCTGCCGCCCCGCGCCCGGCACACGGGGGAGGCGCCTCTCGGGCGCCCTCCGGCCGGGATGCCAGTGCCCCGCGCCCGGCGCGCCTTCGCCCGCAGCCTGCCCGCGCGCGGCCTTTATACCGAGCGGGCGGGACGCTCACTAATGTTTAACTCGGGGCAGAAACTTGGGAGCGCCGAGTGACTCCGCGGCCCGGAGCGGCGGAGCTGGACGCGCGTCCCTGCGGGTCGCCTGACTTCTGCCTGCGCTCCTGCTCCCGGCACTCAGTTCCGGGCACACGCCGACGATGAAGGTGAGTGAACAGCGCCTTTCCTAACCCCAGGGTTGAATCGTAGGGGCTTCCTCACCAGAGTCTCCCCAAATGGACCCCGAAGCTGGAGGAACGCGACCAGGAGCTCCTCTTCGGTGGAAGCTCCAGGGCCGCCCCCTGTCAGGTGAAGGGACGTCTCAGAGCCCCCGCCTGGCGCTCGGCCCCCCGGGGTTTCTGCTAGAACCAGGCAGCCGAGCCTGGGAGGACGCTGAGAGCCGCCCATAAATCGCCCGCTCGCACCCTCACTTGGCTTCTCTCTTACTTGGCTTCTGACATGCAGGAGGCCGTAGAGAAGCAAACGCCAATGGACTCAGCTGCCACAAGTTCAGGGGCAGCCACTCTTGCAACCTCCGCACTCCAAACCCCTCTCAACCACTGTGCCCCTCTTCCGATGTTAGCCCATGGGCAAATCCCGCTGCCTAAGGTGCAGCGCGGGCCCCGAGCCTCTACCTCTACCAGACTGGGGCAGAGGGCTCGCTCTAACTGGGTATGATCTGACCGGCTTGCAGACGCCGTGGAAGGTGCTCCTGGGACTGCTGGGGCTTGCTGCGCTTGTCACCGTCATCACCGTGCCAGCGGTTCTGCTGAACAAAGGCAGTAAGTTTGAAACATTTGCAAATGGTAAGAGAGTCGAGACCAGTATAGGTTCTATCTTACCACGCTAAGCACACGGAGGAGAGCTAAGGATCTCGCTAGAGGCTTGTACGAGTGCACCAGGTTGTAACTGAGGCTTCCCTGTTGTTGTGGCTGCTTCTATGGAGTGGCTAGATGCCCTTGTTGGGGTCTTCAGTGTTTAGGCTGGGACAGCTTTGTATCATAAATACATACTTCCTGAAATCAAGGAGAAGTCTTAAGATTTCTTTTTATTAAATTCAAGTTTAAATTTTAAATTTAATATGATTTAAAGTAGAAAAAACCCAAACCTTTGTAGTTGTGATCTTCAAGGGAAAAGATACGGTGTTTAAAGTTTTCAAACAGTAGTAAAGATATCATAAGAGGAGGGAAAAAATAACAGAAGGAAAAGCCCCAAAAGACAGTTTTGAGAAGACACTTCGTGGGGAACCCAGTTTCTTTTCCTTCCAGGATGATGAAAATCCGTTAATCAGAGAGTTAAGATGCAAAGAAATAACTGCTTCACCATTTACAGGAATATGTCACAGTAAATCATAAAGCCGGTGTACACAGTAATATTCAGAGGTGGGTGGGATCAGTGATGTTTGGTGGATTCTTTCATTTAAAGCTGCCTTCATTTTTTTTTTTTTTAGCTTGCCTGATGCAGTTCAGCTCTAGCTCTTACTATAAAACCTTCATGTAATGGGATACACATTATTGGATGCAAACAAGTTGAGAACATCTAGTTTGGGTTTCTTCTGGCCTTACTTTCCTTTTAAGTAAATATTTACTTTCGTTTCAGTATTACACATTCTAGTCAGCCAACTGAAGCATTCTCTCTGGATGGTCTAGTCAGCCAGGAAATGTGCAGACAGTGCTCACATACTGAGGGGTCTTCTGTGAATTGCAAGGGGACGGTTCAGAATTAGTTTGTGAAGCTGTCAAGAGCTGTTTGCCTGGCAGTTTCAGGGCCAGGCAAAGATGCCAAAGGTTAAGTACCTGAGAGTGCTGACCTACTGATAATGACTTTTAGTTAAGAAAGCAATGGTTAGCATCTGCGTTCAGCTCAGGTCATGATTCCAGGGTTCTGGGATCGAGTCCCGTATCAGGCTCCCTGCTCAGCAGAGAGCCTGCGTCTCCCTTTCTCTCTGCTGCTGCCCCTGCTGGTACTCTCTCTGTGTCTGTCTGTCTGTCTCTCTCTCTGTCAAATACATTAAAAACAAAAAAAAATCCTTAAAGAAAGCAATGGTTGCCACCATTTAAGACAATTCAATGGCAGACATTAGTTCCCTTACATTTGACTTTGTTGTGTTAAAATGTAACTGTTTTCATAAAGTGATACTTCGTATTTTGAAACAACCACATACACAAAGCTTAGTTGTAAGAATGAGTCATTCAGGGTGCCTGGGTGGCTCAGTTGGTTAAACATCTGCCTTTGGCTCAGGTCATGATCTCAGGGTCCTGGGATTGAGTCCCATGTCAGACTCCCTACTTAGTGGGGAGTCTCCTCCCTCTACACCCCACCCTTGCTCATGATCTCTCTCTCTCAAATAAAGAAATAAAATCTTTTTTAAAAAGGGGTCATCCATACCATCAACAAATATTCACAGGACTGACAGTACGTGCCAGGCACTGTGCTACTTGTTGCAAATACAAAGATTAAAGTTTATAAAGATTATAAAGATCTCTGACCTCAAGAAGTTTATATCTACTGGGAGACAAATATGCAAAAACAAACAAACAAACAACAAAGTAACCTGGATAGTGCATTTTTCTCCAGACCATCACTGAGGCAGCACAGCGTCACAAGGAAGGATGGGTATAAAACTGTAATTATCAGCACGTTCCTTAGGGAAAGTTGGAAGGAACACTGACCTTCAATAAGCCACTTGAAATAGGCAGTGAAATGTTCTAGGGGCCTGAGTCATACAACTGCCTTCTAGGGGGTTTGGTCAAGTTGACTCCGGAGGGATTTTGCTTTACCAGGTGGGGTATGCAGACTGGGGAGGGGCTGTTTTGCCATTTCCCTTAAACACCTAGTCTCTTCCCTAAATGAAATTTGGACAGATATTTCAAGAACATTCTTTTGATGAGGATTTCTCCAGAGATTCATGTGTCTCCATCTAAGCATCGGGATTCAATAAAATAATTTAGAGAGACTTGAGCAAACTTACCTGTAGATTAGAAGGATTACTTCTGGGAATGTCAAGGAAGTCTTCTCAGGGAAGTTTCTTCTGTGGGGATACTCAAATAGTTAATGTCAGTGTCTGGAGATAAGATTTTCCAGAAAATGTAAATGCCTTATAAGTCAAAGAGACACAGATCATTATCTATCCTCTAATTGGATCATAAAAGGACTCCTGGCAGAAGAGCAGGGTGGGCAGCAGCTAAAAGAGTTGATTTTAACTTGCAGATAATGAGAACTACTCAGAATTTTGCATATGCCTGGACTGTTGGGCATGACGATGGGAATGTGGGTTTAGGGGGAGGCAAAGCTAGAGAGGAAACAGGGAAGTATCCCAGAAGACTGGTGCAGAGCAGAATTTAGAGGCTATCATGCTTCTCAGAAATGTGAACAATTAGGCTTCAGTAATTGATTAAACATAAAAGGAATGGGAAGGCAGCTCAGGGTGCTTCTTGGGCAACTGGGTGAATATGTGGTTTCATTGTGTGCTTTCTTTACGCTTAAAAAATAACACCCAAGTTATTTTTTTCTCATATTTCTTAGTTTATATATATATATATATATATATATATATATATATATATATATATTTTAGCAGAAAAGAGAAAAGAGAAATCATCTTATTTCAACTGTTGCTTTATTGTAGATGAAAACTTAGGAATGTGGCATTTTCACTAAATCAACAACCTCATTCCTGGGCTGTGTCACAACGAAGGACAGCATTCTTACAAAGAATCCAGAGTCACCACCCAAGAAATGTTCTCCATATTGTCCATCTATGTTTGAAGTTAAAAAAAAAAAAACACACGAAGGAAAGGAGAATAGGAGGTGGGAGAAAGGAAAGCTGAATGGAAAGAAAAGGAAGGAAGAAAAGAAGGGGAGGGAGGGAAGACGAGTTTGATAGAAAAGCAAAGTCCATGATCCAGTGGAGAGCTAAGAAATAAACAGCCAGAAGGAAAGAGGAAGAAATGAGCAAACCCAAGTTCATATCCCTGAGAGGTTGGTTTAAGAGAAGGTTAAGTGTTTCCATATGAAACAATGTCTTAAGCAGAACTAAACACACCCAGAAGAGAGAGAGAGGAGAGAGAACCGGCAGAGAACCATGAGCTCAATACTACTGTTTTTTGGGGTTTTTTTTTTGTTTGTTTTTTTTTAGAATAAAAACTCCCTGAGGTCAAGAATTATGCATTTTGTCCAGCAAAATTAAAAGTTCACCCCTTTCCGTGTGTATAATAAAAGATGGTATGTTTGTTTTGAAATCTTCAGATATCCTATTATAGAAGGATATTAAATTTAAACATTCAATTTCCTAGTCATCAGTAAAATAGATAAATACACTTTACTTTTAATGAAAGTATAGCAGTCCTAATGGTTTGCAGGTAATAAAACCTCTGACTCAGTATTTGTGATCCCTTTACTTCCCGTTTCATCTCATATTACAGTGTATGCTTTTGAAATATTTGTCAGATAATTTTATTATTGAGCTGTCATTCATCAAATAGTTTTATTATTGAGCTGTTATTTGTCAAATAGTTTTATTATTGAGTTTTATTATGGGACAAAAACGTCTCTGGTTCTTTTGTTCTTTTCACCGCTTTAGCAGTAAATTTCCTCTGCATCATTTTTTCAGTTAATAGGAAATTTGACTGCTCACCCATCCAGCAGTAATAAAAGGAAACCCAAATGTGAAGGAGACAGGAATAATCAGAGAAAGAAAAGATAGCATCTATGAAGTTTGCCTGATCTATTCTAGGTTTAAAAGCCCATAAGTGAGGCTGAATGAAAGCTTTGTGTATTTCAGAGGTCAGTTTCTAAGCAGTGAGCTCTGTAAAAGCTCAAGTTGACTTCAGCTGGCTCAGCTGACTATTGTCTACCTTTGTCAAGTGCTCATGAGGTCAGTGGGTTGGTCTTCTTCAGGTCAGCGATTGTGGTTCCCTAGCCCCAGTATGTGCCTTAAATTTCTCTCGTAAGCATCTCGCATCTCATCCCAAAAGGGATCAGAGAGGAAAAAGGGAAGACTGTTTGCCTGGTTGATGGATAAAGAAAGACAGTGTAAAATGACTGACTAGAGCCAGATCTGTGTACTTAACAAAGTGCTGGGGAAAAAAGCCCTTGGGAAAAGTAACTGGAAGCACATGCAGGACCACTTGCTTATGGAAAACAAGGCATGTGGACCTGTAATAACAGTTAACATGTGTTCACTCTGTGCCAGGTACTGGGCTGAGGGCTTTCAATGTAATTCTCCTTTGATCCCTAAGACAACCCTTTGAGAGAGGTTCTATTATCATCTCCATTTGTACAGAAATGTAAATTTTACTTTGAGAGGCTGCTTTTGGGATTTACTACTACATCATGAATTCCCCCAATACCTGAAACGACAGACATTTGTCATCTCACACTTTCTTCCAGTCAGGAATTAGGCGGTGGCTTAGCTGGGAGGTTCTAGCTCTAGGTTTCTCATGAGGTTTTAATCAAGATGTCATCTGAAAGTTTGACTGGGGCTGGTGGATCCAAGTCCAAGCTCCGTCCTGTGGCTGTTAGCTAGACATCTCGGTTCCCCACTGTGTGGGCCTTTCCATGGGGTGGAAAGAAGGAGCCAAGAGAGCGACCAGGTAGAAAGCCACAGAGCCTTTTGTGACCCAGCTTCAGGAGCGATACACCATCACTTCTGCTGTATTCTGTTGCTCACCCAAGCCAGCCTTGATACCATGCGAGAGGGCATGACACAAGGGCATGAGTGCTGGTAGCTGAGATCCCTGGGGATCCCTCGGGATCTTCGTAGAAGCTGGCCACCCAAGAAGTTAAGGAACTTGCTCAAAGCTCCACAGAGTTGAGATTCACATGCAGGCAATGTGACTCTAGAGCTGGTGCTCTTAAACTCCAAATCATTCTGCTGGTTTTGATCAAGTATAAATTTATGTGGCTATATTAGCATAAAGTTACAATTTCCCATGTATCTGCCGAGATATCCTGAAGATGCCAACAGTCCTGAAGAAAAATTCCTGCTGCTTTTGACTCCATTCCTGTATAAAGCTGTAGACAGGGAGTGACTTCCTGCTCAGGGCTGATATCCCATTCTTTGGACTGGTCTTACTACATATTTTTCATAGGTAGTAGGTCCAGATTTGCTTCTTGAGCTCAGTTACACCACTTTGTTTCTAATGCATATTATAGTATTTTATTTTACCTTCACAGAACAACCCATTAAGGTATTAATATCTTGACTTGTTACATTGAAGAAATGGAGGCATAGAAGTTTAGGGCTTTGTGAGTAAGTCCTACAACTTGGAAATCCAAACCTTTTGACTTTTAGCCTTTCCTGAGTCTGCTAATTTCCATCCATAGCTGTTTTAAAGAAGTGCTTTGGTGGAAATTTTTGTAAGTCAATGATTAATCATAGCTTTATGGTTTGACGCTAACCCATCATTGTTATAAATCAATTATCTTGTAAATATTTTTACCTTTAGTCTACATAGCTCCACTATGACCTTCAAAGGAGGGTGTGTCTCTCAATCTAAGAGTAAACTGAAATGACAAAATCAAACTCCTGAGTTAGCTGTATTATTTTTGCCAAGTACCGTTTTCAGCTTTATATTTTACTTCAAAATTCTAACTTCCTATGAAGTTTTTTAAACTTAATGATAAACTCTTGGCTCTAGTTACCTGTATCCATTCATGTGCACGTTTCTTCATTATTTGGTTCACGGGGGAAGCAAGTGGATGCATGAGCTTGGGACACATATTTCAGCATCGAAGTCCCTAGAAGCACAGTAATTCCAGGCAGAGCCAAAGCCTGTTGTGACCTTGTTCCTTGCACCCTGAGGACTATGGAAGGAAGAGGGAGCAGGAGGGGTATCAAGTGGGAACCCCCACATACCCCATCCCTGACTTTACACTGGGTCCTCCAAAACTGGTTGGGAGGCCCCAGTGGCCTTGACAGCATCTCTGTGGGGCTGAGACTGCCTCTTCTTATCGTCCCCAATTTTTTTAAAGCCTGACCTGCTCAAGCTCAGGTCCATGAATTTCACGGATGGCTCTATTCCCCTGTTTTTTTCCTTTTTTCTTTTATTTTGGATAGAAAACTTGTACTATAAGACTTAAAACCTCATCAGAGCTGTGGTCCTGTGGTGGCCAGATTCAGGATTTGATAACTCACCAAAATGTCTGGAACAGTTACTGCATGTCGGGGGTTATCGTGGGTCTGGGGAGCTGGCCCTAAACAGTAGAAGGGAGCTGCCTGCTTCCATAGACCATTACCATCTGTGGGGAAGCAGGGGGGAGGCAAGCACCTGACTGACTTTAAACAAGAATAGTACTAGAACAAAAATGAAGGGTGACAGAGAAGGCAGAGGGACACAGAAAGGAGTTTCTCTTTATTCCATGCAAGAATGTGGATGATCTCAATTCTACTTTTAAAACATGTCTCTGACTTTCTTCATACATAATAGAAGCAGGTTGGGAAGGAGCATTTGTGAGATGACAGCAGACTGGAGAGGGGGGTAGTATTGGAGAAGTTAAAAAAAAGAGAGAGAGAGAGAGAGAGAAAAAAAAAAACAACAACAACAGGATGGACTTTGGAGGTAGAGTGTGGTGGAAAGCAAAGAGGGAAGGAAGGCACCCAGATAAGGATGATTCTTGAATTGTTGTCTGCGTAGTCCAAGTGGAGAACTTTCTTGTGCTCTCAGGGCTCTGTCTTTCCCACGAGAGCTAATCTGCAGTGGTTCCTCTGAACTAATTCCTTTGTCCTGGTGCCTTTGCTTCAGGGATCAGGAGGAAGTGCTCAGGGACGCCTTCTCCACTGTGCACCAAGCACATACTTGGCAACAGATGGTGATTCTCCAGTTCAGCAAATATTTATGGAACATCTTCTACATACCAGGCACTTTGTTACCCACAAGAGATATAAAAATGATAGGTACGGCCCTTATCCTCGAGCAATTCCCAATATTAAAGGAAGCATAAACAGTAACTATAGTAAAAAGGGCTCAGTATCCTTCTAGTAAAAGATCAAAGTACTAGGGAAGCACTAAAGGGCAGTGATAAATGTTGTCCGGGGAAGTCTGTGTAAAAACTAACCAGGCATAACCGTTTAATAATTAATGGGCCCAAATACACTCTTTCCAATACCGGAGCCACCAGACCAAGTCCCAGGTACACCGTTCACCACCGTGTTTTGCCCTCAGCAATTACGGCCCCTGATTCTGTAGGAGGACTATGTCAGAGTGTTTCTGGCTGCAGGTAACAGAGTACCTGCCCAAAACTTGTTTAAACTATAAAGTTTCAGGGCGCCTGGGTGGCTCAGTGGGTTAAGCATCTGCCTTCAGCTCAGGTCATGATCTCAGGGTCCTGGAATGGAGCCCTGCCTCCAGCTGGCTCCCTGCTCAGTGGGGAGTCTACTTCTCCCTTTCCGTCTGCCCCTGGGGCTTTCCCCCACCAATGCATACTGGCTCTCTCTCAAATAAAATCTTAAAAAAAAAAAAAAATTGTTAACTATAGAGTGTTACTATTGTCCTATTGTTAGCCTCTAACATAACTGGATGCGTAGAAGTGGGGCAGTTCTTGAGTTTAACGTAGTGGTCCAACAACGTCCTCAAGGGCCTGGCATCTTTCTGTCTTTTTAGCTGCACCCCTCCTCAGACTGTTGGCTGATCTTCTCAAGCTTGCCTCTCAGGGTCGAGTATGGGTGTCACAGAAGCGCATCATTTGTTCACACAACTATTTCCCAGGACAGAAGATGATACTTCCTCATTCACAGTCTGTACTATCAGGGAGAGATAGCCTTTCCAGAAGTCCCTAGGCCTAAGGCAGACCTTCCCTCACATCTCATTGGCCAGCTTTGTGTCACTCATCCATTCTAATCTAGTCACCAGCATGGGGAAGGAAGGTTGGTCTCTGGATTTGTGTGTGTGTGTGTGTGTGTGTGTGTGTGTGTGTGTGTACTGGATTAATCGAGACTCATATTTCTGGGATGAGGAGGAAACTTCTTCCTTAACACATGGAAGGGGAAGGAGAATTACCTAAGGAGCTGGGAATTCCAAAAGAAAGAAATGGGTGGGGCAGAGGGTTTATGCAGGCATATCGTATATTTTATCATTGTTTTCTTTTCATTAGATTGAAAGATTTAATTAGCTAAAAAAGAAAATATATGCCAAGTGCACTCTGATCTCTGAAGTATCTGATCATATAACTTTCCTTCCCCCTTTCCCACTTGCTTTCCTAATCACCTAAATTTATTGCAGAGCATACTGTTTCGATGTTGTTTTCTATCCTAAAGGCATTTTGGGCCCCGTACCCGCTCTAATTTAGCATCTAACATGATTAAGAACAGGGAGGAATTGATTTGAAATATTTAAGATACAAGTCTGAGACAGTAGAGCAGATCAGAAATATCTGAGGGGAGTTACTCTCAATTTTTTCATTAAAAACCCATATAAATTGTCACATTTTATCCAATTAATAATGCGAAAAGGTAGTAGAAACAGTCAACAAAAAATAAAAAGAGGATTGTTTTAAAATACATGGTAAGCATTAGACCTGCAACAGTTGACCCGGGAAAGTAGGATTTGAAATAACTAATGGCCATAAAAACAAAATACAATCAGTAAATAAAAGCAAACAAAATAAATTCACTGGGTCTGGATTTGATGACCCAAATCTTTATTGTTAAATCTCTGGGTTTGGTGGGGGCATCATTACTACATGGTAATGATTTTTTGCAGATGAAAGTGGTTTGACTGTGCTGAAAAGAAAATCTAGAACCTGGTATCAGTGGCTTCTCGTGAGGCCTGGCAATCCCAGGCTCCCTACCTGCTCCCTTACTCATGCTGCTAGTGGGCTGTCATACGTCTTCCTGCCCCAAGCCCCCAGCATCCCCTCAGCTGACAATCTGGCTTCCTATTTTAATGAGAAAAGAAAGGCCCTCCCAAGAGAGACTAGCCTCCATTCCCACCAGCCCCTCTGAGCCCTCACCTGCCTTGGCCCCTCCTAGGGCATTAGGCAACTTTTCCAGCACCTGCTAGAGGCCAGATCCTCCTTTGAGCGCGGGTTCTACCCTTTATGCTTTGCATAGAGATAGGGCTCTGGCTATTTCTCCTGCTGTCTGCATCATCAATTTCTCCTCTCCATCTAATTGTGCTATAACCTCTCACGAAAGGAAAGGAAAAGAGGGAGCAGGGAGGAAAGGAGAATCCTCTCAGAATCGCACATCCTGCCAACATCTCAGTCCTTCTCCCTGCTCTTTCTACCACAGAACTCCTCAAAGAGCTTTGTCTTATCTCTGTCTACAGTTCCTCTTCCCATTCTCTCTTAAACCCACTAGAATGAGGCTGACCCCCACCCCGCCACTGAAACAGCTCAGTTCTCCTCAAGCTCCCTAACCTGTGTGTGGCTAAGTTCAAAGCCCAGTTCTCTCTCTGTGACTCACTGTCCTGTCACTTGGTCTTCCTTCCTTTCCCCCTCCCTCTGGGTTTCTACTCTTCTCCTGGTGTTCCTTTTACCTCACTGCATGCCCCCCCTCCCCATTCTCCTTAGAAGTTTCTCTTCACGTCTGACTTCTAACCTTGAACCCAGCAGGGCTGCACTCTGGAACTTCTTCCTTCCTTCTTCCTTCCTTCCACTGGGTGATCTCAGGGAATCCCATGGCCTTAAACACTATCTATAACCCGACAAAGCCCCAATCATCAGACCAGACCTCTTTCCAAAACTCTACATGTATATCTGAGCAGGCATCTCCATTTGGATGTTACTGGCATCTCAAAGCAACATCTCCCCAAAGTCCTGTCAAACCTATTCCTCCCTTATGGCACCTTGTCTCAGCACATAGCAATGCCGTTTCTCTAGTTGCCAAGCCCAAGATCCGTGAAGCTTTTCTCAATTCCACAGACTCATTTATATTCAATATCCAGTTGGTCAGCAAAATCCCATCACTTCTGTTCGCATGTTCTTTGAAAATTTGACCATATCTCACCACCTCCATTGCAACGCCCCAGTCCCAGGTGCCCATCACCTTTTCCTTGAATTCTTGCAAAAAACCTCCCAATTTCCTTAAGCTTCCACAGTGTGTTCTCACCACAACAGGAAGGTGACCAAGGGGACCAGAATTCTAAAATGACTCCCCAGGGATGCCTGAATGCTTCAGTTGATTAAGTGGTTAAGCGTCTGACTTCAGCTCAGGTCATGATCTCAGGTTCCTGGGATCATACCCCAACACTGGACTTCATGCTTCACAAGGAGTCTGCTTGCCCCTCTCCCTCTGCCCCTCCCCCTGCTCATGCGCGCTCGTGCTCTCTCTCTCTCTCTCTCAAATAAACAAATAAAATCTTTAAAATAAAATAAAATAAAATGACTCTCCAAATTTCCTCCTTTCCCCCACGTACAAGCTATGAGATCATGGATATGATGGATTTAATTATGGTCATTAGGTTGTGTTCTGTGACACAGTCCACTTCAAGAAAGGGAGATTACCTACATGGGCCCGACTTGATCACATGAGCCTTAAAAAAAAAAAAAAAAAAAAAGTAGAGTTTTTCTGGCTGCTCACAGAAGGGGTAGTCAGAGATTTTTGAGGCACAAAAAAGATTTTTCACACCATTGCTGATTTGGAGGGGCCCATGTGACAAGGGATGTGAGAGGCCTCTCCGAAGTGATAGCAGACTTTGGCTGGTAGCCAGCAAGGAAACAGTGACATCGCTCCTACAACCGTGCAAAACTGAATTCTGCCAACAACCTGCATGAGCTGGGAAGCAGCTTCCCCCTCACCATACCCTTCCCACCCCCACCCCCAAACCTGGAGCCTCCAAATCAGGGTGAGGGCTCAGTGTGGCCAAAGCCTGGATTTCTGCCTTGGGAGACCCTGGGCGGGGAAGCCAGCCATGCCAGGCTACAAGTCCCACCCACTGAACTCTGAGCTAATAGGAGGTGTTGTATTAAACTACTGTGTGTGTGTCATTTGTGAAGCAGCAACAGAAAACTGATACAGTGACCACTTTGAAACAGAGGTCTGATCACATTTTTCTCTGCTCCGAAGCATTCGATGACTCCCCATCTTTCAGAGCAAAAACCACAATCCCCACAAGGGCCTAAAAGGCCCCTGTGACCTGACCCTCCTCGCTGCCCCTCTGAGTTCCTCCCCTGCTCCTTCCTCATCATTGTTCACCCATCCGGCCTCTGAGGTTCCAAACCTGCAGATATTCTGCCAGGATCCCTCTTCCCTGGGACTGTCTGTTGCTTACCCCCTTACCTCCTTCAGGTCTCTGCTAAAATACCACCTTATGCTTAGGGCCTCGCCTCACCAAATTACTGAATACAGCCCTCTCTCCAAACCTGACACTCCTTTCCCCCCTCCTAGCTTTACTTTCTCCACGGCACCTATGACCACCTAACCTATGGCATTAGGTACTTAGACTTTGTTCCTGTACCTCCCACCGTTGGAATGTAGGCTTCCTGGGAGTAAAAGGTTTCTTGTTTTGTTCATGTTTTCCATATTTTGTGTCTCTAGGGCCCAAGAATATTTTTTGATTAACATTTTAATGTTGCCCGAATCTGATTAAAATAATTATATTCATAAATATGGAGTCAAGTCACCCATTTGTCTAGTACTTCCTGTGTGTAGAGTCCAATGCTGGCTGCTGTCTAATGAAGATAAAATAAGTCATCCTTCCAGCTAGCTTACAACTTGTTTAGTTAAGACATGATTGTCCAGATTAAATATTCAAATAATGATATAAAATTACCTGATTAATTGGCCAAACATATTGTCCAGAAAATAAACCCCCATAAAGACCAGGAAGGAGAAATGGGTGTGTTGTAAGTAGCGAGGGCTAGACCCAGAGACATGAGGAGGAACAGTGACAAGATGAAGACCACAGATGTGGATTGGCGATTTCAGACTTTGCTGATAAGATAAACACAGGCAGAGAAATGAGGAGATGGCAGCACAGTCAGATAAACCTTTTGTTCTGATCGCTGCACCCTGTGTCTGCTTAAGGGCAGGGCAGAGGGAGCAGCAAAAAGACACTGGATCCTGAGGGAGGAGAAAAGAAAACATGTCCCTTAGGATGAAGAAGACAAGGATTGGAGGCGCAGGTTGGGCCCACTTCTACCTCCAAGTGTCGAGGAAAGGGTGGAGGCGTGGTGGGAGGGGCATGGCACAGACGCGGGGAGCGTGGTGGGGAAGAAGCTCCTCAGGGTGGCTTTCGCTGTAAAGGAAATATCATTGTATCTTTTTATTGGATGACTTCATACTCATGAAAATGGTCACTGCAGGGCCCAAGTTATTCAGGATTGTGTTATGTCTTACATCTGGAAACCATGAAAAGAAAGGAAGAAAAGAAATTTATTGAAGTTCCTACCTTTGGAAGAGAGAGTGGGGGTGGTCCAACCTCCTTTCCAGGAAGTCACAAAGTTGCCTTTTTTTTTTTTTTTTTTTTTTTAAGATTTATTTATTCATTTTAGGGAGGTGGGGAGGGGTAGGAGAGGGACAGAGATTCCTCAGGCAGACTCCCTGCTGAGCATGGAGCCAGACTCAGGGCTAGGTCCCATGACCCTGAGATCATGACCTGAGCCTGAAATAAGAATCAGACGCTAAACCAACTGAGCTCCGTGGACACCTCACAAAGTGGCCATTTTTAATAACGGTCTGGAGAGAAAACACTGGGGTTTTCTAAAAAATAAATGGTACCCCTTAGATTTTGCAGCACTAGGACCAATGATGTTCTGATACAACCTACCAACCCCACAAGTCCAAATGATACCCCCAACCCATCTGTCTGGATTCATTGTGAACATTGATTTTGAACACTTCCCTAATGCCTAATGTATCCACAGCAGTTCACAGAAACTGCCTGGACAGCTTCTACCATGTGCAGCGACCCTCCCAAACACTCGGGTTGATTAGAAGAGTGGTTGTAACCACAGGGTTCTGAGCAATGCTGCTTCTTCAGGTGTAGCTTCTTGGGGCTTAGTAGTCACGGACTTGAGTTTGCTTACCCTCTAGGCCTGTCTGCACCTCAGTTTCCTTACTTGTAAAACTGAGATGAGAATAACTTACTAAGTGTACAATGCCTGGAACAACCCAGCACCCCGGAATAAGTCTGTAGTTATGATTCTTTATGTATTTTTAACTTTTTTGTTCCTTTAACAGTCCAGAGACTAGCACTCTAATTACACTTGTCTCACACTCTTGAAAGTTTTGCCTGAAGAATTCTGGGAAGGGCAATTTTTGTGGCAGTTTTGTTTTCCATTGAGCATCTTTCCTCGTATCCTAGAAGACAAGCACTTATCACAGAGTCACCTTGTTGATTATGCCCATAAATCTTTCTGAAAAGTTCTTCAGCGATTCAGTATTAGAGCTTGCAGCATCACCAAAGGCTGATGTCCTTTAATCGGTTTTTCTTTCTAGCACAAACTAGTCATTCTCGGTTTACATGGTAATACCTTTTTTTGATGTCCCACTACAACTACTTCTAAGTATTTTTCAAGGGAAAACAGCCCTTTGCTACAAGGGCTGAATGTTTCATGGGCTTGTGAATCATTTATCCACGTAGTTCATAGATTTTCACCTTTCACCTCTTTCTCGTCACTTGGGATTACACTGGCTTAATGTCAGTCAACATCTTGGGACGTAAAAGCCTTTATAAATATGAATGTCGGCCATTATCCTACCTGTCTTATTTATTCCCAGAAAAATCCTAACAGGGAGAGAGGAAGTGACTATAGATAATAAACAAACAAATAAATAAATAAATCCCTTTCCATTTCAAAGAGGAATAAAGCCACTCAGATGTTCTGTTTGGTTCAGGCTTCCGGTGTGGGCTATACTTCCTGACTCATTCCTGGGGTCAAGGCAGAGTGAGTAGGGCAGTGTAAGCTGGGTTTAGACCAGGAAGTCCCTCTGACCTTGCACTTCTTGCACAGTGGCTGCAAATCTTTTCACCTCGTCCTGAATTTTGCAGCATGAATATTCTGCCCACTTTTGCTTTTCTGCATATATATTGGAGTCTTATGCTGATGTTCTTACTGTTTCAAGGCAATTAGAGTTTCAACCTCAATCTTTCAAAATCAATCTTGGGAGCAGTTATGTTTTGTATTTTTTTTTCTTACAATTCCTGAGGAATGTCTACCCGGTGTCATCAAAGAAAAGCTAAGTGTGGCCACTGTTGTTTCTAAATAAAGTTTTATTGGAACATAGCCATGTCCATTCAATTACATGTTGTCTGTGGCTATTTTCAAGCTACAGGCAGACTAGAGTAGTTGCAACAAAGATGCATAACCCACAAAACCTGAAACATTTACGGTCCGGCTCCTTAAGGAGAGGTTGCCAAACCAAGGTCTAGATATTGGATATTTGGAGCCAGAGAAGACCATATTTGATAGGCAAAATGTGTAAGGTTTTATATTGCTAAATTATGGTGGTGTGAAAAAATACAGAAACCACACTCGGTTTCTCGGAAGAGGGATTTAATATAAAAAGCGGTTGCACAGGGGTGCCTGGGTGGCTCAGTGAGTTAAGTCTCTGCCTTCGGGACAGGTCATGATCTTGGGGTCCTGGGATCGAGCCCCGCATCAGGCTCTCTGCTCAGCGGGGAGCCTGCTTCCCCCACTCTCTCTATCTGCCTCTCTGTCTACTTGTGATCTCTGTCAAATAAATAAACAAAATCTTAAAAAAAAAAAAAAGGCGGTTGCACAGAGTAGAGAGCAGAAGAGAAATTCTGAAGTAACTCAGAGACAGAAGCTGCAGCAATGGCTTATCTTTGGGGTTGGGAACAAAGATGAAGGACACAGAGCGTCTGGGCTCAAAAAACTGAGGGGTGTGAGGCACCCAGCTGCTTTTGCCACCACTGGGAGGCATGATGAGGAAGGTTTGGGTACTCCAAAGGAGCTAGAGGCTGAGCCAGGTGCTACTTCTGGGCACATGCTAAATGGATCAGCAGGAGGAACAAAGTTCTTTTTCTTCTACTGGCCAGTCCTCTAACTAGACCTGCCTGACCAGTGCACTGCTCTTCCTACTACCACAGTCACTTGGAGTTCACAGTGTTGGTATTTGGAACCATGTTCCTGTGCTAGTAGTATCTGTTTTTTATTTTTTCTTTCAACAAATACTTAGGAATCATCTTTATATGCTGAGCACTGTTCTAAGCTGTGGTGTTATAATAGTAAATGAAACCAAACACAACAAAATTAGTGCCCCTGTGGAGTTTACATTCAATCAAATGAGGCAAGCAGTAAACAAGATAAAGTAAAATATAGATAGATAGTATCACTGTTAAGGGGAAAAAAAAATATATATATGTATATATATGTGTGTGTGTGTGTATGTATGAATAAAGTAAGAAGGGTTCTAGAGAATGCCATGGGGGATCAGGTCTCAAAAAAAGACCTGGAGATGGTAAGGAAAAATAAGCCTTGGGCATATTCGAGGTCAAGAACTTTCCAGAAGTAGGATACAGAAAACTCAAAGTCCCTGAGGCAGCAGTGGGAGGAATGTGTCTAGTGAACAGCCCGAAGGCCATTATGGAAAGAGAGGAGAGATACAAGGGGAAGAGGAGGAGGTGAGCCTAGAGTTGTGACAGACAGCCTTCTACTCTGTTGTTCCATTTATCCCAAACTGTTGCTGTTCTGGGAGATATGCATGGTACCATTTGGTTGGCCTTTCAAAGTAGACTTTTGGGAAAGACAGCAGAGTGATTCTGTCTCTAACAAAAGTTTGGTCATCTGACACTCTGACCTTACAAGTAAGTGCATGGAGGAAGCAGTCCCAGGCTCCCTGGGCTCCAGCTTTGCAGGCATGCATTTATCAGGCGTCATCACTTGATGGACATGGGGTGGTCCTCTTCTTGAGGTGAATCTGGCAATCGTGATTATGGTCTAATGCCTCCTGCGTTGATAATCAGAAAAACATCCCTCCTCACAAATCCTATCTAAGTCCACCAAGTTCAGCGTTTTCCCTCCATGCTACGAACTGCTGATGCCCGCTGTGGATGGGAGGGAGGGCATGAGAGACCCGTTCAAGGGAGAGAGTGCCACTCACTGGCACTGAGCAAATGACTAGACTGTGCTTATCCTAGATGTTTTCTCAGCGTAATGTTCCTATGCTCTCTTATTAGGATCATTTGGGATATGAACAACCTGAAACTTGTTGTTTTAATCATTATTTTATTGCAAATCAATCTTAATCTCAACATTCCTGCTCAGTACTTGAGAGGAGAGACTCCTCTGTTCATGTTTGTAACCTGATTGCCTAGCACACGCTTGGAACAAAACAACAATAAATAGTGTGACATATCAGGCGCCTGGGTGGCTCAGTGGGTTAAGCTGCTGCCTTCAGCTCAGGTCATGATCTCAGAGTCCTGGGATCGAGTCCCACATCAGGCTCTCTGCTCAGCTCTCAGCTCTCTCTCTCTGCCTGCCTCTCCATCTACTTGTGATTTCTCTCTGTGAAATAAATAAATAAATAAAATCTTTAAAAAAAAAATAGTGTGACATATCTGGAGAGCTTTCTGAATTCTATGTCCTAAGCTAAGCATTTTACATGCTTTATCCCACTTAACTATGGCAAGTCCCCATAGGCTACGTAATGCTATATTCTGGTTTTATAGATGAAAAAGTTGAAGTTTTGAAAGATTCAGAAATTTTCCCAAGGCTTCACTGCAAGAATTAGACCTAGGCTGAAATCCAGACTCTCTGATTTCAAAGCCACCAGGGACCCAACACTTTATTGGTATTTGTTGGATCAATTCAGATGGGTGGTAGCCTGCCCACATACGCTACTGGGCGATACAGGGTATGCAGTGTCTTCCAGTCAATTTCTTCTTCTGCCTTCTTGATTTTGCTTCTTCTGTCCCCATGTCAAGGCTGCTATTTTGCTGTGGCAAATTCTGAAGCAACACACATTTCATTTCTTTAGCATCAGTACAAAATGTTAACTAATTACCATATGGAAACCAAGAGCTCTATAACCAGATATCTTTTTTCTGTGTTTAACAACTTAATAAGTTTATGAGCCATAAAGAGCACATTTCTTTTTAGTGGCATTTCATTAGCTACTTATTTACCAAAACAATTTATTTTTGTGAAGTAGAAATATTACATATCCCAGCCCAACACAGACAAAAAAGTGTATCATTGGGCTGCCTGGGCAGCTCAGTTGGTTAAGCGACTGCCTTCGGCTCCGGTCATGATCCCAGAGTCCCAGGATTGAGTCCCACATTGGGCTCCCAGCTCTATGGGGAATCTGCTTCTCCCTCTGACCTTCTTGTCTTTCATGCTCTCTCTCACTCTCTCTCTCTCAAATAAATAAATAAAATCTTCTTTAAAAAAAGGTTATTATTAATGTATACAAAATAGTCAAAATATTCTGCAATCATAAGGTAACAAGTGGTCAAGGCAAGATGATTCCATGAAACTACACTACGTCTTTAATTGGATCTTACTATTTTGGAAATACTTTTATTCAGAAATTATTTTGATCCTACAAAAAGAAGGCTTTGAGATCCCATACACTTTGATAAGAATCTATTATTAGGTTAAATCATTTTAAATACTGCTATTCTACCATTTTTAACTGAAAAAAATGACATTTTCAGATGGTCCAACCCAATAGCTATTCTCAACAGAAAAGTAAAATCTAAAGTTGTTAACATTTTCTTTTCTTTTTTGATTTTGAAATTCAAGAAGACAGGAATCTAAGAGTTTCTATAAAAGCTGATGGGTAACATATGATTAACTGCTTTACTTGGCGAGCACAATGCTTTGAACCGATAAGTCAAATGAACGACATGTCCCAGGCCCACCAGGAAAACCACACGAGCAGCCAAAGACCTTCATCTGTTGCCACAGCAGTGCCCTGTCAGTGAGCAAGGAGACAAGGGGAAAGAAACATGAGCGTGTCCTGTAAGTGTTTGACAGAATAGGTTGTAACTTGGCAACAAACTAGGAACTTGCTAAAGGTCAAAACCTGGACTTGGCACTCAACGTTTTACAGAGCTCGCTTATCTAGATGTTTCAAACGTATCTTCCAGTGTGCACTGCTTATCAAATGGCAAGGCAAAAAACAAGGAACATTTGTTGCTTGGTTTGCTCCAATTCAGCAGCGTTGTTCTGGGACCGGGTAGCCAGGATATGGAAGGGAGCTCGCGGGGTCATCGTTGAGTGGGTGAGCGAGCCTGACACAAACCAGAGGCACCCCGGGGTCTTCATAGATGTCCTGCGCCATAGCAGGAGTAGTAGCACCAGTGTTGATATCTGGTACATCAACGGATGGAATAAAATTATCCTGGGCTCATTACAAGCAAACATGGTAGGAGCCCAAATATGGTAGACTTGATGGGTCTATGAACACTATGGTCTGAGGAGAGAATGAGCTCAGCCTTGTCTGAGATGGGGGAGAGATTAAGTGCTCAGTGAATCATGCATCATGAATGTGAAGGGTGGTGCCATGGGCAGCAGGTGACGTCACAGGGAATTTTGCCTCAATGATTTTAATAGTCCAGATTTTAGTGTGTTATCCTAATAGTCCAGATTTAAGTGTGTTATCCTAAAAAGCCAGGGTGAATACCCTTACATGAGATAGCGTTTAAAGGAGATAACAATGTATGTTATCTGTTATAAGTACTCGGTTAATTCTCTCCTTACAAAATCAAGAGGCTGTGGGAGATGTTCTAAGTTGATATGTCTGTTTTATTAGAGATATATGTTTTAGGTTGTTCAGGCAATGCTGCATTTAAAAAAACACCATAGACTGAGTGGCTTAAACAACAAGTGTTTTTATCTCACAGTTTTGGAGTCTGGGAAGTCTCAGTCACTGGCAGATTATGTGTCTGGCATCTAGTGAGGGCCAGTTTCCTGTGTCCTCGCACGGAAAGGACAAGAGATCCTTCTGGGCACTAATTCATAAGGGTAATAATTTCATTTATGAGTGCTCTACCTCCATGACCTAATCACCTCCCAAAAGCCCCATCTCCTAATACCATCACATTGTGGGTTAGGATTTCAACATATGAATTTTGGAGGACATAAACATTTAGGTCATTGCAATGAAGTGTGTTTGCATGTGTATGTGTAAATTTTCAATATCAATAGGTCTATCCAGACATTGATATCAGCAGGTGATACAGGACTATGAATGTCTATAACCATTTATATCTTGAGTTGTACTAATTTTGGAATGTCTTTTGTGTCCATTTTAGACAATAGCTCTTGATAACATCTTGATATTATATATAGATAGATAAATAGATATCTGCAACAGTATTTTTCAAATAGTACTTACTGTTCAGTGCATCAAAGAACAATTAGATGAATATAAACAACTAAGGGTATTTAGTGAATAAATCTACAGATATGTAGAGTTTCAAATATTTTCTGTAGCATAGGGCTTGACAATTGGCAAGTTCAAGGGCTGGTTTTACCCATTTGCTCTATCTCTGCTAACAAATAGAAATATCTTTCTAATTTTCTGGGGTGAAATGCAGGCCTGAATGGAAAAAAAAAAAAAAAAACAGGTTGGGTTTTTTTGGTTTTGTTTTGTTTTCAACTTATTTAGCAAACTAGGCTTAAACAAAATCAATAAATTAATAACATGTAACAATTTATCTACTGAAGCTGAAAGTTTTATAGGCAGAACCAAGGCTATTTATCAGATAAGATCCAAAGAAATAAAATCTTGAGAACATCTCCTGAAAGAGCATTTCCTGTGAGAGAATCACCTTTCTACAGACCGTAAAAAATTAACAAGAGAAGCTGCTATTGACTTTTCAATCTCTGAAAGAGTAAGAACAGTTCTTGAAAACTTACAATGGTGCTGCTTTTATGCGCGTATGTTTGCAAGTAGGTGGAAAGAATATAGTATATGGAAGATCTTTCTAGGCTGCTTGTCACCAGTGGGGGTTCTGTGATTGGGGAATCACGCTGGCCTCATCAGCCTTGGAGAATGATATCCCATGTCATCAACAAAAGCTGTGTGTACCTACTATGGCATAGAACTGGGCTAGGTACTAAGTTGATGAAAAAGAAACAATCAACCATCCCAAGACCCTTTCTTCAATGAATAGATAGCCTAGCTCAGTCCACCACAGTGGTAGGCATGGAAAAATAGCTATCACCAGAAGTTCTTAATTAGAAAAACCAAATGAGTAGTCTGGGGGCAAAAGTCAGAGAAGGCAGCACTGACGTCTTGATGAGAGAAGAGGGAGCTGGCAGGTGGAGGACTGTGACAGCCCGGGAAGCAGTTGGAGATGCTGCAGGGGAGAGGCTTAGGACAAGGAGCAAAGTCAGAAAAGCCAAAAAAGAGGGCTTACTGGGTCCAGTAGGCAATCAGTGTGAATGGGTTAGAGGGTTCGTACATGAAGTGAGTGTAAATGAGCCTGGAGAGTCTCATGCCAGACTGTGGAGGCCATGCTTGTGGCGCTGAGGAGTTGGAATCTTTCTGTAGGCAATGGTGAATCAGGGGAGGCTTTTGAGGAAAAGGTCACTGGGATGAAAGTGGCATTTTGGAAAAATCTTTCCAGGGGTTGTACAGTGGAGGGATTGGACTGGGGAAAGACTAAGGGCAAGATACCCAGAGGAACGATGTCATAGGAAGAATCAAACGGGGTTAACCAGATATCGGTGGTAGTAAAAGAGAGGAAGACATCAGAAATGATTTTTAGACTTTGAATATGGATTTCTGGTAACAGAATCTAAAACCACACAAATTCGCTAAGGAAAAGTATTTTGGAAGGAAGGCGTTAATTTAGATACGGGAAGTCTAGGGTTAATATGGGGCAAGTCAACTAAGAAGGGCCAAGTCAGCACTAGAAATATGAGTTTGAGGTGTGAAAGGCTAAGGTAATGAGTATAGGTTTTGTCATGAATTTAAATGGAAAATACGCCTGACTTCTCTGGAGTCCTGTAGGAGGAAAAATGAAGGGAGACAAGAGCAAAAAGCTGAAGATTGAGTATTAGGGCATTACTGCCTTGGAGGTCAATAGAGAAAAATAAAGAGATAGAAAATGAATGATCAGAGGTTAGAAGGAGAAGTGAGGTGTCACTGAGTCCATGGGAGGGTTTCATGAAACCCTCCCCCAAATGCAAGGAAAGGTCACCATAGAAACAAAGATCAATGCATTAGACAATCACCCTGTCTTAAAGGTCCATGCAAAGCAAGAGAGTGTGGAAAGGCACCTTCAGGCCTCTAAAAAAGACAGCCTAGCCTTGTGCCATCTGCTGCATGACCACCGATAGCTACTGACCAGGAATGTGTCTAGTCAAATTGGGACATGCTGTAATCATAGACGACATACTGGATTTCAAAGAAGTAGTATAAAAACAAAGAATGTGAAAGATCTCCTTAATAAAATTTAAATATTGATTCCATGTTGAAATGATAATATTTTGAATATATTGGGCTAAATAAAATATGCTACTAAAATTATTTTCACCTTACCAATCTTTGCATATGGCTACTAGAAAATGGACTCACGTCATATTTCCCTTGGATTTGGGGGATCTGGACCTTCATGAGGAATTTCACTAACGTGGGCACTAATACAGCTCAGGGAGACACACCACTCACTTGTGCTCTACCAATTAAGTGGATTTCCACTCCATCCATCCAGCCTGAAATCCTTCAGAATGTGTTTTGCATTTTGTGAGTGTAATTCCTATAGTTTGCGACCAGTGTGTTTTGCAGTGATCCATTTGTTTATTTTATCCCAAACTTAGGTTATTACATCTTACTGAACATTTGGCTCTTTTCTTTAATCAACAGATGATGCTACAGCTGACAGTCGCAGAACTTACACTCTAACTGATTATTTAAAAAATACTTTTAGGATGAAATTCTATTCCTTGAGTTGGATTTCAGGTAAGAACTTTTCTGGGGGAGGGGACAGATTTTTAAGCCTGTGCTCTTTCTAATTAGGTTGTGGGACACTTTTGTGGCCCTGAGAAGATACCCTTGTTTTGTTAAGCCATATGGGAAAATATTTTTCTCTATTTACAGGTACAAAGGAAAATAAACCTATATTTCTTTGTTACGGGCTATGAAAACTTAAAAGTGAATTGAAACTTTGACAATAATGATGGAAAAATGGATGCATACTAGTGTAATATTCATCACTTAATGTTTTTCCAACTTCAAAATGCTTATTTAGTACTAGTGTGAGCTTAAACCTTCAGTTTTGTTTTTTTTTTTTCTGTTTCATTTTTAGCTTATGGAGATTTTTAATTGCAACTTGAAATACTGATCCAGCCATTTTCTTTCTTTAGATCAGGAGTACCTCTACAAACAAGAAAATAATATCTTGCTATTCAATGCTGAATACGGAAACAGCTCCATTTTCTTGGAAAACAGTACATTTGTATGTTTGATTGCATAATTCATTTATACTTTAAGGAAATTCTGAGGATTTTTTTTTTCATAACCTTTCAAATCATGAGTACTATCATTTCTCATCCTGTTGAACTCTCTCTGCAGCATATGGCACAGTGGATCTTTCTCTCCTTCTTGGAATGCTCCCTGCCTTGGCTACCTTTTAGTCTCCCTTGACGATTCCTCCTCCTCTGCCCATACTCCTAAGCGTAAGTGCCCATCAGGGCTCTGTCTTCCCTTGCTGGCCTCTCTCCACAGTTTGCCTGCTCTCCTTCAGTGAATTTCATGCCCTTCCCCAGCAAGGGGGCTCTCCTGTCTGGCCTTGACTCTCGAATGCACATTTTCAACACTAACCTTCTGCCAAGATCAAAGTCTCTATTTCTCATAGCTGGCTTGCTCCTGCCCACCCTTGACCTGCAGGTATTTTAAGCTCAGTATCCCAAGCTCAACTCATTATTTCCCCTTCACTCTGCTCTCAAGCTGAAAGCACCTTATTCCTTTTCCTGAGCTCCCAATCTTGGTAAATTATGCTCCCCTCCAAGTCACGTAGGCTAAAAAGTGAAATTCTACTCCCTGAATCCTCAGAATCTTCCTTGATTCCTCTGCCATCCCTTGTATTTGGCCATTTAACAAACCCTATCACTTCTTTCTCTACAATGTCGTGTCCCTCGGATTCCTATCTCCACCATAGAGCCCTGGCTCAAGGCCTTTTTAATCTGTGTTAGTACTCCAGTCTTGTGTCCCTGTCTCCATTCCGTAGATGAGACCATTGCATTGCCCAAGGCCAGGGCTGATGCAGACCCTCTCATCTCATGTCTGCCACCATGTCCTAGAGCATCTCTGTAAAGAGAGATAAGACTCTATCACATCCATGTATAAAAAGCGGCTTAGAGTTCCACTTCTTATATTTGAGGCCCTGCTGCTTTTCTAATTCTATGTCTTCTTTTATATGTTGTCTGATGTACCCTATACTGTACTCAGTTTACACCAAACCTCTGGGCACTCTTAACATGCATGCTCTCTCCTACATTTGGTTTTTTGCTCATGCTCTTCCCCCTGCTGGGAAATTTCTCTCTCTCTTCCTGATCCTTACCCTCATGGCGGTCTTCCCTTGGTTAGATTAAATTCTTCCCTGCCTGGTTCTCTAACCCTGATCACCATACACCTTGCATCATGATCATTTGTGGGGGGGATTGTGCCATTTCTAAGAGCTCCCAAGGCATGAGCTACATGTCTGTCTAGAACTATACCCTCTATGTAGTAAGTGCTCAGTAATGATTGTTAAGTGCAATTGTTCAATTGTTCTTTTTTCAACTTGTTTGACAGGAGGAATTTGAACATACTATAAATGATTATTTGGTATCTCCTGATGGACAGTTTATTCTCTTAGAGTACAACTATATGAAGGTAAAAGAAATGCTTTCTTACTGTGACATTTAAAGAATCTTATGGGTATGTTATTTTATAACTGATTCCCAGTCTGTGAATATTTAAGGTTGACGCCTAAGTACAGAGAACAAACTGAGGGTTGATTGGAGGGAGGTGGGTGATGTGCATTAAGGAGGTACTTATGATGGGCACTGGGTGTTGCATATAGGTGATGAATACCTGACTTCTGCTCCAGGAACTAATATAGTACTATATGCTGACTCACAACATTTAAATTAAAAAAAAGAGATTGACACCTAGGTAATATAATAGGCACTAAAACCTCACTAATTCAGTATCAAAAGAAGAAATAGCCATTCTCATTCATAAAAGGTAGGTCCAACAACTATTTTAAAAGAAATTCATTTTAGTGTTTTTAAATGCTAAGAAGTATAAATAATGTATTATAGATACTAAAAGCATAAGTTAACAAAGGAAACTTGTAATTTAAAAGCAAGCTTCCATGTCTGATTTGCACAGCCAGTAATAGAACCCCTTATTTCCTTTGTCTCAACTTTACATAAAGTAAAACTCTCAATAAGTATTTACCTCAAAAAGAGTTGTACTTCTTATCCTCCAGAAGAGACTGTGCAAGGTGACTCAGACCACCTTGCAGCCTTCAGGTGCCACCATATACAAACCATTCTCAAGGGGGAGCCTCAGCCCAACATCAGATTCTCCCATGTCAGGAAAGTTTAATCACGTATCCTCTTCATGGTCAGGCTGGCTGCAGATCGCCAGTACCTTTAACTGCAGCTTTTTAGTTATTCCTGAATTTGACAACTGTCACCAAATACAGGAAGTTTTGAGATTTGTAGGAAACATTAAGGCAGTGGGGGGAGGTTGTTGGATGTAGGCAAGGAAATAATGAAACAAGATGGGATCAGGAGGGAGACAAATCATAAGAGACTCTTAATCTCAGGAAAAAAATTGAGGGTTTCGGGGGGGGGGGGAGGGAGGGGGGAGGGGGAGGGGGGAAAGGTAGAGGGTGGGGGGGAGAGGGTGGGAGGGTGGTTGGATGATGGACATTGGGGAGGGTGTGTGCTATGGTGAGTGCTGTGAAATGTGTAAGCTTGATGATTCATAGACTGTACCCCTGGGCCAAATAATATATCATATGTTAATAAAAATAATTTAAAAAAATTTTTAAAAACCCTGTAGGGATATTCTGCTTTGAAAACAAAATACAACGCTGGGAATCCCCACCTTTGCCCTTCTATTCTAGAATAAATAACAAATACTGAGAGGCTTTATCTCATACCCCAATGCTTCTTTACTCAGGCAAAGCAAACCATTTCCTACTCCATTTCCCATTCCAATGTGGTAACTTTGAATCATAGTATTTACCCTGAGCTCACAGTGTCTTGCTCCATTTCCTGGACATGAAGACTCTCGGATTATACTACTAACCCTATCAGCTGGGAGCCGATCAGAATCCTAGGCCAACTTCAACACATCTGTTTCCAATTAATGGATTATTTATTTAATTCAGTGGTTTTTATTGGTGTCTGAAGATTAAAATAACTTGATTAGCTTCTAAAAATTCCCAGTGGGCAGGTCCAATCCCCAGATTAATAAATTATAACCTCTGGAGTGAAGCGGACATCATTTTTTTTTTTTTTTAATGGGTAGATTCTGAATGAGCAACCAGGGTGGAGAACCACTGAATAGCCATTGCCCATGTTCAGGACAAACATATAAAGACAATGAGGTGAAGGTAGAAACAGAAAGGTAAATACCAGCTCAATTTACTGTTTAGCCAAGTTCAGTAAGTGTCATATGTTGCATTTCACTGGTAGACCTCAGTTGGAGAACCATCACTGGTAGTTTGTATTTATGGAATCACTGGAGTTTCCATGTGCATTTAGCTGCTTTTGCTGTTTTTCTCATCCCACGTTGCTATATTCCTTCATCCCACTGCCATGCATGCATTTCAGGCAGTCCCTACGTGCTCCTTTTAAAACCTACGGTGGGTTATGTCATGCCTGTGCCTAACCCCTCATGACCAGTGGTTTCCCATCACTTTCAGAATAAAACACAAACTCTAACCACAGCATCCTCAGAAGCCTGTGTGACTGGACCTCATTCCGCCCTTGCTAACCCATCATCTGTTACCCTCTCTAGACTCACCGTGGTTGGCCAGTGCTTCTCACCCCTGTCTGAACCTTGCAGTCACCTCTAGAGGTTTTTAAAAATGCAAATGCCTGCAACCTACCCCACACCAACTAGTTCAGTGTGGTGATGGGGGGCAACAGCAGACAAGGGTTCTCCTATGACTTAAGGGCTCCCAGGTGATTTAGTGGTCCGAGAACCTTTAGGGGCACTCTTCAATTTTCTCAAGCATCATTCATTCCCATCTAAGGGCCAAAGTATTTGCTATTGTTTCCTCCTGGAGCCTCCTTCTGCTGATTATCTAACAGTGATTCCTTTTTTAGTAATTCAGGTTTAGGCTTTCTTAGACTGCTACACCTAACTTTGCCCCCTGCCACTCTGTTCTCCCACACTCCACCATTCACTCTCTATCACATTAGCTTATTTTACTCTCTATATACCTTTGATTGCAGAGCACTAAATTGTAAGATTATTGAAAGTAGAGCACTCTATCTTCTATTTTATTTCTTAAAATATCCACTAGAGTTTTCTGTACAGCATGCATGTGCAACTTAGAATAATTTCCAGTCATTGCCTCATGCTCCAGAATGAGTCACAGTTGCAACCCCTAGCGCATGCGGACAATATTCCAGTTGACTAATCAGTTCTCAATAAATTTACCCAAAATAAAGAAAAGTCAGTTTTATGCTCTTTCCTTGGAGGTCTGCTGTGCAAAGTTCTTTAGATTCTACTCCATGGCTTTTCCATGATAGAGTTAGTGCATTCAGAAAGAGCAGTATTGCTTCTATGTTGTACCCTACAGCCTGCTATGGATGTTCCCCCAGCATCTCCATTCACTGCTGAGTGCTCCAGAGGTAATAGTTGCAACAACTATGATATGTTGACAATATTCTAAGGCTCTACTCAGACTTCACATGTATTCTTACGACCCTCTCATGAGATTGTGGCTGACATCACCCGCATTTTCCTAGAGAGAACATTGAAGCTTAGAAAAAAATTTGCCTGATATTACACAGCAGAGGCTGGCCTTGGTCCATTTAAGCTGCTCTAACAGAGTACCATATACTGGGTGGGTTAATAACCCATCTATTTCTCATAGTTCGGAAGTTAAGAAAGAAGTCCAAGGTCAAGGTGCTAGCCATTTCAGTGTCTGGTGACATCTCACTTGATGGAACATAGTTGACCGTCTTCTCCATGTCCTCAAATGGAGAAAGGGCATGAAATATTTTTGGAGTCTCTTTTATAAAGGAACTAATCCCATACATGAGGGACCTACCCTCATGAGCTTGTTACTTCCCAAAGGCTCACTTCCAACATCATCACACGTGGCGGGGGGGTTTAGGATCAACATATGAATGACAGAGGGTGGGCAACAAACATTCAGTGTATAGACAGACTTGAATCCAGATTAGAAGCTCCAAATCTTGAACTCTTAAACGTAATCTTTCCCAACTTTGTGCTTCAACATCTTTCTGCTACGATGCTTTTTTAACCCCTTCCCTTTGTGGCAGTTCTCTGTTTTGAGACTCAGTCTAAGGATCAACTTTTCTTTCTCTCCAAGGCCTGATTTATGATTCTGCTTCTCCCCACCTACCTCTGTTAGATGTCCTGTGGTTCTTTCCTTGTGTTTACTTGCCCATATGTATCCCCCATTCAACTAGGAGCTCCTCAAGGAGATTGAGCCTGTCTTATCCAGTAATGCCTGATAGAGGAGAATTGCCAAAGTTTCTAACCTTAATAGAAGGATGAGTCTGTTTCAAAAGATGAAGTGAACATTCCAAACTTTTTGGGTTTCCTTTTGCATCTCATGATGGATCTGTCATCCTGAGTGATCTCAAACCTTCTTAAACCTCTTCATATTTTTAGCCTGTAATATACACCTTTTGGCTCTTTTAAGTAGAGTATTCAAAGGTTTCCCAGGAACAAGCATGGATTGTGTCAAAATAATCCAGGATTTTTAAAAAAGTATGACTTGCAAAAAGTAAGGTCTTAATACATAATTGTTGACATGAGAGGATAGAAGGATGATAAATGATAAGTGGGAAATACTCTTCAAGGTTAGAACCTTTGGCTTGTATCGGCCCTGTCTTATACAAGCTGGGTATCCATGGAATACTCATTTCTTTGACTTCATTTTCATGGGTAAAATTTTATTTTTTTGTTAGTTTAGCTTATTTTTTGAACAGAGACTATGTGACTTGCACTAGATGAGACTTCAGATTTAAAGATGAATAAGACACAATTTCTTACATCTAGGATTATGGTAGGGCAGACAGACATAAAGCCATGTTATTTCTTTTAAAATATCTTTAATGTATAAATGCATCCACATATAAATATAATTTTTCATAAATGCAAATCTGTGTGCATGTGTATGTGTATGTGTGTGTATATATACATTATCTATATATATATTCTTCAGTCTTATCTTTTTTCCTCTTATGTCTGTCTCCTTACTCCTCATCTCTCCCCCACCTTTTCTCCAAGTACCACATGGTAAGAACCTAGTATATCTCTATCTCCATATTTTATATTTTCCCCTTATTCAAATAATTCTATGAAGATAGATATTATTTTAGTCATTGCTTATTCTATAAAAAATAAAATCCTATTTTCCATACTTTTCTGTAATTTGCATTTCTCAATGATTCTGTGTGGAACTTCTTCCAAGTTATCTGGCGTAGCTCGAATTCGTTTATTTTTAAATTAATAGACTTAATTCTTTTAGAACAGCTATAGGCTTAGAGAATATGAGTGGAAAATACAGAGTTCCCACATACGTCCTCATCATCTCCCCCCAACCTCTGTCCCAGTTTCCGATATCATTAACATTTTGCATTAGTATGATACATTCATTACAATTGATGAGCCATTATTGATACATTATAACCAACTAAAGTCCATAGTTCTCATTAGGGTTCATTATGTTGTACATTCTATAGGTTTTGGCAGATCTATAAGTTATAATGACATGTATTCACCATCCTGGTATCATAGAGGATATTTTGCTTCAGCTCTTCATCCCTCCTTTCCTCCAAACCCTTAGCAACAACTGATCTTTTGATTGTCTCCATAATTTTGCCTTTTCCAAAATGTCATATGGTTGGAATCATACAATATGTAATGTTTTCAGATTGGTTTTTCTCACAGGAAAATATGCATTTGAGTTTCTTCCATGGCTTTTTGTGATGTAATAGCCCATTTCTTTTTGTTGGTAAATAATATTCCAATGTCTGGATGGACCATAGTTTGTTTACCCATCACTTATTGAAGGACATCTTGGTTCTTCTAAGTTTTGGCAATTATGAACAAAACTAAAAATTTGTGTGGAGGGTTTTTGTATATGTGTAAGTTTTTAATTCCTTTGGTTAAATAACAAGGAGTTTGCTGCTAAAGGTATTTGGGTTTGGAGTTTTTTTTGTGCACATGTTTTTACTTATTGATTCAATATTTTTTTAGGTATTAGACTATACAGATTTTCCATTTTTTGTCTCAGTTTTGATAACTTGTTTTCCAAGGAATTTGTCCCTTTCTAAACTTCTACATTTATTGGCAAAACAATGTTTATAAAAGGTCTTAATCCCATTTTAATCCCATTTTAAAATTTAAGAATTTTAATTCTTGAGATGGCAGTTTAAAATATCAATGGTATATATGTTTCAATGTTAACAGATACTGCCAGGTGGCTTTCCCGCCCCCCCCCCAGGTGACTTTCAAAAAATCTGTAGCCTTTTATATTTTCATGATCAAAGTAGGAAAGTATTTCTCCACATCACCAGCAATAGGATTATAGATCTTTTAAGTATTTTGTCAGTAAGATGGTTGAAAAGTAAAACTATTGGGGCGCCTGGGTGGCTCAGTGGGTTAAAATCTCTGCCTTAGGCTCAGGTCATGATCCCAGGGTTCTGCGATTGAGCCCTGCATTGGGCTCTCTGCTCGGTAGGGAAACTGTCCCCCCACAAGCCTGCTTCCCCCTCTTTCTCTGCCTGCTTCTCTGCCTACTTGTGATCTCTGTCTGCCAAATAAATAAATAAATAAATCTTAAAAAAAAAAAAAGGTAAAAACTTGTATTTTCTTGGACAGGTAGACTTCCCATGCTATGGTTAATGTTAGGAGTGATGTTTGCCGTGAAGCAATACTTCAGCCCACTGTGATCTTGAGAAGTTTCCTTGGCAGGGGTGATGCCAGAGCTAGGTTACAGATGCAGTCCAGAGGAATTTATACTAGATGTTTTCTAAGAATCTCTTCCTAATTCCAAAATTGTAAGGATTGAGCTAGGAATTATAAGACATGATAAAATGTGAGATTTATCCAATGTCATATTACTTTACATGTCATCTTATGCTCGTATAGCAAGTGGCTGAACTGTCAAGAATCACAGAAGTCTGAGATGTCTGTTTTCTTTTGTAGCAATGGAGGCATTCTTACACGGCTTCATATGACATCTATGACTTAGCTAAAAGGTCAGTGACTTCCTTACAAAATCTGTAAGCTTCTTTAGTGCAATAACATTTTTTTAAAAAAGGAAATCCCACTGTGATTTATTCATTTGGTAATGTTGCCTTTTCTCTTTTTTCAGGAGGCTGATTACAGAAGATAAAATTCCAGACAACACACAGTGGATCACATGGTCACCAGAGGGTCATAAATTGGTTAGTGAGTCTCTTCTGTTTTCGGGAAAAAATAATGACTCAACGCTCTCATATGCAGAAGCTACATAACCTGACACAGAGCAGACACTTAGGAAGCAAATACTTCAACATCAAAGATAGTGTTATTGCCTAAAATAGCATTTTACTAGTCTAACACAGTAAATAGGATTCCTGAAAGTTTCTGAACTACTACTGGAGAATTTATTATTGACTGGGAAAATACCCATTAAAATTTTAATTTCTCTTGTATTCAGTTTGCTGTTGTTTGCTTATTTGTTTGTTTTGGGGGGTGTACCTCCTTCCTGCTGGTTCTGTGACCTTCTCTGTGTCCCTATAGATATACTTTCATGTTCTTAATGCTAGGAGAATGTCAGAAGTGCAAAAGAATTTGAATAGGAAGACAGGATGTTCATTTGTAGACAGAATTCTCCCTCCCAACATCGAATACACTCCCTCAACTCACCTCTCCCAGAATGCAATGGGAAGCCGACATTATTCTGTAGAAATGATCAGGCTCCTGAGTCTTCACAGGCACTCCAGCATTCAAACAGTGGGGTTTGTGAGCTGAGCTGCTTCTTTTTAATATATTGAGTGTCCTTAGAATTATTTGGAGTTATAGCTTGTATACTTAATGATTTTTAAAATGTGAAGGGTGGGTCATCTGGGTGGCTCATTCAGTTAAGCGTCTGCCTTTGGCTTACGTGGTGATCCTAGGGTCCTAGGATCCAGTCCCGCACCAGACTCCCTGCTAGGTGGGGAGCCTGCTCCTCCCTCTCCTTCTTCTCCTCCCCGTGCTTGTGCTCTCTCTCTCTCTAATAAATAAATAAGTAAAATCTTTTAAAGAAATAAATTAATTAAATAAATAAATGTGAGGGGGTAGTGAATGACTTTATCTTGCTGAAATTGACTAACCCAAGGTAATCATTACATTGACATGTCAATATTATTTGAGGATAAAACAGTTGATAGATATCTTTTAACTCCAGAATAAGATATGTTATAACAGGTTATTACTCACCAATCTGTTTTTCTAGGCATACGTTTGGAACAATGATATTTATGTTAAAAATGAACCAAATTCAACAAGTCAGAGGATCACATGGACTGGAGAAGAAAATGTAATATCCAATGGAATAACTGACTGGGTTTATGAAGGTAGAGATTTTAAAGCTTTTTCAAATTAGAAAATTTGTAAGTTTTTTTTTAATAGTTAAACATTTCTCTTAAAATGGAGAAATTCAATGGCATTCAAAATAAGTTGCATTTTTTAAAAATGTCATCAAATCTCTTTAGCACTCACAATACCAGGTGTCTCCCAGAACAAGGATTTCTTAACAGTGGCTAGTTTCCCTGATGTCCTCATTGTCTCTCAATGCCTCTATTGTCTTTAGTCTCCTCCTACAAAGGGCCTTTCTGTATAGGTAGCTTTTCTGCTTTACTGGGGCATAAAAGCTTGCAGATTAACATCAGATGTTTCTCTAACTGGGCCTACCTAACCCAGAGTTACTAAGGAAAGCTAAATACTCCCACAGCATTCCAAGAGCTGACAAAATATTGTCTGGAGGCTGGGGAATAGAGGGGGAAGAAAGCATCTGTTTTACAGAGAATTTGTGTTCATTTGAACTTGGACAAATCATAATTTCCTGTTTTTAAAGCAGGAAAAAATAATTAGAAAGTCTTCTGAGGGAAAATCAGTAAAAATAAAAAGAACTAAAATTATTAAAAAGGATTTTCTCTTTTAGGATAGAGTTTAAGACAATATTAGAAAAACATTTTTCGCATCTATAGCTGCCAAGGTAAAAGGCATTTTGAGGCTATTCCAGACTGTTCACAAAGTTGCCTAATGCTTATTAAGTTCTCATCCTATTTCATCTTCTTATTTCTTCCTCATAGTTTAAAAAAGAAAAAAAAGAGTTTTTCTTCATGACTTAATTTTGGCTCTTACCCAGTGCAAGTCAAGTTCAGTTAAATGACTAATATTATAACAACAACAACAACAACAATCACTTTAAAAGAAAGATAAATCCCCATGACCCAGAAAAAATTTATAATGAAATTTGCTAGCACTTGTCACTTAGCAATTAAAAAACACTTGCTGGACAGCACAGCACAACCTGCAGGACCCCCAAAACAACCTGGATAAGGCTTCTTCCCAAAGCTGCAACTAGACCCTTCCTCGAAACATCTGAGTATCTCTAGGATGAGAACACACCTAACACTATTAGTCCTTTCTTAGGTAGATAAGAGCTGGAAAGATCTCATTTTGTGTGTTGATGACAAACAGAAGAATGGCTTCCCAGTTCCAGTGTGGGTCTGTTGCTAAAAAAATATAGGACTTTGGTTCCTCTGGGGAACTTCCTATAATTGGTTTTATATACTTATGAATGATCCATATTTGGAAAGAGCACACTTGTGTCTCCATATATGAGTTCTATCTTCCCATGGAGCATCTCCACTGCAGCCATGAATACTTGTTGAGTATAAGCTGAATGAGTAGATTTTGAGAAATTATAGGTTCATAAGTAAAAGAAGAAAGAAAGTTGCAAAGGCCAGATGGGGCTTTCTGCCACATCCTGGAAGGACACTCACACAGCAGCCTACCCTCTGGGACATGTGTCCCCTGCCCTGCCCCAGAATCCCAAATTACTTTCTTTCTCAGTGTCTTAACATTTTCTTTGTTTTCTTTCATGATTTTTAAATTATTACTTTAGTTAACAAGTGTCTTCTTTTGTAAAAAATAAGAATACTTTATCTCCTGGTTTGAAGTGAATCCCATGACATTCACTCGAAAGTATGAGTATAGTTTATCTAACAAGAAATGAGAATGAGAATTTTGAGAGGGAGGATGAGGAGGGTTAGAGAAAGAAATAAGCTTGGAAGATGGAGCACTCCTCGCCCTATGGTAGCTGGGCTGACAGTGGGGGTGTGGGTAATTCAGAGGGTGCCAACTACCTATGAAGGTGCTATGTCAGGTTCTAGAGACACAGGGAAAAAAAGCTATCCAATAGCTGCTCTCAGGGAATTCAGCCCCGAGCGGGAGACACAGAGGTCAATGGGTAATTCTCATAGAGTGAATCAAGGGACCTATTCAAGGGCAGACACTAAGTCCAAGGGAAGGTCAGAATAGCCGGACTGGCAGGTATCACAGGCTATCGCAGGTGAGGGAGGATCAGGGTGTGGGGGAGGGGGTGCCACAGACACTTGTGCTCACAACCAGCTTTGTATCAGAAAGCACTGGAAATCTCTTCCCCCCCTTTGTTTTTCTCCCTTCTCCCTACTATTCGTTCTCGGAATTTGGAGTTTGACTAGAAGTACTTTTATAATAATGGTTTTAATACATTCCTGTATGGAAGGATATGTTCTATGTATAATTATAAAACAATATGTTCTATATTACCATTACCAATCAAAACATAGATATTACCTGCTACCTTTACTTAGAAGCAATTTTAAAAACCATAATCTTGCTGTAATTGTATTCATTTTATGTAATTTGCATCTTGATCTTAGACTGGAAACCAATGGGTAGAAGCCACAGGAAAGAGACATCCACTCATTATCTGAAGAAGTTCTCGGTAGAAACCCCTAGACTCAGAGTCATGGGCCTGTGTCATGTCTTATCTCTGGCAATTCATTCTCTTTCTCTCTAAGCCCGTCAGTTGCCTTGTCTGTAAAATGGGATATAAATAGAATAGACTCATCTAGGCATCTTTGTAAAGACTAAATTAGATAAGTGTTTTGTAAATTCTAAATTACTACACAGATGAAACTATGACATAGGTAGAAAACAGATAAAGCCAGAACAGGCTGCCTTTCCCAGTAGGTTTTCTGTTACCGGAAGAACTAAAATAGGCATGGAAAGACGTAGAGCATGGAGGTGAGAAGCATGGATTCAAACCAGACAAGTCTAGATTCATTCTTGAGTCAGTCAATTATTGGCCATGTGACTCTGGGCAATGACTTCTCCTTAAGCCCACTGCCCCTTTCTCACCAGAGGATTACCAGAGATCATAGATGTTGGTTGCATATCAAATCTACCTCATGGTGGTTAGCACTCTTTAAATGTTGGGTGCTCATCATAGTAATTATTACGCTGTGTTACTGTTGTTATCATTGTTACTGTTACTGCCACTACAATTACCGTTATCATTATTATTATTGAAAACCAGCATTTGGAAGACACTTGTAAAGAGGCCTCAGGAATCAGAAAAGTGATGGGGACAGATGATTTCCTAACTCTAAGACTCAAGTTTCTTTACTTCTGCTTCTACCTTCCCCCCTCCTCCCCGACAACAGAACATGAGGTTCTGTAGATTAAATCTGCATAAAGGACTAGGAGTATCCATTTGGTCTGCCTGAACCCTCCATGAAAGAGATTTTGGCATTTTAAGAGCCAAAAAATGGAAGTCCCATGAGGAGATGCCATAATAAACATGGGAAAGAACTACATTTGCCAGAGAATGAGAACGAGTCCAACACCCTTCTGGAGAGCAAGACCTCTCCTTCCATTTGCCTCTCTCTTTGACCCTCTTCCCTCACTGTCACTGTAGGCAGCAGAGGAGTACGCTAACCCGCTAGAGTCTTTAGTTTCAAGGCTAAGCGAAGGAGATGTTTTTCAATTGGGGTCTCACGGAGTGCCTTGTCATTCTAAATCCATCCTTCCCACACCCTGTTTGTGCCAAGAGTAGTAAACTGTGGGCACCATATTAGTTCGATAGTCTGGAACCACACACCACCCACCAGTACCCTGTGGGCACAGTACAAACGGAGCCCAGTTGGGGAGAGTATGCTGGCATGTTGACTGTTTGAAAATTAGAAAGGAGAATCAGCCCCTTGTGTGAAATTTACTTTTAGTATGTTTTGCGGCATAAATTTAGAGGATTATAAGATAAAGAAAAAAATGTAGAGCTTATATTAAATATTGTGTGCTAAAATATTCTAAAATGGTCCAACGGGTTACTTATTTTTACAATCCAGATCTATCCTTGAAGATTTTATTTTTATTCATTTGTATTACTCTGAATTTGGAAGCCCAGCAAATGCAAAATGGTTCATTAGTTGAACTCTACTGTAATTACTAAAGCTAATGAGAACAATATTTTGAATGCCAAAGCCAATTTATCAGCTACTTCTTGTAACAGAACAATTTATGTCTTTTTTCAGAGGAAATCTTCAGTGCCTACTCTGCTCTGTGGTGGTCTCCAAAAGGCACTTTTTTAGCATATGCCCAATTTAACGACACAGAAGTCCCACTTATTGAATACTCCTTCTACTCTGACGAGTCGCTGCAGTACCCAAAGACTGTGCGGATTCCATACCCTAAGGTCTGTGCTCCTGTTCACGTAGTGGTTCCGTGATTTGATAGGAAGAGAATGGTTTCATTTAATCCTTTCCTGCTAATGAAAATATTGTCAGTCTCTCTTCAACAGCTTGCTATGATTACTCTTGCTGAAGTCAACAGCATCTGGCAATTTTAAAGTATTTTTATTATCCCAGGAAAGAGTGTGATTTAAGGTTTTGTAATTTCTCCAAAAACTTTGAGGAATGACAAGCCGAAAAAGATGGGGAAAATGCTTTTGAAAGAGGTAGGGGAATAAGAATGTTTCAGTGGAGGAAAAGAGAAGCTGTCCTTGAATCACAAGCTCCTCTTATTTGTAGAAGTTGGAATGTACCCTGGATGAGGTTGAAAAGCTCGGTTACATATCCGGTTGTATTGCTAATTAACCGATTCATAACTAGTTTCAGGGATTCTGGTATAGATTTGGCACCAATGTGAATTTCACACGTCCTGCGTTTGGAATAATGGTCTCACATCTTGGTTTGCAAGGCTGTTCTCCCCCTACGGGATGCATATTTATGAAAATCCAACAGCTTTGTTAAGCAGTATAAACCGAGGAAGAGGGGGATTTAGAAGGCAACCGGGATTCTTCACTAGTATCATAATATTAATGGCCACAGAATCATCTATAGGAAAATCTAATAGTAAATGTTTCTGCTGTAAGCAACTTGGGAAAAGGGATTTTTATTTTTACCAACTCACTCAATTTGCCTCATGGAAGAGCTGCCATTTTAGGAAGACAGAGGAAGTAAAAAGAAAAAAAAGGATCCGAGACTAAATATAGAGATGTATTTTCAGTGGAATGTTATTTTTTGATGAGTGAAACTGGCAAAAAAAAAAAAAAAAAACATGAAATGCTCTCCCTAAAAATATATTATTTCTAACTAATTTGTCAATTGAAGGTCTGTGTGTATATATAAAAAAGTTTTGTAGATTTCTGTCATCATATTGATTGTAAAGCTCAAATGTAGTGAACTTGAATTTGGAGTGCAAATGATGGCTTCCTAATTAGCGTTATTGGCTCTTGGCTCAGGTAAACTCATTTTCCTGGTGGATTGTGTCTTTGGCTGAACCCAGCGTATTCTTCCTAGTTGTCAGCCATTAGACTTTTTGCCTT
The DNA here is from genome assembly GCF_022355385.1 of Mustela nigripes. Lineage (NCBI taxonomy): Eukaryota > Metazoa > Chordata > Mammalia > Carnivora > Mustelidae > Mustela > Mustela nigripes. The sequence continues at coordinate 58,149,020 of NC_081559.1, read as the reverse complement.
CTGGAGTCAGAGTATATTTGCAAAATAATAAAATTGATTTTTTAAAAGTTTGTCCTTGTTTGCACAAAACACATTGAGTTATGAACATTCATGATTTAAACAGGAGTGCTAGGAGCTGACATGTTTCTGCCTGAACATGAAAAAGTTGCATTTCATTACTCTCTTTTATGTTCATTTTATCTGTGTTAGATTTATCTATATAGATTTTTAATGTGTCTTGTGATTATAATTTTATTGCTCTAATGCAGACACTTTTGTACAATTGTAAACCTGTGCAAAGATGTGGTATTTTTTGTTCATATCAATTCTGTTACTGTTTTTTCCTAGGCAGGAGCTGTAAATCCAACCGTAAAGCTCTTTGTTGTAAAAATCAACAATCTCGACCCAAACACCAATGCAACTTCAGTAGAAATCACTCCTCCTGATGCTATTTCAACAGGGTAAGTGTCTTGATCAGAACGTGTGGGTTGTACAGTTTCACAGATCTCAGGGAGAACATTTTAAAAATGAATGGCAGAATCAGGGGTAGTGTCCCGTGGTGTCCCCCCGCGCCCAGAAGCCCTTCATCAGCCACTCTTTGGTGAGCCCTCACTTTGTGTCTTCATGCTAAGCACAGTTACCATGATGGGGTCGCACAGTGACTAGAGCTGCCAGAGTCCCGGGAATCATGGAGCCTGCATTCAAGGTGGGGGAGGCAGACAACAACCAGGTGGACAGAAAATTGTGAAAACCATCAAAGCAGGCAAGGGGTTAGTGATGGTGGCGGGAGGACAGGCAAGGAAGCCTTCTCTCACAGGATGGCCTGTGGGCAGTGACATAAGACAGAGGGCCAGCTAGCCACCTCAGTAGCTGGGGGTTCGGCATCCATGCAGAGGAAGAGCAGGTGCAAAGGCCCCACAGGGAGGCTGGGTCTGGTGTGTGAGAGGACCTGCAGGAGGCCAAGCAAACAGAGCAGTGTGAGTGAAGCGGTGAGTGATAGGAATGAGGTCAGATCACAAGGGCTGTGCAGGTCCCCATGAGAACCGGAGAAATTTAGGGATCCTCATGACACTGACATGCCTCAGGATGTCACTTGCTTAAATAATCGTTGGTGGTTTGAAAGTCTGCCACCGCACACCCTCAGCCCCCTGTGCTTTTCCTGTAAAGATAACCACCTGGCATTGCATGCAATTTATGGCTGTGAGTTGCTTTCTATTCATTTCTGTTCATTATGTTGGTTTTCTTGTTGCTTTAAAATAATAACTAGTAGATACTGAGCACTCACTATGTGCCAGACTCGGGGCATTACTACAGGCTTTGTATTAGTCTTAGTCTTTAAAGTAACTCTTTCCAACAACTATAATTATATGCCTCTTTTACAAATAAGGAAATGAGGCCTAGAAGTTAAGAAAATGACCAAGTAGGAGTCTGTATTCAAACCTGTCTGACTTAGAAACAAGAGCTTACAAGTACTCTGCTAGCTGCCCTTCTCTGTGTGAATTCAACCGCTGCCCTCAGCTTCCTGGAGTTACCATCAGAGCAACATGGAAGCAGCCTTGTCAGGGTTGAATGCACCACATCCCGAATGCTGTAGGCTCTGCTCTGTAGTCATTACTTCATTGACTTGATTAGAAATATCTTTTTAACCTAATCATTTGGAGGAAAAAAATAAATTATCAGTAAATTTTTAAAAATTGCTTTTTCTGAGTTTGTCCAAAGGTATAAACATTTACCTGAAGGTTTTAAAATCTGCTGTGTGGCACCATCCATTCATCTCGTCTATCAATATTGACTGAGCACCTGCTGTTTACGTAACAGATGTCCATAGGGCTGAGCTACTATCTTTTTAGCACTTATGACCAAGCAGAGGATAGAATATATTCCGATAAATGACCCCAAAGGCAAATACTTCGGAGGCGTAAACAGAAGGGCAGAAACATTTTGAGGAGGGGGAGATGGGTTTTGATGACCCCAGGGATGAGAGAAAGTATCCTGGGGCATATGTGGCTTGAGCAGGAAAGAACCACAGGGCACAGCCCAGGGGGATGGCCCTGAAGGGGAAGGTAACCCATGTGTGGGGAGTACAGGCTGTCCAGGGAAAGAGCAGCAGGGCCTGGAGGGAATTCTTGGTCTAAGACCAACATCTCTCTGCTGGGAGAATGAGCCATAAGCCCCTACTCTAAAGAACCTTAGATCTGGAAGGGGCTTTAGACCTCACTCGTGGTCTACAAACTTTTGTAAGGATCCAAAGGCTTTTTTTCAAGTGAGACAGTACACAGGAGTGCAGGTCCAGAAACCAACCAGACCATTACCACTCAGGTTGCAGGCACAGGCCTTCTCCCCATCTGCTTCCTCCAGGAGTCAGGATCTTAGACAGAACCTGCAGGCTTCTAGAACACACTGAGAACAGTGCTGTGGGACACAGATAAGCTAACTAAGGCTTAGAGAGGGAAACTCTTTTGCTCAAGGTTTCACGCAGTCAGCATGGGATCTGGGAATAGGACAGAGGTCTGCACCTGCCAGACCAGACTCATCAAATAATGGGGTTTCTATGCATCGAGTGTTTCCTGTGGGTGGCGACTATGCCTGATGTCCCGCTCACATCTCACTCAATACACCGCCTACCGTGTCATTGTCATGGCCATTTCACAGGTCTCCATCTGTGGGCTCTACCCTCCTTAGAAGCCTCATCCAGGAGCTGAGCTTAGGAAACGTGCGCAAGTTCACGGACTTCATTTTGGCCCCGTACAAATGAACCCTTAAGTCATTGTTTGCGGTTCTTTATGCTGCATTCCTGGTGAGAACTGCCTCACTCACTGGGGATATTTTGTGTGAGATGTACTTTACTGAGGAGTCGTTTCTGGAAATGCCTCAGGAATGTGTTATATAGGGAATTATAAATCCAGCTCTGGTCTCTATTAACACCAGGGAGGCCGCAGTTTATGTAAAACCAGGTTCGAGCTCCTCTCTGGGGAAAATCTTCTAGCAGGCGGTGATGCCCCACTTTCTGGCCTCACGCAAACCTCCAGCGGGGCCAGGTTAATGCAAGCAAATTGTGCCTCTTCAGAAACGGCCCAGCACCTTCTGCCGTGTTTTCTAGCCATCCACGAGCTCCTGGAGTGTAGGATCGCCTGGAGTGTAGCCCCAGGAGAGTGGGGCGTGTATCTCCCCTCCTCTGCCCCCATGTGCCCATCACTCATTTTCCTCTGAGGCCACGTCCTTGCTCCACACAGCTTTGAGCAGGTAAAGTCCTACCAGAGGCAGGGAGCCTCGCGGCTGCCGTCCCTGAGTTAGAGGTCAAGAGGTCAAGATTGATTGGGCCGCTCATTTGTCTTGATGACTATGAGAGGAATTGGTGAGCTCAAAATCCTTGAGAGAAAACAACATATATTATAAAATCATAAACTCCCTACCTGCTTTATTTAGAGCCTGGCTTCACAATATTTATATTTATATTCATATTTATATTTTATATCTGGTGCCTCTCGTGCAGGACCTGAGACACAGCAAGTGCTCAATGAATATGTGTAGAATCAATGAATAAGCTTCTGTGCGGAGGGATGAGGGTGACTTTATGTGTGTGGAATGGTTTACACAGCCAGGACTGAAGACGACCCTCCAAGTGACCCTGCCTAGCAGTCCCTCTTTTCTGCCTCCTCCCAGCCATCTGCACATTCCCTGGCCTGAGCTAGAGGACTGGGAAGGGCACGTTCTACTGAGGTGACCCCACCCAACATCTGCTGATCGGCTCCGGGGACCCATCACACCCAGCGCATGACCTGCCCCACCCTATTTTTTCTGCTCCTGAGTGATGTGATAGATTAATGCCTCCTCCGAACAGTTGATAATCCTTGATCTATAAAGTAGAGATGTCAGGGTGTGGGCTTGTCCTACAGGAGATGAAGGAACCGGACTGAAACAGCCAGGAAACTAGAGACACCTCAAGACAGGAAGCCCTTCAGGACCCCATGTGCTATGGGTGCTGCCCTCTGTGACGGGCTCCCCCTCACCCCACCTATCCTTCTCCTCAGCGATCTGCAGCAGCCCCAGGAGGGCTGGCATCCCCATCAGAGCAGAGAGTGGCATGGAGCCCGGGGCCAGTACTGGCAGAACGCCCGCTTCCTTGGGTGATTCACCGAATTAATCACTCCACCGTCTGCGGTTGCTCTGAGGAGCGATTTCTCTCCAATATTCTTCTCAGTCAGTAATGCCGACCTGATGTTAAGTACCCTTAACACACCAAAAGAAACATTTACACAAATTAGGGGAATTAATGCAACGCAACAGACATTTATTACACGCCTACTGTTTACAAGGCAACGGTCACTTTGCAAAAAGAGTCTCTGAAATATGCTTGAAATATGCTTCAAGAGCAGGTCTGTCCCAGCACTATCACATATAATTTGCTTTATAGAATTCAGCTATTTAGTTTACACACATGCTGTGGGAATACATAGACCTCATAGAGTAAGGAATTTTACCCTAAAAAAAAGGCAAGAGGGTGAAGCTAGCCGACCGCATTTCCCAGAGGGACGGGTGGAGGTTCTGTATAGAAGGAGCTACTAGGAACAGAAAATCCAAAGCCAACTGGCTTAGTTTGAATCATGCCTCCCAACACTTCCCAGTGTGTGACCTTGGGCAAGTTACTTAACCTCTCTACACTTCCCTTTCCTTGTCTGCAAAACACGAACCCTAGCATTCCGACCATGTAGGGTGCCACAAGCTTTATGGTTTTATGTCGAGCACATGGTACAGTTTCTGGCACATAGTAAACTGCTCATGGGTGTGAACTCTGGTTATTATGTCCAGAAATCACTCCATTGCTTTAGTATTAAAGTCAACCTCACTCTCCTTAAAAACAACATTGTCCCAGAAATTAGAAGAGCTTATTGAATCGCTATGCCTGTCAGGAGAGGCGGTCTCTGGCTCAAGGAAGGCCAGGCTGCCTGACATTCCCTCTTCCACCCCTTCCCACCATTACATAACAATCTGTTCAGTAGAGCCTCTCTGTTTTTACAGAATAAAATCAGCATGGAGGGGCACCTGGGTGGCTCAGCTCCTGATCTCAGGGTCATGAGATCCAGCCCCAGCTGGGCTTGGCCTCCAGGCTGGGTAAGGAGTCAGCGGACTTGAGATTCTCTGCCCCTCCCCCACTTGCTCCTGCATGCATTCTTTTTAAAAAATCGGCATATAGTGCAAAGTATAGTTGATAAACCTGCTTGTTGGATTTTTCTGGTCCTAAGTAGGACTTAATTAAACCTTTCAATAAAAAGTACAATTGGGCCATTGGTTCCCTTATATAGTTTTTATGATTCACTGACATCTTAGACCGGCACGATCTTGGCTCAGGGTGGTGTCTGCAGCGCCGCTCTGTCTCCCTTTAATTCCAAACCCTAAAGAGAAGCTGTGATTAAACAGGGGTGTGTTTACACGAGGATGCAAAATGTCCTGTCCGCGGGCTGGCGAGCAGCCCATACGGAGGGTGCAGAGTACACCTGGGGCTACAGAGAGTGACAGAGAGTGTGGAAGACACAGGCTCGTGAACCTTTGATCTAGAAATGGGCAGAGCAAGTGCCAGATGCATGTGAGTTCCCTGGCAGGCTTCCCAAATTCCATTACTCTATAATTTCGAATGGGAAAGAAGTTACTTTTCTACTGCTGATTTCTGAACCTGGAGTATTGTGTATGGTTTTTATAGATAAAGCCCTTAGTAAAGGTGACCCACTAATTGTGCTAATGAGTTTTCTTCTCCCTTTGCCTGTCCTTTCCCCTGACCATGCCACTTTAGAAAAGTTTCCCATTTCTGGAGCCTGTGATCCTAATCGAGGCCATGGAGCTCTGGGCAATGTGTGCACGTATGTAAGGAGACTCCCCCCACCCCCACCCGGGAGAGAGGTACCTGATTTCCATCTGATTTACAAAGGAATTTGATCTGTGAATAAGAACCACGGGCATAGAGCAGGGATCAGCACACCAGGGCCCACTGGCAAATCCAGCCCCAGGCCTGTTTTTGTATGATCTACAACTAAGAAAGATTTTTTTTTTTTAAGATTTTATTTATTTATTTGACAGAGAGAAAGAGATCACAAGTAGGCGGAGAGGCAGGCAGAGAGAGAGGGGGAAGCAGGCTCCCTGCTGAGCAGAGAGCCCGATGCGGGACTCGATCCCAGGACCCTGAGATCATGACCTGAGCCGAAGGCAGAGGCTTAACCCACTGAGCCACCCAGGCGCCCCAAGAAAGATTGTTACAATTTTGAGTGGTTGGGAAGGAAAATCACCAGAAGAATAACATTTTGTGACATGTGAAAATTATGTGAACTTCAGATCTCCGGGTTTTGCTGGAACTCATCTACAGATGTTCGTTGATGATATATTGCCTCTGGCTGCTTTTGTGCTGCAAAGGTGGAGATAAGTAATTGTCACAGAGCACATGTGACCCGCAAAACTTAAAATATTTACTATCTGGCTCTTGACTGAAAAAGTCTTCAGACCCCTAGTCAAGAAAGTTAATCTCAAAAAGTTTTGTTTTCTCCCTTGCATGTCATAGTTCCATCCACTTTTGCAATGATTTATTCCTATCCCCAGCAAGATTCGTTAATGCCTGTGGCTTGGGCACAGGGCAGAAGCATTGAACTCTGAGAGGCACCGTTGGTCCTGTGCGTGCAAAGAGGGGTTTGCACTCTTAGGCCCTGCAGCGTGGTGGTCGTTAGAGATGAGCACCTTAAGAATGCTGATGTTGGTGCTGAAGGAGAGACTTTCCAAGAAGGCATAGTGGATATTTGAGGAAGACCTAAGGAAGTTAGAGTATAGCAGTGGTTTTAGACTGAGGGCAGGTTGAACAAACTGGGGGCAGGGTGAACAAAGTGAGGGCAGCTGGGAAATCTCAGAAGGTGTTCATGGAATACCAGACACGCAGACTGGATGGTATACAGGTTTCTCCTTTCCTCCTCCTCCTCCACCTCCTCCTCCTCCTTCTTTTTTAATATTCTATTTATTTACTTGAGAGAGAGAGCACAAGCCGGAGGCTGTGGGGGAGAGAAAGGAGCAGAGGGAGAGGGAGAAGCAGGCTCCCCGCTGAGCAGGGAGGCTAACACAGGCTCTATTCCAGAACCCTGGGATCATGACCTGAGCCGAAGGCAGACGCTTAAATGACTGAGCCACCCAGATGCCCCAGTGTATGGGTTCTTACTAAGCAAGAGAAAGGCCTGAAACGGCGAGGAGACCTTTTTATGGGAAGGTGGTTCTTTGCTGCTGGGTGAAGGGGTTTGAATCTTCTTTCAGTACTTGCCACCGGCAACGGGGACAGCCAGGAGGGGACCCTGGAGGACCCAGGAGGGGACCTTAACACAGGAGGTATCCCCACCTATAGAAGGGCGATAGTGAAGCGGTGATCCATCCTAAGTGCTCAATAAATATTAGCCGTTTGGTTTCGTGTCTGTGGAGGGAGTGCAGACAGGACGGGGTCTGTGAATGCCAAGGAAGGACAGAGCTGTTCAGGCCACAGAGAACACAACAGGACTTTCCCCTTCCACAGAATTTCAGTGTCGATTTGGTGCCGGTTACTCATTCCATTGGAGCCCGGGACGCCCTGTGAACAAGAAAGCTGCGGCCGGTGCCTCAGAGAGCTTGTGGTCAAGCAAGGAGAGCCAAGAGACAGAGGAGGGGTTGGGCACAGCCTGTGAAGAGAAGAGAGAAGGAGCATTTTAGAGCATTCAGCGTTGATGAGGAGGCTACGGCCATGGGGCCAGTCAGAAAGAAAGAGGAGAAAAGAGTCTCTTGGAATTTTTCTGACAAAAGGAAACAAAGCTTTGATCAGACAGTGGGAAAAAAAGGATTTAAGAATGATCACTCAAGATCATCGCACGGGGGGTGGGGGACTAGAGGAGCAAATCAAATAAAATAGACAATCCAGAGCAAATATTTAGGTAGGCTAGCAGAAAAGTAAATTGAGAATTCCATGCATCTCACTATAAATCAAAAGGTAGCTCCAAAAATGTTTAAAGGTATGTGTTGGAGGAAGACATACTGCTAGTGATATCTCCGTTAACATGAATTTCGTGTTAAGGTTCCTTGATTTTTTTCACATGGTTCATGTTTTGACTTTTGAGAAAAGATTTTTACAGTATAATTATTTGATTTTCAAAATTCATAGAGATGTGAGTCAGTTTTTTTCTCCTTTGAAAAACGAAGTTGAGAAAAGGGTCAGTTATAATTTCACCAGAAATTACCAGAAAATATTCGAATCTCAGCCAGTGTGTCTGGCCTCACTGTAATGTTCTCTCAATACAGCAGAAAAGAGATGGGAAAAATGTCACCCTTGACTTCCTGGCACCACCAAAGGCCAAATTAAGGACTTGAAAAAATCCTGAGCGGTGGTGTGAGTCACGTTTGCTAAGCCACTATATAATGTTAGCTGCTGTTTTTCCTGTCAGGTATATTTTAATTTCCATTCAAAACTAAATTACACTTCAAGCTTTCAGAAAAAGGTAAAATATTGTGGTATTAAATGGTTTCAACAACCATTTAAAATTATATGCCTATTAAGATTGATTTCACTGAGTAAAATATCTCTCTGTACCAAGGTCTGGAAATAGTTATTCTCTCTCTCTCTCTCTTCTTCCTTCCTTCCTTCCTTCCTTCCTTCCTTCCTTCCTTCCAGGGATTACTACTTGTGTGACGTGACATGGGTAAATGAAGAAAGGATTTCTTTGCAGTGGCTCCGAAGGATTCAGAACTATTCAGTCATGAATATCTGTGACTATAATAATGACACCAACAGTTGGAGAAAACCAGAGGTAAGGTTTAATGGTGATGCTCTGCTTCTAAAGCTACATGTGATCCAAGGATTCCACAAAAACGGGGAGAGTGAATGGTTGGGAATCAGCAAATAAAGTTTGAGCTTCTTGTCTTTCTGAGTCTGTCAGATCCTGAGGCAGTGAGTGAGTCTTGACTAACTTTTAGAGAGAATCTGATATTTGATGGTACTTCCATTTCATCTCTGCTCACTAGTCATACGGTTTCAGTTATGGATATTATCACTTAGGGAGGGGATGGTGATTGGAAACCCAAAAGATAGAATTTGATGTCAAAATTCAGACAGCCCAAGAAGGCCAGCAGCTGCAAGGTCAACAGAGAAAATATGGGGAGCAGAGAATGACTGACTGAGAATATGTGAAACAAAACTAGTATCAAAAGGCCACAAATCTCCTACCACCCTGTGACTATACTTCAGCAGTCAACAACTTTAGACTATAAATAGATAACAACCAGGCAGAGAGGGTGGCAACATTAAGACAAAGGCAAGTGTTATTTCATCCTTGAGGTGCTGGGGACGGGGGCAGGGCATTCCCCACAAGAAACCACAAGGTTCAGCCAAGCTAGTGAATCCGGATTAAAGCCCCTTTGGGAACGGCAGCCTCAGGAGGGGCAATGTCCAGGGAAGGGTTAGTGACATATGTGAAGGGCACCTCTCCAAACCCTTTTCTGGTAATGGGTTCTGTGCCAAGTGCCTCCCCCTCTACACACTTCCCACCTGGTTGGGCATAGTGAAGATTCTTGCTTCAGAAAGCTTGGGCACCCCTTGTCTTGATTTGTCAATTCATTTATTTATACAGCAAACAATGGATACCTACGCCCCAAGTTCTGTGCACAGCTCTGGATTTAAAACAAACAGAAACAAACCAATGAGACAACATGCTGGTCCCTAAAACGTGGTTATTTTAGTAGGGAATACCATTAGGATAATCCATAATAATAGTCTCCGTTTCTTGAACACTCAGGGTAGCCAGACACTGTGGAGACAGGGGTTCTGAGAGGTTCAGAAGGTCACGTGACAGCCGGACTCCAAACTAGGAAACCTAAGCTCTTTGCTGGTGAGAACTGAGGGTGGAGGTAGGCTGAGGCTCAGGTGCCGCTCTGAGGGGTTCGGACTTACTTGTAAGACACGGAGAGCTATTTCTAGGTGTTAAATAGGACAGGATCCTAATGAGCTAGAACTGTCGTCTGTGGCCACTAGAGGTCAGTGGGGGTTGAGCAGACTGGAAGAGGAGAAGAGAGGCAGGGTCTCTCCAACTGGGAGGTCAGGGCAGTGGACCAAGGGAAACCTGATGAGAACAGAAGCTAAGGCAGTAACGGTGGAGAAGGATGAGGGGAGTCAAAGAACCAGGAGGCAGGGGCTGAGGAGGTGGCTCTGAGGAGAGGAGGCATCTAGAGTGACTCCCAAGTCTCTGGCTCGGGTGAGCAGTGGCACCAAACAGAAGAACAAAGGCATCAGAACAAGCCGGTGGGAATGAGGCAAGATAAAGGACATCATCTTCTGTGCCGTGCGTGTTGAATTGAAAATGCCAGGGGAGCTTCCAGGGCCACATATGGAAGACAGAGCTCTAGGCAAGAGAGGGAACGGTCCTGATGCAATCCTATAAACAATCTGAGCACAAATACAATTATATAAATGGAGATAGTTTTCAATTATTTTAAGTACAATTTTGCTTCTGTTACCACGAGTTGCAGATAAAAAATAGAATTAATACCTCACTTCTCTCTGAAATGCTGCCCTTGTATTTTTCCCTCTCTAGGCACAAGAACACACTGAAATGAGTACCACTGGCTGGGTTGGAAGAGTAAGTGCTTTGAGTTATTTGTTTTTTGTGGTCTGGATCAGATACTCAGAGCTATTTGATACGCATATATTCCAAAGTAGGGCCCTGTGTTATTTGCTATTAATAGAGATATTACCTGACCCATTTCTCAAAATATTTAAATGCTCCCTGCGGAGATGTCTTTTCTTTTCTTTTCTTTTTTTTTTAAGATTTTATTTATTTATTTGACAGAGAGAGAGACCACAAGTAGACAGAGAGAGGGGGAAGCAGAGAGCACGATGCGGGGCTCTATCCCAGGACCCTGAGATCATGACCTGAGCCGAAGGCAGAGGCTTAACCCACTGAGCCACCCAGGTGCCCCAGAGATGTCTTTTCATGGGGAATACAGATCACACTCAGTGGGAAAAAGGAACAGGACAGATGAAAAGTTGAGAGCAGACAAAACAGAAGACATACTCTAGGCAGACGGTAGCTCCTGAAAAGTTAAAAAGCAACCACTGCTGAAAAGCAGCTAAGATGCTGAAGATGCCCACTGAGCTCACCTCTAAAGGCCTGTGCTCTGGAGGCAGCAAACATGGCTTCCACCCACAGTCTACACAGATGAGGAAGAAGCCATGGCTCTATGTGGCGGCAACTCAGCAGCGACTGCATCCATCCAGCAACCCTGCTGTGCACACCCCTTTGGAGGAACTCATACTCATGTGGCTTCACGCTTTACTAGGCCCCAGATGCAGAGTGGTATCCAAGAAATCACAGTGACCTGCAGAGACTTGTCACGCTTCTCATTTGTGCTGCGAGCGCTATGCCTTGGGCAGAATCACCAACCGTGAGGCCACCGGACCAGGGAAGCAAACACGTTATGGAAGGATCTCTAGCCGTTGTGGGCCCTCACAGAAAGACGATGAATAAATCTCACCTAATTCTTGTGACCACTTCTATTAAGCCCCCTTTAAGAGAGAAACAAAGGGACCGAAAGAAAAAGAAAATGTGAAGATTTCCTTCACATCTCTTGGGGCAGAGAGGGGAGGCCCGTGGTCCAGAAACAGGACCCCTTCCAGCTGGGCTCAGAGCTCCGATAGCATTCACACGTCCCTTTTCTTCAGGCTTTGATTGGGCAGAGGGGAGAGGTTTGCCAACATGAAAAGTGGTTTCCTCCATGGCAAGAGACACGCTACACTTCCTCACGACTCTTTGAAAAAAATATGTTTTTTCCTCTCTGTATTTAACCAGACAGATGCCACTTTTCACACATTTCTACTAGGCACAACTCCATCCAGGGGAAACAGGGAAATGTATTAAAAAGATAAGGCTGTGAACACAGGTCTAGAGAGGGGAATGTGTTTCAGAGCTCTGTAATGAGAACACCAAGTGTACTGCACGCTTCAGTTTGCTCCATAAATGAATCCACTTTGAATCACTAAATAGAAGAGGGAAGCATTTTTCTTCCTTTCCAAAATGGGAGCTGATAAGAGAGGAAACATCGAGGGTAAAGTGAACCAACAATTTTAAAAGACCATCTCCTACCTGCTCGCAAATGTAGTAAGGAAATCGAAGTCGTAAAGCGACATATTCCTTTCAGGCTGGGGTAGATATTCTTCTGCTGAAACTACATTATGTTCTGAGAACGATCTTTTATTGAACCGTGAAAAATGGAAATTTTATACTGTATTTCCATACAACTACTTTTTTGGTAAATTGTTGATCCTATTTAACAAAATGAAAAGGCATACAATAAAAATGGTAACTATAAGAATGTTTCCACGTGAAATACACAACAGACATTCCTTACAGTATCCAGTCCAGAAATGGTTAAAGAGATTTTGGCTTTCAAAAAGAAATATGTATTTAAAAAGGAGGAAACGAATCCCTCAAATTAAAAACCACCTCTTATCTGAAACAGTAAAAATAATAGTCTGTTTGAAACAAACAAACCAAACAGAAAGCAATCGCTCACGGATGCCAGGAGGGAAGGGGCGAGGGGAATGGGCAAAATAGGTGAGGGAAATTAAGATGTACGAACTCCCAGTTATAACAGAAATAATAATAGTCTGTTTCAAGAAAGCACATCTGTGACACTGAGGAAATTTACTTCTTAAAAATGAAAGACAAATGCTAAGTTTTGCACATTTATAGCCAGAAGTCATAGAGTCATCCTTCACAGAGAGATGTCCAGAGATAACAATACCACAGCTACGTGCGTAAGCCTCTTTATGTGCTTTATGTGCTTTCTCTCGTTTACTCCACGTAAAGAATTCTCTGAGAGATCTTTTTGTCTGCATTTTCTAGAGTGTCTTTTGAGACACTCTGGTTTCACTTGGCAAGTAAATGAAGCATGGGTTTTGGGCAGGGGTGTTGAGAGGACTTTCAAAAACTAAAGTTGGTGCTGAGATGAGACTGATGTGCCCTCATCTGTTTTTTTGTTTGTTTGTTTGTTTTCTATTATTCTGTAGTTCAGGCCTTCAGAACCTCATTTTACCTCTGATGGGAAGAGCTTCTACAAGATCATCAGCAACCAAGATGGCTACAAACACATTTGCCTATTCCAAATAGATAAGCAAGTAAGTATTCTTACATAATTTATTTCGGGTTGATCTCTTTTTTAATGAGACTAAGTTGAAGGGGAAATCATTTAGTAAAGTCAGTCAGTATGTATCAATAATCCAGCTGGTTGAACTTCTGGAGTGGTGTCTGGAGGATGATGGGATAGTGAGGAGAAACCCAAGGAGAGTAAGATCATCTAAATTGCTGCTATAAAAGATTCAACCCTCCACTTCAATTAGAGAGTTTAATAAACATCTTTTCTTAAAAAAAAAAAATCCCATCAGGATTGCACGTTCATTACAAAAGGAGCTTGGGAAGTCATCGGAATAGAAGCTCTCACCAGTGATTACCTGTGAGTATTCTAATAATGGATAGGAGGCAAACATACTCGTTGCAATCACACCCTCTATGCCCAGAAATAGGGGAAAATCTCCTACAAATAAAGAATAGTCTATTTGGAATGTGTTCAGTACTTTTTTCTTTTAACATACGGAAGCCTTAATGATTTTCACATATGCTTAGCAGACTTGATACCCTGCCACCAAGCAGCTCTACCTCTTGCTCTTACCTGCTTTACATTAGCAGAGCTGCAGCCTCTTTTTCTTAAGCGTCTTGCAGCACCGCACCAGCATAGGGGCATTTCGTTACATTTTAACTGGCACTGGATTTTTGGAAGGCTTAGAGAGGCTATTTCATTTTATCTGTCCACATCTCGGCCTTTCTCTGGAAAACGGAAAGCTTTGCCGAGGCTGTCAACTACCATGCACGAGTTGGTGGAAAGGGACTGTTATTTTCCATTAGAATCTAAGGCATTTCTAGAATTCATTATCGGGTCTCACTAGGGACTATTGATGCCACTGCCCAAAGCAGTTTTTGAAAGACATCCTTAGAAGGGGCTCTGCTCCTGTCAGAAAGATGGGGTTCCTGCCTTCCAGTAGCTTGGGCTAGAAAAACAGAAAATACGGAAAACAATGTAGGTACGTGGTTGTCCAGCCTTACTTTTCTCACAAAAGACCTTTTTTGAGTTTTTACTTGCCACTTGAATGACGGGATCAATCCCTGCATCCAGATATTTTAGTCTGCTTTAAAAATGGAATCTCTGGGGGCACCTGTGTGGCTTGGTGGGTTAAAGCCTCTGTCTTCATCGGCTCAGGTCCTGGGATCGAGCCCCGCATCAGGCTCTCTGCTCAGCGGGAAGCCTGCTTCCTCCTCTCTCTCTGCCTGCCTCTCCGCTTACTTATGATCTCTCTTTCTGTCAAATAAATAAATAAAATTTTTTAAAACAAAAAGTGAAATCTCTTATTTAGAGATGACGGGAAACATGACTTCTGGGGCAGAGCGGGCAGGGAAAAATGATATGATAAGGGCCAGCATGAATGTTTGGTGTTGAGTCAAATAGAGTGTACTTGACTTTTTTAAAAAACATAATTAATATATATTTCATTTGTTTTCTTTCCAGATACTACATTAGTAATGAATATAAAGGAATGCCAGGAGGAAGAAATCTTTATAAGTAAGAACTGAATCAAATTGTTGACTTGAGTCTTTCTAGCTGAAGAGCAATTTCTGATTTTGTTTTTGTTTTTGCTTTTTTCCGTGCCTTAAGTAACTGAAGTTGTAACTGAGCACTTTCATTCCCTTATAAATCAAACTCTGGGTGTCAACAAAAGAGAATGACTTTATTAGATGTTTTGTGTTATTCCCAAACAATGGAAAGTTTGAGGTTATTATGAATTAATTCATGTATTTGTTGCACATTAAAAAAGAAAATGTTTTGAGCATTGCCTTAGCATTCTGGTACCTTTAAAACTAAAATATGGCATTATTCAATTCTGTCTTTTCGTTTATTCTTTCATCAAACACTTAATTTCCACCATTGGTTTACAGAATCCAACTGAGCAACTACACAAAGGTGACATGCCTGAGTTGTGAACTGAATCCAGAAAGATGTCAGTACTATTCTGTATCATTTAGTAAAGAGGCAAAGTACTATCAGCTGAGGTGTTCGGGTAAGTGTGAACTGCCAAGGGGAGAGCAGCACAGGTACTACCATGTCTGTCTGTCTATCTGAAGTGGTTCCTTGCATTCCCTGCATGCTTTTCCCGCTTTCCAAAGGCAACCAACTGAGCCACCCAGGCATCCCTCTCCTGGCTCATCCTGCCCATCTTTCCCTTTCTGTGTCCAGTCTGGGAAACACTCTTTCTGCCCTGCTTAGTTTTCTCCTCTTGAATCTGAGGAGCTTTTGAAATCACCTGCCTCCTTCTCTTCAAGCACATCTAAGTGGTACGTTAACCACCTTTCCTCCCATTCTAACCAAGAGAGTTGCATGGCTTGCTTTTGACTGAACATACAACAAATATACACACACTGGAGACTATGTAGAGCTGAGGTACTTCACTTTACACACACACACACACAAACACACATTTTTATTGTATTTTTTTCATTATTATTTTGTGTACTTGCCCCTTTAGATGAGAAAAATGTATGTGAGTAGTGTCTATCACCCATCCTGCTCATGGCTCCATCTTCTGTTGCTTTTTTATTATTGTTTTCTTTATTGTTAATGAAGAACTTGGCAAGGACGGACCACGGCACCTCCACAGGTCACACAGCTAATAAGAGGCACAACAGGATTCAAGCACAGGTCTCTACCTCCTGAGCCCTCCTGAGCCCTCCAATAAGCCCTCTGCTAGATGACTTCTCAAAGTGAAAGAATCTGGGTATTCTGAAAAAGAATTATCCCTTACGGGAAAGAGACCTCCAAACCACCTATCGGAACCTTTATGTACAAGCACATTTTCTTTATTATTACATCTTTCTCTCTCTCTCTTTCTTTCTTTCTTTTTTTTTTTTTCCTATGATTGTTTTTAGTCACCATTTTTTGGGCAGACACTTTATACTAGGAACTGTGCTAAAAGTTTTATATTTGTAGTCTTGTTTGATTCTTAAGAAAACTCTATAAAGTAGATATTATTCTCCTTTTATATGTAAAAAGATCAAAACATAGATATATTGTCATACAGCAGGTAAGCCAGGGTTCAAACCCAGGTCTTTCTAATGCCTTCACTGTGGTTCTGATCAAGAGTAAAACATTAATATTATCTAAATGCATCAAAATTAAATAGCTCACCAAATAGCTTTTCTATACATTACCTTCTAGTCTGCAACTACCACAGTTGGGATAAATAGTGAAGATATGTTCATGCGAGAAAAACACTTTTGCATGCCAGAAAGGAATCGCTTATCCAAGTGAGGCACTGTGCAGATGTGCCCCCTGGCTCACGACTCCGTGGGGTGGAGGCAGTGGGAGGGAAATCCGCCCCTCCCCCTGGCTGAGGCTGGCTCCAGAGCTCCGCCCTAAAGGGGCGGGGCCGGAGAGCAGCGTGGTCATCGCCAGACTGTCCCTTTAGGGCTGGGAAAGAAAAATAGCAGTGTCAAGGGTCCTTTGGCTTAGTTCACAGTTGAGGAAACGGAGGCAGCATGCCCAAGGCACTCAACCCGGCCAGAGGTTCATTTTCTGCTTCATTCTACTGAGCCCTGTAGCTTTTCGGTAATCCTTCTTAATCTCAAATTGCATCTATTTTGGGCCCCTGGGTGGCTCAGTTGGTTAAGTGATTGTCTTCGGCTCAGGTCATGTTCCTGGGGTCACAGGATCGAGTTCCGTTCTGCCATGCAGGGAGCCTGCTTCTCCCTCTGACCCTTCCTCTTCTCATGGGCTCTCTCAAATAAATAAATAAAATCTTAAAAAAAAAAAAACCTGCCCCTATTTCAAAGAATAGGAAAAACAGCTAACTTAGTAAGTCCCTCTTCTACAGTGATATTTATTCTATCACAGTTATTTGGTATTAAAATCATATCAAAGTTAAGTGGTATCAAATGGCCATTTTTGAAAAAAATATGTTATTTTCTTTTCTTAAAAAGCCTCACCTAAAACATTTTTCCTGTTAACAGGCCCTGGTCTGCCCCTCTATACTCTGCATAGGAGCAGTGACGATAAAGGTATTTTCTAGCATTTTACTTTTCCTTTGCTTCTTAGTGTGTGTGAATAGGATCAACATGTACTTAGAATAGTGAGGTGTGTGTTCTGTGTTTTTGTTTTGTTTTATTTTGTTTTTTGCTTTTAGTGTTTAAACAATGATTTGAACTCAAGGTTTATAATCTAATGTATAGTCCCATCAGTGAATTGCCACTTGTTCATTAGCTCTTTGCACAATCCGATTTCTTCACATTGTTAATGAATTACTGCCGTCTGAAATATTTGTTTAGAATTGAGAGTCCTGGAAGACAATTCAGCTTTGAATAAAATGCTGCAGGATGTCCAGATGCCCTCAAAAAAACTGGATTTCATTATTTTGAATCAAACAAGTAAGTTGAATTTCTTTAGGAATAGAACTGTTCCTGGAAACACCAATAAAAATATAACTAAATGTGATAATTTGATCTGAAAATACACATTTTATGTTATATGTACTTCTAATTTGAGGTTATTTTTCCTATGAAAAATTTTGTTATGAGAACTGCTAGTTTTTCATTCTTTTTGTTTTAAAATAGAATACCACTCTATGTAAAAGTTATTCTGTTAAAAGGAAAACATTTGGAAAAAAAAAATACACACTATTGCTACTTTGGTTTCATTCTGTTAGTAACTCGGTTCTACTATAAAGTATTAATTGAGTGTTTAACTTAGTGTTATCCTGATATATTTTACCTACAACCCAAAGAGTTAAAAAAAAATCTGAAGTGATTGTATAAAAAAATTAAGGTTGGCTGTAAAATGTTAAAACTTCAATCTCAGGAGAGAAATCTTGAATTTTTCCTGACCTTCTCCCTGCCACAGTTAGCCTGGTCCCTGTGCTGGATGCCTGAACAGGAATGGTGTGCAGGAACCACTGAGAAAGGGGGTGAAGAGAGGTGATCTTTGAGTAGGAAAGTTTGTAGTTTATTCATTTGTATTTGTTTGCTGTTTTTCCCATTAAGAGCTAATTACTCATGGGAGATGGGGGGATCCTTCAAGATTGATTTAAGGTTTTTTTTTGTTTTGTTTTGTTTTTTAATATAGGATAATAATAAAAAAGATGCAAAAAGATCCAGTAGTAAAGATCCATCCAATTTTAAATGGCAGGAAAAGCGCTGAGGAGTAGAGGGTACTTGGGAAGAAGAGCTTAGAGCAGGGCTACTCAAACTCAACATGTGTATGAATCACCGGGAGCCTTTTTAAGGATCTGTGATCCAACAAGGCAGGGTGAGCCCAGGGTTTGTAATTCGCTCGTAGGTGATGCCGGTGATGCTGGCATGATGGCCAAGGACTTAGAGTTCGGGAGAGCCACCTGGGCTGCTAGGACAGAAGGTGCTGCTTACTGAGATTTGAAAGACAGTGGGGGACCCGGGAGGTTTTGGCTCAGGGAAACCAGGGTTGGATGGACAAACTGATAGAGAGGAGAGTGAGGTTGGGTCTGCCGGAGCTGGACAGTCCAGCTGGGGGGTGGTTGTACGTTCAAACTCCAGGAAGTGGGGTAGGGGGTCGTTGAGGAGGGGCAGAAGGAGGTGAAACTGGGGATTATAGAGAACCTCGCACCCCACCCAAAGCAGGGTGGGGACAGTATCTTCAGAGAGATGGAACTAAAACCCTTCTAATCAACTAGGACAAATTCAAAAGAGAGAGCAAATGGTGGGTTTGGCATATTTATTTAAAACATCATGATCAACACATAGTTTGACATTCTACTGCAAAAGAAGAAAGACTTAAATTTTTGTTCTTATAAGCACATTTAGTCAGAAGGGATATATTTAAAATATAAAATCCAAATTGAAGAGAAATCTATCTATTGAAGAGAAATCTGTCTATATAAAGATCTTACTCTTAAACCTTTCTTTTTTCCTCAACTAAAATAATTTTAACAACAACAAAAAAAAAATAAAAGAAAGAAAGAAAAGAAAGATAAACATAAAGAAGAAGCAGCTCTAGAGATATGAATTTTTTTCCCCTATAGGTTAAATCTACTGAAGCTAGAAATAATCTGATTAAAATATAGGACATCTCTCGATCTCTCTCTAAGATTTATTAATCTAACTCATCATCTTAACTTGGGAGCAAAGGAAACCAATTCATTATTTATGGACAAATTTTATTAAACTGATGCTAAATCAAGCACAGAGAATTAAACAGATCTGCAGATCATACAGAACGTACACAGCAGTCTGCTCCATGTAAACCTGATTTCATCTGTGAAACACAGAGCTGAAAATGGGAACTCAGCTTTGCGGTCTGGGATGGCAATAAGAATTACAAAAATGTTATTAAATCAGAATTTTAAAATAGAATTAGGGCCAACTAAAAATCCTAAACATCTTCAAGGAAATTCAAGAAGAGGAAAACATTTTGGAGGAAAACTTAGAACATAAGCCATAAACAAACTAGATAAGTAGATCAGATGCCAAAGAACAGAATCATAAAAACAAAACATTAGCAATTCTAAGATGCACTTTTATTTTACAAGGCACCAATATATTTAATATATATATTAAAAACAACTTTATTGCTTTCATCTTAACTAGTATTCTAACCTGAAAGAGAGTATTTTCATATTTTAAAGACATACTGAATCCAAGCAGTTCATTTTCTTTTTCTATCATAATTTAACAAATTGTTGAATACTAGCTATGATTTATTACCGCACAGACACTAGATCATGTGCTAATAATTACTCATAATTTACTAATGAATCTTTCTGTTTGTTTAGAATTCTGGTATCAGATGATCTTGCCTCCTCATTTTGATACATCCAAGAAATATCCTCTACTAATAGATGTGTAAGTATTCAAGAGGAGGGAATACATTAGAAGTTAACTATTAGACATCTTTTACTCAGTGCAGCCTACAGAAAATTAAAGCCAAATGCATCCTTTGTCTCTTCCTGAATCGCTGTGAAGCAATTTGACTATGTCCTTCCATTTTGCAATCACATACCCAAACCTTTGTTTTCTACCATCTTTCGAATGAAGAAAGACACCCTTCTGTCGTAATGACATATGGTTCTTTAGTTTTGATTTTTTTCTCTGAACTACAAGGGAATTCCAAAGGAATTTTCAGGTCACCAGTTTTATCTTTACCTTATAAACATTTTAACATGAGAGATGGGTATTAATAGCCTTCACAACTTTTTTACCCCTAAACTTGCCCAAATGTCACCATTAGTGGCTTTTGATGCATTAAGACATCAAGTTTCTCTGCCTTTAGTTCCTGAAATACCACTGCCTGGTAGCTTTCATTCCCCTCCTTGGTGAAGATATGATGTGATATAGGAAATTGTTCATTACAATCCAGACTTCTTCAAGTCTCAGAAAAAGTTCTGAAGTCACACATCTTTGAACAGTAAATGTAAACTCATGCAAACTCTAAATGTGGCATCTTCGTAAAATGTTTTTGATAATGACTGGGAATACATTTTACTTTAATCCTTCTAATATTGCCCAGACCTCACACATAATGCCACAACACTGCTCCTCCTGCCCTAGATTGTCTCATTTCCTTATATAAAAATAAGACAAAAACAAACCCAACAAATGTGCCCGCTGTGGGCTGCCTGCCAGGTGATTTGCAAACAGATGTGAGGAGTTCTGTTGGGCCCATTATACAGAAAAGGAAACTGAGACTCGAGAACATCACTTTTCCGTGTAACCACCACCACCAAAAACAGAAGAGAGGTGTTAGCATCCAACACAGCCTTGTTGTCCTGTATTTACAGTTCCATGTAAACAAAACATAAAACCTCAGAGAAAGAGAAAAAGGTATTTTAAACTTCCAGATGTGCTGTTTGATTTTCAGTAAGCCTAGCTTTGACTACAGTGACATTAATTTGCTTTGGGTGTTAGCCCCAATAAAGGAAACCGATATTTTAGGAAAGAGTGAGACTTTTATCCTCTTCAGCTCCCCAGTGAGGAAAAAACATGGCAAATTTACTGCCTGTTTCTTTTTAATTGTTTTCCTCTTACCATCCTTAGATGTCCAAATCTTTGTTTTCTGTTTTTAAAAATAATGTTGTTTAATCTTAGGGGGTAGAGTAACTTGACACATAACTAATATTAAGGGAATTTATTACCCTACACAATCTAAAATCATTGAAAGGACCAAGGCATTTCACACGTTGTTAAACAATGTTTACTCTCCCAAGAAATGCATGAATGCATTCTTCTTTTTAAATTTAGAATGTTACAATATTTAGTTTACAGTGAAAGTAATACAATGTTTGTTTAAAACCAAAGTTCTTTTGGCTTCCATCCCTAAGAAGAACAAAGGCATGCAAATGGAGGGGACAGTGAGCAGACCAGTAGGAGAGTTGGGGTGGGAGGAAGAGGTACTGGAGAAGGTCTGCGTCCAGGAGCCCCAGAGATCATGCAAACGTGACATGTTTAAGTGAGATGCAAGGAGCTATTGGGAAATTGTCTTGATTAACACATGGCAATGACAGGGCTTGTTGGAGATTGTGCACCCAGCTGTGTGGGAGTGGGGTCTAACCTGTCCAGATTGCAGATAGCAGGGAGTTAAGCTCGTTGATAAATAGAATGCAGTTGTCAATATCGCCTACTTCTTTCTGCTTTGAAGTTTTGAGGAATAGTGGTCATTCATACCTTGGCTCAGTCCACAGTGATTTGTGAAGCCTTGGTGTGCAACCTCGTGCTGGAACTTGATGGGGGTGGTATGCAGTGCATATCACGCAGCAGTCAAGCCCTCTTTTGGGAAGTTCCAGCCTAGGAAATACACATGTAGTGTAGGAGTGCTTGCAAGCCAGGGGGGAAAGGATATAGTCAAAGCTGCATTTATTGTCATCCTCATTAATTTTTCATAACACATCCCTATCCCAATTATTAAGTATTTATTTCTTTGATTTCTAAGAAATATATGACTTAGAAAATGTTGGTCTATGAAGTCTGTGTTTGATACTGATCTTCAAAGGTAAAACTGATGGGCATCTTTGAAGGAAACACACAGCCATTATAGTCATGTTGCCAAGTTTTAGAGGAACCATGTTGAACACCCTGGTGGCTGGCACAATTTCAGCCTCATGGTCGGGAAAGACGCATACTTCTTGTCCACAGGGACTAGAAACACAGGCACTCCTCATTTGATTCAGAAAAACCACAAAGGCTAACAATTTGGGATTTTTCACAGATATGCAGGCCCGTGTAGTCAAAAAGCAGACGCTATCTTCAGACTCAACTGGGCTACTTACCTTGCAAGCACAGAAAACATTATCATAGCTAGCTTTGATGGCAGAGGAAGTGGTTACCAAGGAGATAAGATCATGCATGCAGTCAACAGAAGACTGGGAACATTTGAAGTTGAAGATCAAATTGAAGCAGCCAGGTGAGTGACTAGGAGATGAATCCGAAGGTCATCTGATTCT
The DNA here is from genome assembly GCF_022355385.1 of Mustela nigripes. NCBI lineage: Eukaryota > Metazoa > Chordata > Mammalia > Carnivora > Mustelidae > Mustela > Mustela nigripes. Next base: position 58,126,495 of record NC_081559.1, on the reverse strand, counting down.
TCCCTCTCAATTTATATTTTAAAGTTGTAAAGTGGAAAGAATGTCAGGTGTCCTAGGGGAAGTCATTTGTGTTTGGTGTACATTTTTAGTGAAGATATAACACTTAGATAAAAATATATGTCATTAGAGACTTATATAAAGGTTAAAAAAGACTTATTTCTTAAATTCCTCTCTGTGACTCTAGAAAGGAGTTGGTGTACGTGTTAGCACCTTCTGGGAACAGAGACTCAAAATTCATCAAGCACATGGGCAAACTGAGGAATAAATGCTTCCCTGGGGTAAAAATCTAACTAAACAAGTGGACCATCCCTGTAGTCAATGGCAAGTGAAGGAGTCCAGTGTACTTGCACAGCATAGGAAGCTACATTACATGTGACAGCTATCTGTCCTAGGAGTGGCTCCTACAGTCGGGATGAAGGTTACTCTGCCACTTGGGGAGAATTGTGGGGCACCGCCATCTTTGCTCACAATTATGAGAGCTTCAGTAAGTATGAGTCACATCTCATTCTGGTGCTTTCTAGTCATGAGTTCACAGATAAATGTTGTGGTCTGGCTTGGGAGAGATGTTACTGATGAATAATGGTTCCCACGTAGCACACGTGTACATGGGCAGTGTTTTACCTGTATTGTCATGGGAACTGCACAGCACCCCTAGGAGGTGGGGATCTGTGTCCCATGCTTCAAGAAGAAAATGCAGGCTCTTAGTTTTGGTAATTTGCCAGGGGAAGTCATAATCTAAATCAAGGTCTCCCAACTCAACTCAGAATGCTTTCTCCAGTTCAACCGTGCTCAACTGGCAAATAGGAAATGCAGTCTTTGAGTTTCTATAACCAAGTGCCTGGATGTCTGGGGAAGCATGACAAGTGGTTGATTTAAAATAATGTTAAGAAATCATAAACTAGGAAATGCAGAAAAATTATGAATGGTGAGATGGGTGGAGGAAAATGCCTTTAAAAACCAGAAACAACCAAAGAGAAGAGAAGAGGACAACTGATTTAAGTGTCCCTAAGTCTCTTACACCATCGTTGACGATGAGATATTTTCCTTCAAAGCCAAATAGAGAAGTTTAGATTCAAGAGAGACGATAAACGGTTCAGGAGTAGGGCTGTCATATTTTAAAACTAAAATTGTATTTATCCAGACTGATCCTCTCTGAGAGAGGGTGGAGTGTCGGGGCTTCTCAAATCCAAAATTACATAATTGGGTATCCACAATATACATCTCCAGTTTAAAAAGTTAATGAGATGTAGTGTATTTATACAGTAGAATGCTAATTCAGCAACTAAAGAGAGGTGTATACTGCAGTGTAGATGAATCTTACAGGCTGTTGAATGAGAGAAGCCAGGCATGAAAGTGTATCTCCTGTATGACCTATTTTATATAAAGTCCAAAACCAAGCACAAATTGGAATCATATAAAAGGAAAACATTTCTTTTTTTTTTTTTCTTTTTTCTTTTTGCAAAGGGAAAATGACCCAGAGGCTTCTGGGGCATGATAGTGCACTCTCTCTCAGTTCAAGGATATGCTTGTTCTGTAAGGTTTATCAACTTGTACACTCCTGCTTTGGTGCACATTTCTATACATATATGTATACTAAGTTTTGAAAGTTTACAGGGAGAAGATAATGAGTTGAAAATGACGTACTTCTAATACTGTTTAACTTGGGGCCGCCTAAGCCATATCTATAATTGAGAACACAAAAATTCCCAAAGTCACGTATAGGTCAATGCAAGGGTCCTCACCCCCCATCAGTACTACAAAGGTTAAAGGGCCGCATTTGCTAGATTGCTTCTTAAAGCAAACAAATTACCTTTTGATGTAAAAGATTTTAAAATGTGCGTGCACAAAACATTTTTCTTATTTCTTTAACGGGGTACAAATCCTGAGCACAGTTTAATGGCAAAAAGACTTCTTAATCCATCAAGGAAAGATTGGTTTCTACTTAACGGTGCTCAGCTAACTAATCAACACCCAGCAGAAGAAGGGATTTATTTAGAGAATGGTGTTTAAGTTCTCAGGTAGGGGGCCCAGAGACCTTCCTAAGCCCTGCCCAGATGTTCTCTGTGCCCCTCTACTTCTCCATTGCGGGGGCAGCCTCTCTTCAACTGAAAAACATCTGGAGAGATTTAAATTCAATTATGTAAAGAAAAGTGCATCTGGGCTGCAAATTTTTATATAAAGCTGTGAAAAAAACTGCCAGGATTTGTTTTCTGCGAATGATACACACACACACACACACACACACACACACAGTCACACAGTCAAAATTTTTATGGACTCCAACAAAAGTAAACCTTGTTCATCTGGCTCTTAAGTTAAAAAAAAAAAAAGTAGACATCCATCTCAAGTGCTTATTTGATTGTTGGCCATAATTAATCTTAGGTTCCATCAGGAACAAACAGCAAATGGCAGGGTTTCACATTTGTGTCTTTATGTACTTATGCTAGTTTTCTATATACAATGCAATACTAATTCGTGGACTTTTTGCATGTATTTTAGACAATTTTCAAAAATGGGATTTGTGGATGACAAGCGGATTGCAATTTGGGGCTGGGTGAGTATTTGTTTGGCTATGAATCTGTGTCCATATAGTTAGTGATTATAACCCAGAGCATGATAATGTATCTTTGGCATGTAAATATTTAGAGATGAAAATCAGGCGTTTTTAATCTAAGAAGTCCCCGATAAAATGTCTTAGAACTCTAGGTGGTGAGTCCCTGCTAGTCAGGTGTGTATCTCCGCTTACTATGATTAAGGAGGAGGGTTTGGGAGGTAAGGAAGGTAGAGAAAGAGGGAGAGAGGTTGGAAAGGTGAGCAGGAGAGAGTGAAGGAGGGGGATTTTCTCGTGAGTCAAAGTCAGTAAAGATCTAGTGTAGACTGATCTTTTCTCTTTAAGTACTGCCCGGCAATTTTTTGATGCTTTTCCCACTTAGACCTATCAAGCAAAGGGACCAGGGCTCTGAAAGTGTAGTCTTTAGATATTGTCCAATTAAGGCCAATTTAAGCCCTTCTCTACCATGCTTTCTATCTCTAAAGAGGCACAGTATATAAAGATGTGAGAAATATGGAAACTGCGACTCGCTTACCATATGTCCTGAATTCCTTTACCTCTATAAAAATAACCATTTCCATTCCTTAGTCATATGGAGGGTACGTAACCTCCATGGTCCTGGGAGCCGGCAGTGGCGTGTTCAAGTGTGGAATAGCTGTGGCACCTGTCTCACGGTGGGAGTACTATGGTATGTCATTACTTTCAGGTACAAAAAGATACAGAGTGTTGACCTTAAAGTTTCAAGGACAAAACCATTCCTTTTTGAGTTTCACTGTTTCTATAGGAAATAAGCTTATTCATTGTAGATGCGCCTTCTAGATATCTATAATCAAATGATCTCTCTTATTCTGCTATTGTGAAAGTCTAGGTGGTATTGTTATCTATTACTTAGTTATCAACAAATTCTGTTTTCTAAACGTCAAAATATCCATAATGCTACATTTCGGCAGATAAGCCCTTCCTTATCTTATTTTAGTTTGGGTTTTGGGGCTTCATATATTAACTGAATAAAAGAAGCATGTATTTTTTTTTTTTCTTCCAGTAAAGGTCAAATAAAGAAGGGTTTGGATGGAAAGACGGGAGTAAGGATTGGGGCAATTCCTGGGCTGTCTGTTTTATTTCCCCCACTGTCTCTAAGTTAGTGAAAACCACTCTAGGATCTCTTCTTCATCACTGAGAAATAATTCTATAAGGCATCATACACACATAAGACTTTAATTCCCCAGGGAGAGAGAGTAAACATTGGAACACTAGGTAGGGGTAAAGAGTCAGAAGTGGTGAGAAGATGAATTATTTTCCTGTATCTTTTCAGAACCCATCTCAAGTACTTTATGTGATAGACTCATTGAAACAAATATGCTCATTACATAGTTTCCCCCCATTGTATGGCAGTACCAATCTTGTAGGAAACCCTTTCTTAAAGGCCAAGAACATCCAATGTAATAAATAAATAAATAAATAAATAAATAAATATTTCTATCTTTCTGTTAAAAAAAAAATGGAAATCATACTTCTGATTCAGTCCACACAGGATGGATTTGTTTTCGTAATACTTTCCTGCTTCCTACTAATTATGCTGTTGGATAGCTTGTTTTTGGAGACCTCTGGTGGTCAATAAAATAATAGAAGCCATCTTTGTGAGTTTAGAAGTGTAATGATTAAAAAAAAAAGATAAAATTATGGGGCGCCTGGGTGGCTCAGTGGGTTAAAAAAAAAAAAGATAAAATTTTAAAAAGAAGTGTAATGATAAAAGAACTTCATAAAATATATTTAGATCAAGTTAACTTTCTAGACATAAGCACTTTCTAGAGATCTTACATATGTATTAATTTGAGAAATTTTACTCACAGATCAGATAGAAGGAATACATAACTGGTATTTCAAAGGTGCATTTGTAATTATAGCACCTATATTATGTATTTTTAAAATACTCTTATTAAAATTTCGGGGGTGCCTGGGTGGCTCAGCCATTAGGCATTTGATTTCAGTTTAGGGTTGTGAGATCTAGCCCTGCGCTGGTCTGGGGTGGAGACTGCTTAAGAGTCTCTCTTTCCTTCTCCCTCCGCCTCCTCCTCCCCTCGTCACTCATGCACATACACTTGCGTGCTCTCTCTCTCTCTCTCTCGCTCTCTCTAAAAAAGAAAAAATATATTTCAGCTCTTCTCACAAATGTAAACCTGATTAACATAATAAAAAAGAGGTATAATGTTCTAGGACAAGAACTGAAGTCTGCTGTTGTTTCAGGAAAAATTTATTCTGCCCTTAAAGGCTATTTTCAAACCTCCTTTCACATGTCCAACCTATATTATTCATATTTAAATGTTGAAAGATATGAACATTTTATGAAGATCTTGTATTTTTAAATGTCCCTTAAAATATTGTATTTTCTGTATTAGTGTCCTCTAGATATGTAAAATTACATATATTCTGTATTCCTTTTAATCAAAAGGATAAAATGTTGAGGTTACTCATTTTGAAAGATGTATTTTGATTTCCATAGAACAGGCATAAAGGATACATACATTTGAGATAACTAACACTCATTATCAGTGTAGTTCTTAATGATGCCAGTCGTTCAGAAAGGGTTACAGTGTTGCTTAAGGTTGTTGTTTAGATGATATATTCATTTAAAGAATTAATGAGATCAGTACTGAACTACCTGTACAATTTGCAGTGAAATTCATCATTAACATAAACAGCACAATGACAGCATATTATTTTATATTTAATCTGTTTACTATAATCTGGTCACTGGAGGGGGCACCTTTCAAAGCAATTACTTCAGATTTTTAAAGTTATTTTGGAATTCAGCCACAGAAAATCATAAAATTTTCTCATGTATATTTTAGGATATATCTATAAAATTTTTAAAAATAGGGCAAAAACATGTTTCATTATCCAAAATAACCAAACCAATTATGTATCTTGTTTTTAGCCATACTTATAGATAAAAGAGCTTACTTCATTTCAGCAGATATTAGTGTGATTTATTTCATAATACAAAATTGTTATAATCCCAAAATTGAGGGCTTGCCACAAAATGGGCAAAACAAATGTTTGACTTGCACTGTGATGGAGTAACTGAGCTAATACGGGGATCTTCAGTGAATAAGTGATAACTTAACTCTTTGTTTTCATTATAATGAATTTTAAACTGCCAAAAAAATATGATTTAAATAAGCAACTAGTAATTGAACATTAAGGGATTTCCAAAAGAAAATTAGGGTATATGCTTGTGTCAGGACCAAAAATTCAAGAAAGTTGAGGCATTAAGTGACTTCCTAATTAAGATTCTTGGAAAGGATCAGATGATAATGGTAAAAGCCCTTACGTTTCAGCTCTTAACATATGAATTTTCTGCAGATGGATTTTTTTTTAAAGATTTATTTATTTATCTATTTGAGACAGTGCCATGAGTGAGAGAGCAGAGCAAGGGGAAGAGGGAGGGACCAAGGGGGAGGGAGAAGCTGACTCCCTGCTGAGCCCAAAGTGGGGCTTGATCCCAGAATCCCCGGATCCTGACCTGAGATGCTTAACCAACTGAGCCGCCCAGATACCCTCAGTAGATGGATTATTGACTGGGTTTAAATCATCTAGTTTGATCTCCCTCTACTTTCATTCATTCCAGCTGAGCATGGAAAGGCATGAGTCTGAGCTGGTGTCCAGCTGCATTCACAAGCCAAAACAAACAAACAAACAAACAAAAAAACCTGATCTTGAGGAGACACTCCTGAGGGAGATGCTACAAAACCACACAAAAGTAATGACATATGAAAGCACATAAAGTCACCCAGTAAGAAAAAGAAAAGTTTATTATATGAATTAACTATTTTTACATTTTTTTCGTCACAGACTCAGTATATACAGAACGTTACATGGGGCTCCCAACTCCCGAGGACAATCTTGACTATTACAGGGTAAGAGATAAGAAACTAGATCTATTTTATAACCTATTTATAAGTTTGTTTAAGAACATTTTTAAGTGTATCTATTCTAGAATATATATATTTTTTATTTCCAACAAAATTCTTGTTAAAAAGAAATAACACAGGTGGTTTAGAGATACTCCACTAGCTTCCCCTACTATATTCTGCATTAATTAAAGACTTTATCGTATGCTATATAGGTCACAATATGCATTCATTTGGAAATACAAAGCAACACCAGATAATTACTTTAATTATAAAAATTTCATTTAGAAAACATGTCAAATTCGACATATTCCTTTAAAGCCCAGAAGACTCCTTAAACCTTTAGCTATATATGAGATTTTCTATGGTATTATAATTAAGATGTATGTACAAGCTTTTAATTTTCCAATTCATAGCCAACTATGTAGTTTGCTCAAACAAGATTGGAGTAAAGCAGGTGAAGAGTATGGTTGGGCAGTGCCCTGAAGAGCTCTGGAAGCCACAGTGCATAACCTCCAGCAGGGTTGGCTGACGGGGAACCCGTGGCAGGTTGTTCTCAGGCTACAGCTTTTGAAATGTGGCCTGGAAGTCACCATGGTTGGCAGCCACGTGTGCTAGTGTGGAGGCCACTGCTGAGCCAGAGCACGGTCTCTGGTGTCACACTGAGGTAGCCGCAAGTGCCAGCCTAACTCTTAGAGACCCTTGTAGCACTTTGGCCCTTCCAGAACTTTCCCGAGTTGCTCTGTCATGGTTGTCGAAAACAACGAGGTCAGTCGTCTCGTGGTTTACATTCTCCAATGGAAAGTTAAAACGCTTTTTGGGACAATGAATTAAAAAGTAAGAAAAACAAGAATAAGTTAACACAATTTCTTATCTGGGCCACAACTCTCAATACACGGGCTTCGTATGAGTGCCTTGCTTTGAGCAGTATGGGTGCATTTTCCTAAGATGCCACCATTCCTATAGATTCTGAAGCTATTTGATCAAAACCCAGTAAAACTCAAAATTTCTAGCTTTCCAATGTAAGTATACACAGTTTGATTTTATTTCTCCTAGTTTTGTTTAGGAAGGCTTAGGCAGAGGGGTGCGGGGAGGAGTACTTGGCTTGGTCCGTGTCTGCCTGTGTGTTTTCCAGTCAAGATAGAAAAGCAGCTCACTTTAAAGTGAGATGCACCGATCAACTTCTGCTACCATGCAGCCCCGAATCAGGTTGTCCCCATTTCTGCCAGTTGTCCTCCATAATACTTTGGACTCAATTCTTCCCATTCTTTCTCTTCCACGTCCAGTAAGCTTGCCTTAAACGGCTAGTTTGTTCTTCATCAGTCTCTGCATTACCACTGTCGCATGACTGTGTGCTTTTCTAATAATAACCCCGTTGGTGTCCCCTTAGCTTGTCTTTCTCTGCCCCCGTCTTTACCACAACGGGGCATGAGATCAATCCCCACGGCTCCACATACAACGCTTTCATGGATCTTCCCTGTGACTACTGGAATTCTTTGACCAGAGGCTTAGCATCCCTCTTACAACAGTCCAGTCTGCTTATAATATAGTCACTGTCCTCTGACTGTTTCTGGGCCTTTCCCTTTTATGCCCTTGTCTTCTGTTCCCGCTGCCTGCAATGTCATTTCCCCTATATCTCCATTTAATAGCAAATTGGTGCTGCTCTTCTGGAGGGCTGGCATCCCCTCTCAACTCTCATGACATTCTCCTGTATCTTAATCTTCAGTTTCTCTTTCTTGGACCCATGGTTCTTTTGAACCCCCATTTCTCTTCTGCGTGATGATTAGCTGTTCACATCTCTACTCAACACTGAATTCTTTAGATGACCCAGTATGAAGTATAACTCTTAAAAACCTTTCATGGTTGAATTTTTTAAGGAAAATGTTGTTTTAAAAATTGCCTGTCTCCCTCAATTCTCTCATCTTACATCTAGAATTTTCTTGTCCCTAACCTGACCAGGATGCTGATCTTTGAAAGCCATCCCTCTTGTGGTATGCTGTATTTGCTGAGTTGCTGAAGGGCTTTCTCAAGTACCCCAAATCCTAAAATTCTCAAATCAGAGATGTACTTACTGTCCAGGACCCCAGCCCTGGCTCTAGAACAGAGTGGATGTCGAGTCAAAAGTTCATTTCTAAAATCCCATCCCGAAAAGTCTTTGAACCTAGAGGCACAGGGTCAGGTCCAAGCCCTGACATCGAGGGATGTCCACAGCACCTGCCCTGATTCTCTACTTCTCTCGGTGCACATCAGCAGACAGCCAGCAAGGTCTTTCCTTTTCAGACGGCCCTTCCCTCTGTAGGATGATTCGTTCTAATCTACCCTTTCATCCTGAGTCTTTTTCCAGATTTCCCCAGAGGCTCCTCATCCCTGCATTGAGCCCCCCCCCCCCCCCCCCCCCCGCCCCAATCCCCACCCGCCCGGAGGTGGCCATGTTCGTCTCTCCCCTTAGGTGTTCGCTGCATGAGGTAGTCATGTAAATAGAAGTCACTTCCCACTGCCAATGGCAACACACGCACACTGGGTGCACCGAGTCACTCTTCCACTTCACTGCACAGATGGCACCCGAGGACTGTTTAATCCTTCCACGCCAGGAGTCGAGTTTTCTTGGCACCAGATTCAGTGCTGGCAATGGACACATTAAAACTGCCAGTACCAGGGAGCTAAAGGTTCCCAATGTGTTACTCGGAGGAACGATTTGGGCGGGCGAGAGTTAAGGTGTGGAGGGAGAGGGCGGCGACGAAGGCTCATTGAATTGTTTCCACCCTGGTAAGTTGCTTCCTCCGAGTGTGGAGAGCCGAATCTAAGTGCCTATATTTGGTGCACAGCAGGCTTTAGAATAAAGCTGCCCTCCTTTGTTTTTTAAATAAGCCTGTGCTTTTGTCTCTGGCAAGAATACATTCAAAGATTCTATTTTCCTCCAAGGCCCCAGCTGCCCCTCTGGACCCCATCTTTTACTTTTCTTTCCCAGGTTGTTTTTATTTCTCTCTCTCTCTCCTTCTCTCCCTCTCTCCCCCCCTCCTCCCACCCTTTTGGAAAAGACAAAGAAGACAATTCCTGAGAGGCTTTCAGTACCCTGTGCCTGTCTGTGGGTCAGAAGGAAATATTTTGAAAATGATTCCCATTTCATTTGGCCCACTGACTCTCTGCAGGACATCCAGGACAGGAAGGACCAAAACGTAGAATAAGCAAGGCCCTGATCTTTGTCTACATTTGCAGCTAATGAATCGTCGATACCAGAATTATAGCCTTTCTAAGAAAAGACAGTCTTTAATTTAAAAAAAAAAAAAAAATGAGAAAAACGATTCATTATTAGGTCATTGATGACCCAGATTTGGAAGAATTTGGAGAAACCCACATCATCAAACGAAGCACATTTTAGGAAAGAGAGGTCCTACTTATGATTTAGGAAAGAAATTCCAGAAACCATTTGTATACACCAGTGGAACAGGGAGGGATGCCATGTATAGTTGTTCAGCTTGTGCACTGCTGAAAACTAGTCCATGTTTCACTCACTAAGGCATGGAAGTCTGAGGCTGCACACAACCAAAAGGAATGCTTTTTCCTATTCTTACAAAGATACCATATAGATTAGCAGACCCAGGATTAAGGCTCAGACCCAGTGCAGTGACATGAGCAGTGACCCTATGAGATCCTTTGTAGATAATCACCCCCCACTGCCAAGTGAAAGAAACACTTTCAAAGGCAATGGAGCTCTGTGGAAACATCTTTTCTGCAGTGAGTCTCAGCCCACAGCAGACCAAAATGGCAGCACAGGTTTAAGCAAAGGAATTAGATAGGCTACGAGAAAACCCTTACCCCCAATAGCAAAAAGCAAATAACAACCGCAGCTACACCTTGATTTAGTGGTACTCACTAACATTGACACGTGGTCCTTCGTGTGGTCAACCGTAGGTCTTTTAGTCAAACCTATTTGAAAAATGAACAAATAGTAAACTGACACTCACCTATTCAAGGTGCCTGGTATTTTCATTGTTCAAAAGTTGATTGCCTTGTTGGTGAGCGAAGACATGCATGCAAAATTATCGAAGAGAAATAAAAGAGAGTAGGTAGGGAAGCACAAACTCAGATATGACAGAGTGCCCCCTATGTATGGAAAAGAGAAGTTGTTCCCTAATTCTGACAAGCCTCAGGGATTTTGTCCTTTGGGAGCATGTAGGACAGGGTAGGGAAGTGGCCAAGAAGTCTGTGTTTCACCTCCCTCCACCCCCCCCCCCCAGCTCCTCTCAACTCCTGGCGGGGAGGAATCCAGTTTCATTTATTTCATTCATTTTTTTTTTCATTTATTCCTTAAGTGCTTGCTTCTACGGGCAGACATGATTCTAAGCTATTTACTCAGATTATTAGGTTCGGTTCTCCCTCAGATTCTCTGGGATAAGTGCTCTAATGATCTTCATTTTATTGACACTGAAACTGAGGCACAAAAATGTTACATAACATGTAGACGCTGAGGGGTAGGAGTGGGAGGGGCACTTGTGTGAAGCCAATAAAGAAAGACTTCGGAAATAAAGAGGGAGAGCGTAGACACTCTCCGTGGGTTGCAGAGAGGGGCAAGGCAGAGCAGCACAACCACACATGAGTAGCAGGTACAGCTGGTTTTCTGGGGATCTGTGAAGCAGGTTGGATGAACCGACGGATAACATGGAAGCGAGGCTGTGGGAAGAGCAGGCCAAATGGTGGCCTATAAGGCAGGACGTAGACTGGGCTGGGAATGGATTTATGGATCCGCGGAGAAGCAGAAGATCAAGGGCAGGAGAAATGGGGCCCAAGTCCTGAGCCTTGTTGCCAAGAGAAGAGGGCAGCCTGGAACACACAGAAGGGACTGATTTAACTTGTAGAGGAGATTTATTTTGCATTTTGCTCAAAATTTGATAGGCTTTTGGCAAGTGTATGAAACAGTCATAGATTTGGCAGTCTTCTGCTAGCAGATTTGAAATGTTCAATCCTTAAGAACTGCTGCATCGTTAGGTTATGCAAAACAGGGTGCAATTTTGTAAATATGCCATCTTGTACTGATTTGACATTTGTTCTATTATCCCAGAATATGCCAAAGGGAGAGAGACCTTCAGATTTAAGCCAAACCTTAACTTGTTTGTTGAGTGCTGATAAAATGTTGACTGCTGTGTGATCTTTAAAGAAGCCAGTGTTGCTTGGTGAGGACTGAGGTAGAGCCCCCTGTCGGGTTGACGGGCTCTCTCTTCCCTTGGCATCTCCCGGATACAGTTGTTTGATAGATGTAAACAAGGAAAACATCCGATATATTGGGTTGAAATAATTTTTTTCTTAAAAATGTTCTCTGGCCTCTGTTTTCTGCAGCATTAATGGTGCTTCCCAAAATAGCATCACTTAATGCTGTTTGTGAGGTTTTGGTTGCAAGCGGGAGACGGCACAGAGGAAGTCAGCGCACCCGTGGTATCTCACTGACGTGCTGGGTTGTCCGTTAGACCAGTGGCCGTTTGCCGTTTCCATGAAAGCCTGGAAATGGTGATGAGTTAGTTGTTGGCTGGGCCGTGAAGGGACACAGGGACGTAAGGTTAAGGGGAACGGACGTCGGAGCTGGACCTCTACTCAAATTTGGTTTCCACCATTGACTAGCAGTGTGAGCTCGGGGAAGTGACCTAAGCTCTCTGAACCTCAGTCTCCTCTTCTGGATAACGGGGATCATCAAGCTGACCTCACAGGTTATTGAAAGGATTAAATGGGACCCCTGTGCCTGCCCTGAGAGAAGCTTTCGAAACCCGGCACCTGCCGCCATCATCGTCCTCAGGAAGCCGGTTGTCCTTACGGTTCCTCGATGGCACAGGGGTGGCTTAAAAATTGTTAGAACTTCTGTTCCTTACAGTACTTCCCCGCTCTTATCAGCTCTCTCTTTATTTCAAAAATACAAAGATTTATTTGCTGGAAGGTAACTGAGGAACCAGCGTGATCCAACAAGCAGCTACAGATGGTTCTTCTCAGGGCTTGAAGGAAAAGCTCCTCACAGAGATGCTGTGGAATCGGCACTGCCACTGGACCAATCCTTCCCACTTCGTTTTGCCAGACTGTTGCTGACAGCGGGGCTCTCCGGAAGTTTCTAGCCTCGGGAGAGTGCCAACTGCACCACCATTGCATCCTTGCCCATTTATCACTCTGAGCTTCCTTTTTAGTAGCTGGTGATAGACTATTCGGCTTCTAACTTAGTCATCCATTTCCTTTTCTATTTCTGTTTCCATCGATAGGCAAATGGGGATTATCCTATTTTCCTGGGTTAAAATAGCATGGTGATATTATTTCCGATTATTAACCACATCTTCAGTTAAGGCACGCATCTCTTTCTCTGGCTCCGGGGGTCGCCTTCCACACCGCAGACCACCGAGGGTCTCTCTTGATGGAGAAGCCAGGATTCTCGGTCCAGTAGGGAATGATGGGTGGTGCCAGACACACGGTGCCACAGCCGCATCTTTGGGGTAGTGGGGGGATGCTGCCTGCCGCCTGAGAGCCCAAGAGCGGGTGTGCACCTCCAGGCTGCCCATCCGCCTGGCCACCTTGTGCCAGGAGGCCCCTCTGGAAGCTTCTCCCGGGGAGCAGGGGGAAGCGTGCATGGAAAGGGCACACCTAGCTCACCATTGCAGGGGAGGCTTTTGTTTTATTTTTCTCGTGCTGCATTAAAGTATTTGTCTTTCTTTCTTTGTAGTGTAATATTGTTAATGTAAAACAATTTGCATCATGACACTTTTATCACAGTTTTCGTCTTTTTCTCAGTATGTTGCATTTCTCACCATGTCTAGTTCATCACAGCTACAGTGTGTACATCACAACATTTATCTTAGGCTCAGGGTTTTACTTGTTTATAAAAATTGTCTTCTTTCAGCCTGTATTCACTCCATTTAAGAAAAAAAAAAGGCAGCCAGAAACTGTTTTGGTCCAAACTCCAGTAGTTATCACATTCCTTGCTAACTGTCCTGCGTATTTATATGTCTCCTAACTATTACTCTATGTTTCAATGACATTTCTCAGTTTTATGGCTCGTGGAGGTTGTAGGAGCAGCTTTCGCTGTTCAAGCTGCCAAGCCAGGAAGGCCCGTGGGGCTTCTGGAGGTGAGGCGTCGGGACAGAGCTGCCCGCATGGGTCGGGTCTCCGTGTGGTAGTTGTGTATGTTGGGGGAGCAGAGCGCTAGGTTCAGGGTTGGGGGGGACAACGGCAGAGCGAGTGGCAGTTGGGGGGCAAGGCTGTGAGCAGGACTGGCCAGAGGATGGCCGGGGTGGGGGGCCTGTGGCTCACATGATGGGTGTTTGCTGGCGGTGGGGGAGCCCCAGCGTCTGGCAGCTCAAGCTCAAAATCCTCCTCTCTGTCTTTGGGGGAGATTGATTTTGACCCTTTCCTCTCTGGAGAGCAGACACTGCTCAAGGTTCTGGCTGCTGCATTGGGGTCTGCGGAAGCTGTACAATGGGAAAAACCTGCCTTGCAAATCTCGGGGGCTGGGGGGCCTTGCAGACTCGCTCTCTTTTGATTCGTTCAGTCTACGCAGGCATGGGAACCCTGCACAGGGATACCCAGAGTACTCGTGCGGGGCAGATTCTGGGCCCGTTAAGTTACTTCTCACTGTTCCTTTGCTGGAAGATCACATCATGAGCAGTTTGGAATTTTCGTGGCCTCGGGGCAACATAGGAAGTAAAAAGAGGTTCTGCCATCAGACGTTGTGTCCAGCTCTGACACTTCCTACAGATGTAACCTAGTGTGAGTTCCTGCTTCTGAATCTTGGGGTCTCCATGGAGAAAGCAGGATTGCTGTAGACCTACCTCAGAGGAATATTGGCAGGGTGAAACAGAGCAGTGCTTCTTACAAACACTCCTGTTCTACAGAAGACCAGACTCAGGGAGCAGCATGCCTCCGGGCGCACAGCTCACCGATGTTGAAGCTGGGGCTAGACTCCACATCCACACCTTAGCCCTGTCCCCTTCCTGCCAGACCATCCGTGTTCCCATCAAAAAACACCAAGCTGGTGTTAGCTACAAAGGAATCTGTAAAATACATACCTTGGCACTTGTAAAGTTGACTTTGATTTACCGAGGTGCTAAAGGATTAATCGCTGGATGAACTTTAAACCTATAGGAAAACTGCTGGGCCCTCCTTCTGCCCAAACCCTAAGAAGACTACAGGAGCGAACTCCAGCTTGCCCCCTCCCAAAGGCCCTACGATGCCTCTGTGACACTTTTGCCTTCCTCCCAACTTGATAAACATCCCCAAATCAAGATCAGATGACCAGTTCCGTGTTTCCAAGTTTCCAACGGCTTTCTCATCCAAGGCCCCACCCCGGTTCTAGAAGTCCTGCCTCCCTGAGGCCAGTCTTTCGAAAAGCTTATCTCCCAATTTGTTGCCCTATTCTCTGGTTGATTTGGAAATGACTTGATCCAATCACAAGATTTTCCCTGATACGGAATGAGGCAGACAACAACCCACCGATTTTCTAAGGCCATGCTTGATCTTTTGCTCCCCTTTCCCCTCCCATATGTTACATTTGCCTGGGTTTTAAACATCTGTTCCAAAAGAGGTAATACTTGCTTCTCATTCATTGCCTAGCAATGTGGACCAAAGTTCATATGACATATTGCAGAGTATGTTTAGTTGCAAATGCTATGTACAGGCTCTTTGAAATGTAGCATGTATGGCACCATGTGACACACGGTTGCCATGGCAATACACTTTTTGGCTGAACTACAGCATAAGCCCATGGAACATACATTGCTAATATGAGACTCTGCCCTGTGCTAATGCATAGGACACAGCCAATCTGGGATCTGGGACTCAAGGGGCTTTGCGTGCAGCCCTGGTGGCAGGTGCCCTCTGCCTGCGTGTGCAAAGAAGATGTGGCATCCTCCCTTTGCAGTCCTGTCTCCCAGGCACAGGGCATGCTGTGCATTCTGCCATGCATGGAGACAGCATTTGCTTAAATATCGGTTTGCTATATTTTGTATCAAAGGGGGCCCCAGCTGAAAACATTTTATTTTGTAAACTGAAGTGAAAAATCAGTTTATGGCAGATCTTTTTTTGAATAATGACATTCTTTTTCCCAATTCCAGAATTCAACAGTCATGAGCAGAGCTGAAAATTTTAAACAAGTTGAGTACCTCCTTATTCATGGAACAGCAGATGGTGAGTTTCAGTTAATTAGACTTTTTAGTATCACAGACAGGTTTGCAATTTCACTACTGACAAAACAAAAGCATGAGGGGCAAGACTGTTACATTTACTTCAATAAAACAGTGTTGCTTTCCACAACTCACTTGTCTTGGGCTAAATGGGATGCTAAGTCCTAGAACTTCAAATAGTCCCTTTCTTCTTGTGCCTTTCCCACCCTTCCCATCAGAAAAGGAGCGGCTATTAGTTACTTTGTGTTTCCTTTCTCTCCTTGCAGATAACGTTCACTTTCAGCAGTCAGCTCAGATCTCCAAAGCCCTGGTGGATGCTGGAGTGGATTTCCAAGCAATGGTATCACAAAACTTGGTGCCAAAGGGAGAACTTGCTGGTGGGGTCTTGGTTTCCCCTGTCCCGGCTCCTTCTCGTCAAACAGTGCCAGGAGACAGGGACAGAATTGAAAGGGGTTTTATTTGTCCAATGAGAAGTCAGAAGTGGTATCCTTAAGCCATAGGCAGAGTAATGTTCAAAACGATTAGAGAACTGGGGGTTGAGAAGCACAATATTGCATATCTTGGGAGTGTCAAAACAGTGCTCTCCTACCCATGTGGTTCTTCAGTCTCTTCCTATTTGGATTCAAAAGTAATCATTTACTCAGTAAATGTGTGGCAGAGTAATTCTAAAGTGAAACCAGCATGATAATAGCTCAGCTCCAATATGAAAATCCATTTTTGTCTAGTATGTATTACTAGCCATTCTAACAACAGTGGGACATTAATAATTGGCATGCTTCAGTTTTTGCAATTGCAACATTATCTTTTGTTGAACAACCACAGGCAATAGACAATTAGGCTTGTTTTATAGAGTTGGAAATAGAGCTATTGTTGCCTATAGAGTAAGCTGTTTCTAGGTATTAAGTCAGATTCATTTTCAGATCAAGAAGAAAAAAGAAAAGATGTTTTGTGTGTGTGTGTGTGTGTATAACATATATATAAATGTGTGTTTGTATATTTATATATATATACGCGTGTGTGTGGTGCACTAAATATTTTTGTATAAAATGCTTTCTTGCCATTATTAGGTAGAAAACCTGTTTTTCCTCACTCCTTTCTCTCTCTCTCTCTCACACACACACACAGACACACACACACACACACACCTCTTTACTCTGTGATCAGTTCAAATGGTGCCCACTGAATCAGAGTGGGGCAGTTAATACGAAAAAAACAAAACAAAACAAAAAACAAAACCCACCCGTTTATATGTCTTTTGGGGTCAGATTCTTCTAAGAGGTCGAGGTTTCATTTTCTACAACTCAAAGAAAAGATGATACTTTAATTCGGCAATTTTTTATAAAAGTTTATTTATGTCTCCATAATATATGTTTGCCTGGCAGTGACCTCCCACTTGTTTAATGTGGGACTGATGCATTGATAAATTTTTGTCTCAGATCATCCACTCTTTCATAAATGTCAGACATCCAGATAGCTAATTCGAGTGAAAAATCAAAGTGTTTGCAAATAATACATTTGACTTTTGACCTTATGTTAAACATATATATGAAACATTGGAATAGATTTTTCTAGTTCCTTGGTAACCTACATTAGGAAAAAGTGCTTTTGAAAAACTCATTTCTCTTCCTGCAGTGTAGGAGAAATCTGACACTTGATAACACTTAATTAAAACTAGTGTGCTTAATGGGATAAACATTCTCTTCTATGCATGATGTGGTTCTAAGTGTCCTTTAATCAAATCTGAAAATACACTTGGATAGTTTCATTAGAAGATGTACACACACACACACACGCACACACACCCTTAAAACAATGTTTTAATTCTATGTATGCTTGTGAGAGCTTATTTGAATTATTTTTTAAAAAAGAAGACAACTGACTTCCTTCTTCTGACCTTTGTCTTTCTCTGCAGTGGTATACAGATGAAGACCACGGAATTGCTAGCAGCACAGCCCACCAGCATATATACACCCACATGAGTCACTTCATAAAACAATGCTTCTCTTTACCTTAGCGCCCTGGAACAGCATGCCTGACCTATTGAAAGCCATTTTTGTTCTGTCTGAAAACTGCACTGTTAAGATGATGATCTTTAAAAAAAAAAAAAAAAAAAAAAAAAACACTCAAATCAAGAAATTCAAGGTTACCTTTGTTCCCAAAATTCATGTCTGTAACCTTAAGTTGGGACTTCTGTCTTCGCACCAGATTATTACCTTACTGAAGTTTGAATTATTCCGTCTGGTTTTGTTTATTATTTAAAATCATTTCCACATCCGTTGCTGAAACAACAAATATGAATTGTTTTTATGGGAGCTCTGCATAGGTTCCCTGGGAAGCATTTCATTCTTTTCTAACTGGACCAGTACAAATCTTGTTCTCTTCTTTAAAGGGATGGCAAGATGTGGGTGGTGATGTCACTGAGGCAGGGGTAAGGAGGGAAGGGGTAGGGGAAGAAGCGAGGAGGCCTGGCTGGGAACCCACGGCCGAGCACAATGACCTGACCAGGCTCCTGTCAGCAACTCTTGGAGAAGAGCTGTTCACAGCCAGACTGGCACGGTTTTCTGAGAAAGACTATTCAGTCTCAGGAAATCATATATGCAAAAAGCACTGACTTCTGAGTAAAACCACAGTAGTTGAATAGACTCCAAAGAAATGAGAGGGAATCTGCCAACAATGCAAGGCCCCCAGGTGCCAACTATGGCTATAGGTGCTACAAACACACAGTGAGGGGGAGGGGAAAGCACTGTAAATGTGCCTTAAAAACCACTGATGTTTCCTAGTGAAAGAGGCAGTTTGGAACTGAGATGTGAACACATCAGCTTGCCCTGTTAAAAGATGAAAATATTTGTATCACAAATTCGAACTTGAAGGAGTCCTTGCATCAATTTTTCTTAGTTCATTTCTTTGAGCATCTTAATGAAAAGAATATTTTAACTTCCTTGGACTTGTTTTTAAAAATAAAAATAAACTACAAAGTTGTGTATTGTTATTCCCATACTGTGGAATTTCTCCCGGTCATTTAATAAATGTTCCTTCATTTTTTCGGAGGTAATGCGTTTTGTGTCTTGAATGAGACCTAAACCACATTGGCATATGGACACGCTTATCCAGAAAGGCTCTTGTTTATTTTGCTCGCTACCCCAGACTGCCTCGTAAACATGGAGAGAGTTCAGTTTTTGTTAAAAAAAAAAAAAAAATACATAAAAATGTGTTAAATTAAGCAGTTCGTATGGGTTTTTATGTAATAACATACACAATTTGTTATCACACACATATATAGCTTTTGAAACACCCAAATAATTTTTATTTTTTATGTAATACATAATTTATAATTTTATTTCAGGAAAACTGTGATGAGGTTCATGTTATAAGAACAAATAATATCAACAACATCATCTCAGTCTAAGTCAAGAAAAAAAATCAGTTACTCAAGTGTTTGACTATTTTTGGCTGGCATATCTATATTAACGGAAGCATAGATTTCAGATGCTGAATTTAGTCTAGCAAACAACAGAGGAAACATGATTTTTTTGTTCAATTGTTTGTAAAATGGCCTCATTTTTTTTTTTTAAATTGATTCTCTGTAACTCAAACTTAGCTTCCAGCCATTTACTGGAAAAAGTTATCACAGAGTGAGCTCCAGCACAAAAATCTAAAAATAGAAGAAATGAAAAAAATCTATCAATTCAATATGAGACTGGTGAGTCATGCATAGGAATGGACAGAGCGTTGTGAAATTCAGCTTTGATTGTAATTTGCAAGCATGCCATTGAGTAGCTTCATCTTACACCCCAAACTCCACTCATCCATTGGAGCTATAAATCGACCTGCAAACCGGTAGGGCTCTTGTCATAATTCTATTCCTTATAATAGAGTTCAGTCATCGTGAGTAACTGGACAATCTTTGCCGAGTTCTATATCCAGGAACAGTAGTCATAGATCATATGTACACATCCTGGACTGAGTTAATAGTCATAAGAGCAAATTAAATAGAAATTCTTCTTTTATTTTAGTTGGAACCAAATATTGTGCGATATCAGATGCTCTACAGATATTAAAACCATTTGGCAATATCAGATGTTACCAATATCAGACATTGCACAATACCAGCTATTTCACAGATATCAATAAGATGATTGTACAATAGTAGATACTGCACAATATCCAATACTATATAGATATTAAGACCATCGTATAATAGCTGGTATTGTAAAACTATTGTACAATATCAAAACTATACAATTCATTGTTCCTTTGATTTCTAAACATGTTTTTCTGGAATCCAGAGGTTAAAAGAAAAAAAAATCCTAGCACCTCACGTAGTGAGAGTTACAAATGGTAACGATGTGGTTGAATGTTTCATTCAACCCTCACAGGACAAGTTTTCTTCTCCAATAGGAATATGAAATTGGCTGATTGGAAAAGGAAGGGCAAGACGTTAACAACCTTGAGAGACACTTAGTCTGAGGCTAAGCTGGAAACACACAGAAATGAATCCTAGCATGAAGATGGGCAGACATGCCCACCATTGACAGTCACAGCCTCAGCAGGCCCAGAGATGGGAAGGTTCCCATCAGATACAACTTGTGGGAGAGCATGGCAAAGAGGGGGATGGTGCAGAGACACACACGCCAATGGAGCGATGTTCACATCTCTTCTATGGATGCAGAGCTTCAGTTTGGCTCAAGATCTTTAGAACATCACTTTAAAAGTTATTTTTGAACATGTTTTTTGGAAATCTTGCTAAAAATGATTCCATACCTCCACATTTCCTTAAATAGAAGGCATAAAACACAATTCAGTACATCCTTAATGACTCAAAGCCACCACCACAAAGATCAATGATCACATCAGGCTGTGTGTCGTTTCGGGTGTTTTCCTTCTTGTTCCCATGTGGTCACTGAAGCTACCAGTTCTACGACATGGTATTTGCCGTTTGCTCTAAGATGGTGTGAGAATCCCAGTTTATAAAACTACTAGATTTGTACAATCTAGTACTGAATCTAGTTCTAAATGAAAAACATACCAAAACACCAGGATGGCTTTTTTCATAAAGTCAGAGAACTTGTTCTGCCAGTTCTGAGCAGTTCTTTCGGCAGTGTCCAAGAACCTTTTTACGTATATCCTGAATGATCCAGCGTGTGCATTCAGGATGGCTGAAGGATCCATGATCATGGATCATCTCATTCTCATGGATTGAGAATAATAAAGCATAATGTCACTGCCCACCAGAAAAGTTCAGAGAATGATATTATTAATAAGACCAATTCCATGCTCAATAGAAACATCATCTTTCTGCATGTTACCTTCCTGTGACAGTATGAACATTTAAACTTGAGAATTTGAATT
This sequence comes from Mustela nigripes, assembly GCF_022355385.1. Lineage (NCBI taxonomy): Eukaryota > Metazoa > Chordata > Mammalia > Carnivora > Mustelidae > Mustela > Mustela nigripes. The sequence continues at coordinate 58,105,538 of NC_081559.1, read as the reverse complement.
AACAAAAGGAAAGTTCATTTCCTTACTGCTAAAGCAACAGGGGTATATTTCTAGTGTTACAGACTTTAATTTCAACCAACCCAATTAAGTTTTTTTGTTGTGGTTCTTCATAATCTTTCATCTGAACAATTCACCCCAAGTTTGTCAGATCACTTAAAACACATATTTGGTGAAAAGAGTGACCCATCAAATGACCAAAACCCTGATTATTTCAGGAAGTTTCTTCTATCCAGAGTCATGATACTTGTGACTTGTGAGCAAAGTATTTCCTTGGCTAAGTCTAGTTTCCAATCTTGATCACAGAAATATGAGTCACGGAGAAAATGTAACATCCTGAGAAGAAACATTATTCATCATAACCTGATTGTGGTTGTATGACCCAGAATGAGGAGCCTGTTAAGAACGAAGCCAGTCATACATCGCCTCCTGTGGGAGACTCCGTGCACTGCAGCCTAGATAAGGGCAACATGGGTCAGAATCTCACCATCATCACTCACAGTGAGAAACATTTTAAAGAACATTTACTCAGCCTCTTTGAGCCTCAGTTTCTTAACTTGAAAGAAGTACAAAAACACCTACTTCAAAGAGTTGTGCCATTTCTGTGAAGATTAGTGTATATACTCTGCCGGCATCATATCTGCCTTCCTCTCTCCCTTCTCCCCCTATTTACAGCTACTTAACTTTTTATCCGGGTGTGATGACTCCACTGATGACTCCATAGCTTGCATAGGTCCCCACCTTAGGTGTCTGTGTCTACCTCCAGGAGTTGGGCACATGAAGTTCTCAAGAAGCATTTGCTTTTGTTTCCATTTTAACATGCAAGTGAGAATTCTTTTTGGATCTTTCATCATTCTTCATAAACTGAAAAGCAGCATCTTGTGATATATTTTACTTAGGGTTCTATCCACGACTTTCTCAGCTGGATAAATAGCCAAGCACAGACCTAGGCTCTGAAGAGTTACAAAGAAGGGATAAAACACTATTCCTATCTTTAAGAAGCTTATAAACAAATAGGAGAAATAAGTCACATGGCAGAAATCTGTAATCTCTAACTACACACACCTGAAGGCAAGAAGTCTATGGTAAGAATGAGGAGATGAGCAGGGTGAAAATGTGGGTGACGGAAGGTGCTTTCTGGATTCCTAAGTGCTTCCATTGGCTGAATTTGGTCCTACGTTTAGATTTCTTTAATAGTCTCAGGATTACTGTTGATACCATGCTTTTCAGAACACTTTTTTTTTTTCAAATACAACTCAAAACATACTATCTATCTATCCATCTGTCTTGTTCTACATGAAATTATTTATAATAAAGCTATTTGTGTCTGGAGTTATTTAAGTACCTAAGGAGCAGGCTCAAGCCTATTTGGTTTCAGAAACAATAAAAGTTTATAGACCATTCACAGAGAATTTGGTTTAAGCCTCAGAGTCATCCTGCTCAGGATCTCTAAGGAAATGATTCCACTTTTTTGCCACTATATTCTCTACTGTGCTGCTAGACTAATCTTTCCAAAATTCATGTCTCTCCGCTCCTCAAAACTTTTAAGGCAGGAAGTTCAAATACCCTAATATAGACTTCAACATCATTTATAATATGATTGACTCGTATTTCTACCTTTTCTTACAGGTCTTCAGAGCTCTCCTAACAGTCCAACACAATGGGCTGTTTGCTTGGTTCCAAACATGCCATACCTCCATTATGTCAGGCTCCAGTTACACCATATATCTTTACTTTTTTATTTCATTTTTATTTCAATACAGGCATGTGTTTGAGAATCTTTGCAGCTCTTGGAGTAGGCTTCCTTCCCCACTTCCATCCTAATTCATATGCTACCTCTTATATAACATTATCCTCAAACTCCACCCTACTCAAAAATCCATCTTTGGGTTATTCACTGCTTTTCTTATACAGCCAACCCAGTACATATCACATTGTGTTGTGGTTATGTGTCTACCGTGCTCTTAGGAGCAAGGACCGCAGTTCTATTTTCAATGTTCCAGCTCAAAAGGTAATGGCCCTACACCAACAGAAGCTGAAGCGGAGTGACGGTTCTATCAGTGAGTTGCAGCTTTCTGTGGAAAACATCCCAGGAGATCTAGAAAATAAAGCATTACCAGTAACCTTTGAATATCAGGCTTCTTCAAGGGGATGATGGCAAGTACCCTTTCCAAATAGATAGTTAGAGAACCATTATATCCAAATTACTCTCATCAAATCTTCAAGTGCTTGTAAATTTTATTTCATTTCAATGAATGAATGTACAAGACACTTATTAGAACATTTGGGTATCAATCTTGAAATAATCATAAAATGGTCAAGTGACCAGGAGTGAACAGCTAAAGTTAAACAGGAATGGAGGTCCAGACAGGAAAAAGGAAGGAAGGAAGGAGCCACACTTTTAAGAGCCAAGAAAAATCCTAACAGATCTAGGGATAGCGTTGAAAGACAAGTTGCTTGTGAATTGTCAGTGGCAAGTTTCTATTAAGCTGTGGATTTTAAAAATACCAAGGAGATATTCAGATTAAATTTAGGAAGAAGCTTCCCAATATCAAAGGCTGTTAAATGGTAGGAATTATAAAGCAAACACATGGGGCAAAAGAAAAAATTCTAACCTGTACATTAGAGTTCTGAATGTAATTACCTCCATAACGTACTGCTAGATGTCTATAAAAGAATATTTATGGGTCCCATGTGACCCAGAGTAACAAAGAAGGAGTAGAAAAATTTTAGGAAATGCTTTTCCCATGATGGGTGATGGGGTAGGGCAGTAAAACAAAAGTCTAAGGAGTTCTACTTATGGGAAATCCTACTAATGACCTTGGAAGATTTTGCTAGTCTTAGGAGCAATGCCATTTGCACCCAAGTCGCTAATTTCCTGAGAAAATGAAGAGATATATACTACTATACCTCTCATAATATTCTTTTCATAAACTTCAAATTGTCTGAGTACTCTTGAAACATTACATCACCAAATTTTCGTAACAGGGGTGTTTAAATATAAATATTACGTTCAGTTAAAATGTTCTACATTGACTTACTGATTAACACTAAAGAGAAGAAAGACAAGACACTTTGCATCACAATTTAAAATGTGCAAGGAAATTAATTAGGATAAATATTTATTTCCACATAACATTTCTTAGTTGTGAAAAACACAATATCCTAGTCACATTTACACATTACTTGAACTTTGCAATAAATTACATTCAAGATATTCAGTAATTTTGACCAGGAATCTGAAATTAGGAGGAAATATATAACACTACATTTTTTTCTTATATTTTATATGATTTCAAAATATTAGGATTAACATAGAGATAGCATTAAAATTCACACAAGAACAAAATGACTATAAAAATACTCAGAAATACAGAATTTCATTGGGTATGATTGCTTATTCAAATAAGTGATCATGTGAAGGTTTTAATTCACTATGATCATTTGTAACAGAACAGTTATTAATATATTAAAACACTAGGAGGCTGCTTTGGGGACTGACTGGCTGTACAGCTAGTCTAAATCATACAACAATGGAGTTGTCTACAATATGGTATCTGTATTATAAAACACACAAAGGCAACACACTTGGAATGGAAAGCTTCTGTATTTTTCCTTGGCATTTATAAACACAAACTATATTAGCTGCAAATTATTATATAGTTTTTAGGTTTACATTCCATGAAAGAAATGGCTCCTTAAAAGATTGTCAGGGGAGTTTTCAGAAATATCAAAATATGAGTCTAATGGAGGCTTTGTTGGGGTTTTTTATTTCCCTCATAAGCTTGATCACAAGAGAATTTTTTTTTCACTTTTCATGTGCACTTACACACAAAATAGGTACTTAATAGTTTAGAGAAGCCATGGGGCTCTGAATCATTGTAAAATTGGACACTGCAGATCATAAGATCGATGATCACCGGTCATACTTAGGAAATGAGAGCACTACAAGATTCCATCTTTATTAACTTCACATTATCTAAAATGAAATGAAATACCATATTTTTAGTAATGCCCAAAAATTCTTAACTTTCCTTCCTCTTGTGCAAGCTTAGTAAAAATGGATGTTTTCATATGGACTGAAATATCTACAGAATCTTCTCGAACAGAATCTGAAATATTCATTGAAAAGACTATTTTTCTACAACATGCATTCAATTAAAAAGTGGAAAAGAGCTTTGCAGAAGAGAAAAATATAGTTGGAGACCTGTCAGCCTAACGTTAGAACATGATTCAGAAGCAGCATTAAGCAGTACTGGACCTTGAGCAGCAGAAAAACTACACAGAAGTGAAATTTCATGTACAAAGACTCCCCATGTGGCCTTCCACAGCTGTGTATAGATTAAGTTTATTTGGGAAACATTTGTTTTAAATGGGAGAGAAATTTAACGGGATATTTCTGATAAAGGTTTATAATGAAAATCTCACAAAACTTACAAAGGTTTCCTGAAGCATTTCCTACGAGCCTAGTGTTTGATGGTATAAATCACAACTTGAATTGTTAAGCAGACACTACCTGACTCTGCGTTAGTTTCTGATTCTTTTCAACAAATTGTGAACAGGTTTCTATATATTTTTTTCAAATGACTTTAAGTTTTAGTTACATATAAACTCTTAAGTATTAAATGTATCATAGTAAATCAAGGATATGCATAAATACAATTATTAAAAAATATTTCCAAACTAACTTTTTGATTTGGGTCTTTTGAAATAAGTCACTAATGCTAAGCTATAAAAAATAAAAAGGAGTAAGTCTACCTTTCAAAATTCTTCTGAATGAAATTATCAGGTAGCTTCAGGTCACTAAAGTAGGAAAATACAAACTAGGTAAATATGACATCTCTTTAAGAAAGCTATTGCTCTCATAAAACTAACCATGAGAATCCAGTGTTGACAAATGTCTAACATACAGCAAGGAACACAGAGATTCTTGCATTAACTAGTGTATATGCTCACGAGGGTGTCTCACTGTTCAGAAGTTTAAACACAGAAATGAAACAAGTATTGCACTACTTACAGTATGAAGGCGGATTTGGGATGAGAGACAGAATTTACAATACATGATCAAAGCAGTTTTATTAATAATTGTGGCACTCTTCTCATATATATGTAAAAAATAAATTGAAGATCAAGTCATAGACAAGTCTCCCTGTCAACACCTTTCCCTGAGTCAGCTTTCTTCTCTTTTCGGCTTTCAAGGCTACAGTGGGGGAGAAAAGGAGACATTTATTACTGCAATCCTGCGCGGCTACTGTGAGATCTGCTTGCTCACACACAAAACCCATCAACCCCAAAGCACCACACGGGCCCTTAGCATTGCACTTTCATGCTGCGAAGCGTGGATAGATAGCAACAATTAAAAACCTCTGCACTCCGTGAGGTAGAAACCAAGAACTGCAGGAAGGGGGAAATTCAAAATAAAGCAAAACAAAAAAACCAGGAACTAAGAAACAAAAACCAGACATTTTAAAACAGTTCCAGAAGCATGCAGAATCGATGCCATCGTCCTCATTTGGCCAGAAGAATTAGTGATGGTGGCTGAAAATGCCAGTGCGGAAATGAGAAAGCACTGACCATGGGAACACCAATGAGATGCTGTGGGACGAAGCTCAGGGCTCGCTGCGAGGGGTTCATTCTTTGTGCCCACGCTGGGTCCTGATCTCTGGTGAACTCTGTGTTGTGGTCAGCAGGACAGACATATCTCCGCTGCTTGAGAGGACGTGCCCGTCCCCACACCCCACCCTCCAAACACCTGCGCAGACTAACCCTCATCCTGGCCTCCCTCATCACCTCACTCCCTCCAGAATCAACTCGTTCCCAAGTGACTTCCGTTTTGTCTGTTCTCCAATTAACCTTAGGGGATGGGTAAGCTGGTGATAAGACCCTACCATCTTTGTCTATGCTTTTTTTCAATAGCTGTCCAATGAACACTCTTCTTACTCTCGTGTTAACACTTTTCGTGGAGAAGTCTAATAACATGCTCACAAGCGAGAAGCTCCCAGCAAGAAATACACGCTTCCCGAGGGGCAGACCCGCTCACTCCCCAATGACTCCCAGCACCCGGCAGAGCCCGCCATGCCTGCGGCCTCCTGTGTCCCTCCCTGCCACCTAGAGCCCTGAGCCAGAAGAGCCCACCCGTTTTTACCGCTAACTTTGTCCCTAAATATAAATTTATGAAATAGTTGGTGGTGGGGAAACCCTCGGTTTTCTAACTCTTCTCAAAGTAATCAAGTGACAGTTAAAACCTTTTTTTTTTTTTCCACGCGGCCTCCTGCACAGCTTTCTTAGTGGTCAATAACTTAGACACATTCTACGAGTGTGTTTTTAAAATTGTTTTTCCTCCAATTCAAGCTAGAAACAGCCCTTCTCAGTTGTCACCGCCACCCGGCACCATCAGGTAAGACGTGCCCGAGCTTCTGCCATCTGTGGCACGCCGCCAGCGCTGAGAGCTGGTGTGAGCGAGTGTCTATGGCACCCGCGTGTACGCCTGCCACACTTCTCAGCACACACTACTTACAGGTCAGAGCAAAGCAACTTTTCTCCCTTTTCTTTTCTCCTTCCACGAGAAGAGATGACAGTGTGCACATGATGTGTTGAGAGCCTTAACTCTGTATTTTTAACTCCCCTATCTGCATGACTCACTTTCTTCTACTTTAAGTGCCTTTCATATGACAAGTGTCTGCTACCCTACTTTCCAAATTAACTTTCCCTTGGGCTTTACCTGGCTCCCACACAAAGCTAGCGAGAAAGGGCAGCATGGGGGCAGCTGAGGAAGCCCGAAATGGAAACTGGTAGGTTCCGTTCAGGTCCCAGAAGCCAAGGAAGAGCTGTGGGACCTTGGACTGGTTATTTAATCTCTCTGGGACTTGGTTTCCTCATCTGTAAATTAGTTTGGGACTATGTGGTCCCTAAATTCTCTTACATCTCAAATGCCAGAATTCTGAGGCTGGTGTTCTCAATTATAATGAAAATAGAATAAAAGATCATCTCTGTAGGAGACTGTAGAGATGGAGACATACAGGACTCTCCACACAGACACGGCTCCTGTGAGCACGATGTTCTGCTCCAACACTTTTTTAGAAACCAGCACATTCCCAATGGCACTCACTATTAGTCACCGAGCAGTGAGAAAAGATTCAGAATGTTGACTTAATTCACAGATTTGCTTTGTCCCGATGTCCTGCTTTGGTCATGCTGGTTATTTGGTTATAAAACAATAATCAATGAAATGATCAGCGTGGGGGTTTTCCCCCCTCTTTAAAACCAGTGGTTTGGGTATCAGATTAGATTTCAACAAACTACCAAGCAGAAATTTTATAGCCAGGTCAAGATTTCCATGAAAAATATGATTGACTTGAATCTACCTTCTTACTGTATGCCTATTCCTCTCTTTATTTCTAGTGATGTTCATTTTTCAGGATTCCAATCCATTCTAAATTTTCATTGTAACAAACATACTACTTCTTTTTATCAACTTTGTGTCATATCTATGATAGCTATGACAATAGACATATATAACATATCTATTACATACTAGCTCCTCTGCAAAACCTAGGGATAAAAGGTAGATGAGACAGTGCCCTGCCCTTCAAGGAGTTACAATTTAAAATATAAGGAAATAATATTTCAGGAGACAGCAGAACATGACCTGTTACCTTCATGTTGCCAAGCATCCATGAAACTGTTATGTTTCAATCACACCAAAATAGATGAACAACATTTACCAAGCAGTCACGAGAGGGCATCAGCCTAGGAAATCAGAGCAAAGAAGGAGAATCTGGGATATAAGAAGTGGGTAGCTAGAGGAGAGCAGAAAAGGTGGCCGCAGAGCCTAGCCTCAGCCTCCGCCAGGGCAAAAATCAAGGGCTGTTTTTCCCAATGTTGCCGGCTACCTTCCCAAGAAATGTCAATCTTGTGTGTCAGTTTTATAAAACATAGCAATTCTATTCTCATGCAATGTGGTTTTTAATGAGACCTATTTCTGCCAATCCAATTCAATAAGCCACAGAGGAGCTTGTCACATGTATGCATTACACTGTTGAACAAGGATCAAATTAGACATCCTACAGATGTGGTCAAATTTGCAATTAGTTCTTAGATCCTTCTTTCGGTCAGAGTGGATAAGACATTTTTAGCAGTGAGAAGTGAATGAAATGATGGAGAAAATACAACTGCTGTTCCAAACTCCACTAAGGAAAAATACCTAGGCTTCTCTGATGCTCTGACAGGCATGCAGGACCAATAGCAAGGGACAGGATGGATTACGGGGTGGGGGTCAGGAGCCAAAAACTGTCAGGTTTCTGAGCTTAGGTCTCAAGAGATACAGACCCTGGTAACCTGGTCTTTAGGTTTTTGTTTTGTTTTTATTTTGTTTGCCAACAGATACTCTAGCAGGCAGAAAATTTTTAGAGTTCCTGGTCATCACATTTCAATGCATTCAACAAACACACTATGAGAAAGCAATGGCTTTGGGAGGGTATTGTCATTAGTGTGGGTGGTTTTAGGATTTGTGGAAGCCACACTTTTTCTGCCAGCTTCCACTGTCACGAAGATAAAAGACATTAGCCATGAACCAATAGATATTTTCACATGGAAAGCTACAGATTTCATCACATCTAAGGTAAACATCCATGCACAATAGTTTGAGTCTCATGTTAATGGTAACATATGTTCAAAGAGTAAGAAACGAATGATTATATCAAATTATAAACGATGGTCTTAACAAAACTGGACCTGCTTAAGGCATATTGTGTTTCTTAAAAACAGCTAAGGATTTCTGATGAAAAGCATCACTTGACTTTACTATTTACTTTAAGGAGTACCTAAAATATCATGACATAAAATTTTTTGCTTGAAACAACAGAAAACCAAGAAAGTGTTTGTACTCTGGATCCATTTAGTGCAGGAAGAACAGTATCTGTAAGTTTGGTTTTCTCAAACTGTCCACATATTCCCATGGCTGGCTGACAGTTTATTTGGAGCTCATAAACCTGGATTTCCCATTTTTTAAAGAATCAGAGAAATGCCCTATCTTTAACGTGAAAGAGTCCACAAACACATATTCCAATGGGTTTGAGAAATTACCCTTCTCCTAACTCTGATTTTCTTCCAAGACTTCTACCAAAACAGAGTTACTGTGAGGATGACTCTATCAGACTGTGGAAAGGATCTTTGGGAAAGTAATATAAAGAATGATTTAGAATAAAATATTATTTCTGCTTGAACCAAGCAAAGAAATACACGAAGAATTTAAAGCCCTGTTAAAGATAGAAGACATCGATCAAAAGTCCGAGGGAGCCTACTAACTTTAACTAACCTCTGGTGTGTTAGAGGTAGTTGTCTATGGGGTCGGGGCGGGGGGTGGGAAGAAGAGAAGAAGAGAGAGAGAGAGAGAGATGACTAATTCCCAGCTTTCTGAAGACTCTGCACGTCTACTGTTTGTCTTTTTGGGACAGAGATGACACTGAAACAGCATGCCATTTTGGGGTGACAAAAATCAGCAACAAGAGATTCTGTAAGTCTAATGTAATATCTTTTCTGAGCCCTCATTTCCAAATATTTCTCGTGAAGCCAGATAAGGTTTAAAGGTTTGGAAGCATGGGGTGCAGAGATGGAAGCTCCCAGCTTTGCAATTTCTTAATTCAAAGGATAAATTTTCTTTTTTCCAATATAGAAATTTGATGTCATTACTAATATAGTTCTATGAGATTTGTTGATTTATATAGGATGCATTTGTATAAATCATGTGGGGAAAAAAGTTCACTCAAGTTTCAAACTTTCTTAGAGAGTTGAGTAGTTCTAGGAATACCATAAACACTCAGTCTGATACTAGATCTAAGCCCAAGACTCTCCATGCCTTTTGCCTCCCCAAAACTCACATAGAGAACATAGGCTGACCAGGTTTCCAGGAAACACCATTTAACATAAGGAAATACAACCAAGGAATAGGTATGAGGGAGAGGGTCTTACCTTTGGGGAATCAGCTTCTAGAGTGATTAGGAAGGGGAGCTTATGACAAAAATGTAATATAAAAATTAAGTAGAAAAAGTTAATTTAAGGTCATGAAAATAAAGGAAGTTAATAGTTAAACACTGTCCCAAATCCCTCAATCACTCTTATGCTATTAACATAACACAGAGATTTTTCTTCAGATCAGCAACTAAGAAGCCTGGGTGGTTTGAACCCTTATTTACTAATTCTGGAAAATTCCATGGAAATCATGTGATGACTCTTGATATTTAAGGACACACTCCTCCCCCAGCATGCATTTAAAACTTAGCATCTACAACTATGGGAGTTGCTTGTATACAGAGAAATAAGAATCCATAGAACTTTCTGGAGCTGAAAGTTTCAGAATAAGGAATTTAGGCAAGATTTTCAGGGGGTTGGAATAGGGGCCTGGAAATATACTAAATAAGAAATAACCATTCACATGCACATAGGGTTTCAGAAAGGACAAGGGGGAGTGCAAAATGAGGTCAGACATCTAAGAGGGTCCTGGAAGGTGGGTGATGAAGGAATGTAATGGAATCTTACTGCAAAAGAGTAGACCAACTGAATGTCCAAAAATGCCATGCATTGGGAGTCATTTATAACATTGTTTTCCCCACTGTCATAGTTTTGGAGTGAGCTTTTAATTTGAAAGGGAGATGTTGAAAAACAAACTAACAAATGTACCTATTATAATTTTTGCCTACTTTTAAAAAAGAACTTCCTGAAATATATTAGACCTGAATTCAATGTTAACAATTACTATTCTTTTGCTAATGGATTCATGTCATAAAAGGGTTGGGATCAATACAAATTCACATCACTTTGGAATCCAAACCTTTTAGAAGGAAAGCTTGACTCCTTATCTTTCGAGTTATCAGCTGTCATCAGAAGGTTCCTCCACAAGGCAGTCTTTGACATTTCATCAGAAATATTGATCACAGATGGATCATCTCTAGATAGTTTACCCAAAATGAAATTTAAAAAATTAAATAAGTAACTGCAGTTGTCTAGAAACAGATACTATATATAGGACAGTCTTGTGCCTTAGTACAGTGTTTTTTGATAGTTAAAAAGATAAGGAATATTCTCATAATTACTTTTAAAAATCTATGAAAAATCAAAATCAAATCAACAGTGCCTCTCACTCACTCAGAAAGAGCCTAGTAGATGGACCATAGGCTCTGACCCCGTCCTCACCGTCCAACTCCATCTCCTGCCATCACAACCCTGCTCCTTCCTCTCCAGCCACAATGCAAAGGTCTCCTGACTGTTCTGGAATACTACAGGCTAGCTACTGCCTCAGGGCCTTGTACTTGTTCTTCCTTCTACTCATGACGATCCTTTACATGGTACAACTCTTTCTCTCCTTTGTTTAAATGTCACTTACTCAGAGAGGTCTTTGCTGACGACTCTATTTAAAATTTCTATTTCTATCCCCTCAGAATACACTTACCCTTTTTTGCTTTTTGTTTTCACTGCACTTTTCACCATCTAAAGTACCGTACTCTATTCCTTGTTCATTTGGTCATTTTCTGCCTCCCCTATCTCCATCTATTCCACTTGAACATAAGTCTTATGAGAAAAGGTTTCTTGACCATTCATCTGTGACTGTTTGCCTAAGACTCAAACAGGGCCTGACACTTGGTACCCACTCAACAAGTATTTGTTGAATAAATGAAGGCAGTCTGTGTATTTGGCAGAAGTCTTTCCAAATGACTAGGGGAGCCTACAATATCAGGACATGTACAATGTCGGGTGCTTTTCTTGCATTTTAAAATGACACCAATTATAGGTGACATTCAGAACTCTCTAAAATATTCCCAGGGCTAGAAACACAACCAAATAGCAGCAGAGATAAATCACAGGCCAAGTCGAAAAAAGTTTCTAGTGAGAAAACAGCACTCTTCTTACTACACGTGGAAAAGATAGCCTGCTATGAAGGGGGGAAAAAAATACATGTTCTAGAGAAATCCTAGGCTGACCTCACATGACCCTCACTGGTGGCTGTTCACAGAGGGAAACAAGTAAGACTTTTAAGAGGGACACCAAAGGTCTGGAGCAAACCCTAGCATCTCACAGGCTCCCTCCCTTTCCAGTCTAGAAATACATTCTTTAGTTCCTCAAATCCAGCAGCCCTTAGTGACTCAAAGCATGAGATCAACCAGTTTCCCAAAAATGTTGTATGAACACATGTTTTTCATGATATTATATGACAATGAGTCTTGTAAGCAAAAGAGTTTAGAAAGTTATAGACTCTGAAAAACAATCTGAGGGTTTTGAAGGGGCAAGGGGTGGGAAGTTGGGTGAGCATGGTGGTGGGTATTATGGAAGGCACGTACTGCATGGAACATTGGGTGTGGTACATAGACAATGAATACTGGCACATTGAAAAGAAATTTAAAAAAAATTTTTTTTAGAAAGAAAGTGCTGGATTAAATAAAATTACACTTTAAAAAAATGCAGCACCCCTTAGATTCTTTAATATGGCAGCATGTAGTGTGAGCCTCCACACTGGAATGCAGGATGGAAATACATCTAACCAAAACATCTTTCCAAGAGGGGTACCACATAAGACTAAGTTTCTACAACATACATGTGGGAATATATTGATTCGACAAAACAATCAACAGGATTTTAAAACTTGAGTATGGCTTGAAAAAAGATAAAATGACTTTCCATGATTATGTGATAGATAATTATATTTTAAAAACCTAGGGAATGTGGTTTTACAGCACACCCTGAAGATCTAGAAGATTCTAATTTTTTGGTCAATAGTATGGTAAATTTTCTCCTCAGAGAAAAATTTTCTCTCCTTTTTTACTGGCATGGCCTTAAATTATCCTTAAGCACTTTGAGACTGTATATTAGTCTCATATGCATACAGACAACTTTTGGCCAAATACTTTCATAGGTCTTTATTATAATGCATAGGAGTTTGGATTCTTTTGCATGTTGTTGTGTCTAAAGAAGAATAACATATTTTGGAGAGTTACATAAATATTTACTAAAATGACTGGTAAAACTGAATCTTCTAACTCAAGAAATAGATAATCTCTTTGGCAATGCCATATTTTAGGGGCAACCTTCCAGAGTTCAAACATTTACCTGGGATCAATTTAGTGAATACCTACCTAGCTCATGTATTCTGGCATCAAATCTCAACCCATCTTCAACTGCTACTTTTCAAGGTTAAGAAAGAGAACAATACAATGTTCTTGTATCCATTATAAAATATGAGAAGAAAAGACTACAAACAAGGTTTCCTGCTGCCCCTCCCCCTTCATTTTAAGCTACTGGGTTATACTCACACAGTTATTAGGGTCAGAACTTAGTACTAGGACAGGGTAATCTAACTCCTAGTTTCAGTTCTTTCTACTCTAACACAGCTTCAACAAATCTTTGCAGGAATCCACACAGTAGGAAATTCTTAAGCATATAAGAACACATTCCATGACTTAAAGCTTTTATGTGTATATCTTACCTATAGTGCCCTTCCAACGGGAGCTGCACCGTGCCCTCCTCTTCCATAGCTAGCATACTTTGTTCTTCCTGGAAAGACAAATGTAAAATATATAAAGTGAACCTGATGAGTCTCCATTTTACATTAAAGAAGAAACACAGATTAATGTTTCACTATCTCATTAACCTCAGGACCTTCCACTTTGTTTGCATTTATTAATGCTAGCACAGGTCCTTTCAATAAAGCACCAGCTACCAAGAACATAAGTAATTAATGAGAGTCTCATACCACAAAGTAATTTAAATGCTAACAACAATCTCCTTCATGTCACTCAATGTAAAACGTGGTTAATTTCCAAGCACATTTTTTTTTTAAATAATCCAAATTTTAAAAGGAAAAACATATGGACAGTGTAATTGTTTTCATTGTTATAAGATTTAAATTACAATCCCAGAATGCTCTGTCAGAAGGGAATGAGAGATATATTTAGCACTGTGGTTCTCAAGCTTTATTTTACATCAGAATCACCTAGAGAGCTTTGAAAAAAATACAGATTGTGAGGCCCCACCTCCAGAATCTCTGATTCAGTAGGTCTGGAGTAGGGCCCAAGAATTTATGTTTCTAGTAAGTTTCCAGGTGATGCTGATTATGCTGGTCTAAAGATTACACTTTGAGAACAACTGCTCTAGAGATTTTTTCTGAGATGTCACCTTTCTGTATGGACAAAAACACAGGTGTGCTTTCCACCAGACACATTTTGGGCTTTTGTTTTATGCCTCAGATTTCTTCTTACAACCACAATATCCTACCCATCCCCAAGAGGTAGAAATACTTCATATATTCATTTCTTCATATAGAACACTTTAAAGCCATATCTTTAAGATACAGATAATCTTTTCCTACCATATTGAAATGTCCTGGTTTAGTTTTCAATAATGTTATCAACTTTTTTCCATGCACCAAAAAATTTTAGTTATCTATAGATTATAGCTCTTATATAAAGCATTTATTTTCAAATGGGTCAATTAGCAACACTCAAGTTCAGAGAATGATTTGGGGCCATTTAAAAATGTTAGAATCATTAGTTCTATCTCCAGAAATGGACTTTTATTTATTTAATGTATTCTTTTAGTGTAACTGACACACAAGGTATACACATAGTGATTCAACATCTCTATACGCTTTGCTCTGCCCACAAGTGTAGCTACCCCCTATCACCATACAACACTATGACAATCCCATTGACTATGTTCCCTCTGTGGTGCCTTTTATTCTGTGACTTATTCATTCCATAACCAAGAGCCTGTATCTTCCACTCCCTGTCTTAGATTTTGCCCATCCCCCAACACCATTTCCCTCTGGCAACCATTAGTTTGTTCTTTGTATTTATAGTTCTGATTCTGCTTTTTGTTTGTTTATTCATTTGTCTTGCTTTTTAGATTCCATGTATGAGTAAAATCATCAGAATCAATCAGAATTTATGGCATCTGTCTTAGTCTGACATTTCACTTAGCATACTACCCTCTAGGTGCATCTGTATTGTCACTGATGGCAAGATTCTATTCCTTGTGTAATATCAAAAATGGAACCTGAATTTAGAGATGAAGAGCTAGAGAAAATAGGATGACCCTGGAGGCTCATTTGTCTTTTAGGAGCTTAACCATAGCTTGACTGATTTAAATCAGCTTCCAGAAAGACATGACCTTTGGCTGATGTCATTTCTGACAGGAAAGGCCATTCTTACCACCATCCAGGCATTGGCCTTAACTTGCATGCCGCCTCTGAAGAGTCCTTGCTGTATTTCTTGTTACTTAGAGAAACAGTATTTTCTAGAGCCTGTTGGCTAACCTATGAATATAAAATGTAATGTGGGGGCAGGTCTCATTTTCACTCTTGGAGTGCTCTCTGTCCACATCCAACCTACTGACCAAAGCAGGCTTCCCTCTGCCGGGACTTTAACCATGCTGCCTACAGTTATCTATGGCCAGACTGTGCTGTGTAATAATGGAAAGTTCAGGGAACTGCATGACTCTGCTGCTCTTTTCTTGTAAGTTCCTGCCCTGGTCAAACACAAACACTTTGTTACATTTATATGCTGTGGTAAGAATGGCACCTGTTAGTTAGCACTTTATATTATAGGAACTAATCCTATTCTTTTTATCTGTTGTCCTTCAAAAATATTTTTCCTTTTATGAAATAAAATAAAATAAAAGTGTCAAAAAACATACATGTAGTTATAGATATCAGATGATATACTTTATTAACATGTATTTCATGTATATTAAGACTATTTCTCATATCATTGGCAGTACTATTAAAACTAATTCAAAATGAGTAGACAGTATCACTGGTTTTAAATTACACATTTTAGCATTTGAGCAGAGCTCATCTGCATCCTGGAATAAGGCATGCCTTGCAAATGGGTTAGTCACTATATATGGAACATAATACATATGTCATATTGACTTATAAGCACAACATTGAGGCCATGGACTGAGCATATGTATTCTTTCAGGTAAAAAACTTTACTTTTTCTACTGAAAACATTACCTTAATACACATGAAGGGACATAAAGAGAAAACATTCAGTGATCCCAAATGCTATTTAGGTAAAACCAAGATACAAGCAAAAGGCATTGCTTTTCTTGGTAGTCCACTGGAAAGTAAGATTGGTATATAGTATCTTTCTGACCAACTTGGAATAAAATGTCAAGAAGGCAAGTCAAAAGGTTCAATAAAGAGTAAAATTTAAAAAAATAAATAAATAAGAGTGATTGAGAGAGAGAGAAGAACACTGCCATCAGTGCTGAGGTGACCCGGCAGCGGAAAATGAAGGCTCAAGATTCAACGTAACAGCAGAAAATTGGACCAAAGCTTTGGGAACAATTTTGTTTTTTCCTCAGATGATTTTCCACTTTTCTCTCAAATTGCTTTCAATAATTATTTTGCACTCTGTGGCTTGTTAGCATGTGTGGGCTTTATACTAGTCATAATTCTATCCAAACAAAAACTCATCACCTCTAAAGATAGCATTTCCAAGCCATGCTTATCTGAAGAGAAGGGTGGCGGAGCAGCCGCTGCCTTCAGTGCCAGAAGGAAGCTGGGTGGGCCCCAGAGCTCAGGGATGGAGGGCCGGCTGCATCCCAGGCAGCACTGTGAGGAAGCCAAAAATCTGAGACTTTCTGGGGAGGAACAGTCAAATCAGGCATTGGCCGTCACGACAATGACAACCTAGTTTATCTCAATCATACAGGAAAAACAGTGAGAGCACAAAGCTAACTGGGTATCCATCAGTTTATAAGTCAGAAGGACCTGAAAATGAGCTCCATGTAGCACTTCATTTACACGGGGTCCATCGAAAATACACTGAGTTCTACAGTGTGGTGAAGATGTTAAAGAATGATGATCCAAGTTTACCCAAGAACATTTGAAGGATTTCACCAATTTGACTAGAAGACTACTCATGCT
Source organism: Mustela nigripes (assembly GCF_022355385.1). Taxonomy (NCBI): domain Eukaryota; kingdom Metazoa; phylum Chordata; class Mammalia; order Carnivora; family Mustelidae; genus Mustela; species Mustela nigripes. Next base: position 58,088,620 of record NC_081559.1, on the reverse strand, counting down.
GTGATTTGAATGCCATCTTTTAATTAAGACAGCCAAAGAATTTTTCAGATACTACATAAGTGAAGGATAGTTAATGTTATATCTAGTAAAAGGCAGGAAAACTGAGGCTTAAAAAAAAGAAATCAAATCAATGGCACTCAAAACACTCAGCACACATTATGGGCTAGGCGCACAGTGAATTGTCCAGGAGCCTACTCACGAACCCATTTATCAAATATGTATTGAGCATGATAGTAGTCCACCAGGTACTGATGACATAGCAATGAAAAGACATACACTATTCTCTCAGAGGATAGACAAGAAGGATCACTGCACAAAATACAGGAAGAGAGGAAGTAGTATCTGAGCCAGTCTTATTTGATCAGTTTGGTAGAAGACAGGAAGAAACTCTAGAAACAATGTAGGCTAAGAATAAAAAGTAGAAACAAATAGGACAATAACAACTAGCCCAGCTAGAGACAAAGCCCTGTGCTCAGTGAAAAATAAAATTGGAGTTACATTGTGGTGTGTTTTGGGGCACCTGGTTGGCTCAACCAGCTAAGTGTCTGTCTTCCAGCTCAGGTCATGATCCCAGGATCCTGGGATGAGCCTTGTGTCCTTACATTGTGTTGGGCTCCCTGCTCAGGGGGGAGTCTGTTTCTCCCTCTCCTGCTGCCCCTCCCCCCACTGCTCTCTCTTACACACATGTTCACACTCTCAAGTAAATAAACGTGGTCTTTTTAAAAAAAATTGTGGTGTGTTTTGATTAGTAGGAAGTATGGATCTGAATTATAATTTGTGACAGCATAAAAGATCATTCATCTATCATGACAAATGCTCTACCTTTAGTGAAATAGGTAGCGTCTATTACTATACCCACTTCTCAGGTAAAATCTGTATCTATGTAGGAACTCTCAAATAGCTCAAGGTCTGAACAACAGCAGAAAGCCAATGTTCACAAAGACGGTTAAAGTATTACAGAAAATATTCAGGAATTTTAGAATTCATGAATCTTAAAAAAATGAAAGGGACTTCAGCAATCAAGTTTGACCCATTTATTTTATCCAAGAGGAAAACAAAGTCCAAAGAACTCAGACCACTTTCTTCTTTGATTATTGGTATAAAAGATAATGCTGCAAACGTTAAACACACCCCACCCCCGCACACACACAGTACTCTGGAAGCCATAAAATGTGATGTGTCTAAGAGGGATGTATTAAAATTTCCAGGAGATAGAAGAACCAGTACGTACAACTAATCACTTTAACAATGAAAGCTAAACAAGGAAAAATGGAGAGAAGGAGGAGTCTACCTAGAATTCAAATAAATAACTGGATGTGGCATGTTTTTATCAGAACATTTGATTCGATATCTCCAAGTGACTTAACAAAATTATTATAAGACACAGAACTTTTGATAGAGTAGCTTGGATTTAGAAGATTATATTCTGGAGATACAGATACTGTGGTTTTAGAAAAGGTCTTATTTCAAATTTTAGCATGTGTCAAAAGGAGTTGGAGGTCTCGTTAACACTGATTTCTAGGTCTAGCCACAGAGTTTTGATTCAATAAGTCTGGAATGTGGTATAAGAATTTGCATTTCTAACAAGTTGCCAGGTGTTGACTGATGCAACAAAGGTCCTAGAACTACACTTTGAAAATCACCGCTTAATGAAGATTACGCTCGCCTTACTCTAAGATTCAGTTAGAAATAGCGTTTGCCTCTGTAGTAATTAGACCATGCTTCCCCAATCCATAACTAATTCTCATCTTTCTTAGCAGTAAGACCTCTGTAATTTAATTGCATTAATTGCACTTATTCTTAGTTTACTTTTGCATCTTCTTGCCTTACTCGTGATCCTTCTTCATACAGATCATAAGTCTCTTTTGCTTCTTTTTGTTTTCTCCCATAGCATATATGTTGAAGTGAACCTCCGTAAACCAGAAAGTGTCAATATCATGATCACTGTCCAGGGCTCAATTTCCAGGATTTATCTAACATTAACTGCCTTCTACCCCCACCCACCCAGGAGCAAACATTCTGCTGGGGCTTTCTGCTTTTAACAGCAGCCCTTTTGTCAAATGTGTACAATGTCCTAGAGAATATTTAAGTAGGAAGGAAAGCATGTTGGTACTCTGAGCACATTTGGACATCCAGAATTTGATTCTGCAGTCTTCCCTTTACACAGAGCAATGTGCAAAATGTCAGGGTTCCAATATTCATTTCTATCCTGATTATAATCCTTTCTTTCTAAAAACTGAAGCATATGCATATGCATATGCATGAAGTACATGAAAATTTGGAACAGAAGCTCTGCGACCTTGGACTGGCCTGTGTAGCTATTTATTCTGCTTAACTCATTATTGAATTTTAAGGTCAAACTAATGTTTTCTCAATGCCATAAGACCAGAAGTGGGCTACTGATAAGAAAACCCAGGAGGATAAAGGTACAAGCTTATAACTATCATCGAAAGGACAAGAGGTGAGCCTACTTTAAATTCGAGTCTCAGGGAGCTGAACATTTTCTGCTATTTACCATCTTTCCAGATCACAATCAAAGTTACTCAATTAATCTGAGCAATTGCAGAAATGCAGCATTTCTGGAGAACTTGTCCATTTACCACCTGAATGCACAATTTCATAGAAGACCGGGCCTTCATATAAGATGCTACAGTCACAAGATCACATCCATCACTGGAGTCCAGAGCCTCAAGATAATGAAATACTGAGATCTGGGTGACCAAATAAAAAACCAACAAGGATTTAAGATCTAGTACAATCTTTCTTAAATCATTCCATTCGCTATACTGATCATGCGCTTTTAGTAACTAATTCCAAGTTAGAAAGTGAACATCTTTAAACTTTTTCTTTCTCTAGTTGTCAGAAGGAGAATTATCTTTCTTTGCACTGGTCAGAACTATATTTAAATGTTCAATAATGAATTGTGTCCACATTTTATTATTGATTCTCTTGTTTCTTTCCACATGCTGGGATTCACACGCGGGCGTCATCACATTAATCTATCACAGATTTTTAAAGCTGCCTGATTGAGGTATTGCAAGGGATTTCCCCCTACTTTTTCTTAGACTCAACTTTGAAGGACACGGTGGTGAATTTGCCTCTATAAATTTTTAATCTATGCTTGCATCCTTTTGGAAAACATGAATTCTAGGAAATTTAGTAGTATTTGATTACTTCTAAAATATATATCTTCATAATCAAAAAACAGTAAACACCCATTGGAGTACAGTGGATCTATGACATAAAAAAGTTAGAAGCTTATTGAATAGGGTCTCTGCCTATCTAAGATTAATAAATTTCAAAATGGAACATCTGGGACACACGCATGTACCATACATACACAACCTCAGAAGTGCTTCTGGGCAATGGAAATGAGAGATGTGAATAAATTTATGATTACTATCAAATTTGTTCTCTCATATTTCATAGACATATAAAGGGAGAATCTAAAATTTTTCTTATAAGGGAAGAATATTAAACATAGTATGTTATATATACACACCATTTTTCATTTTATGAAATTCTGGAAGGGAAAGAGTGTTCCATGGTATGGATATGACCTAAGGAGAATGCTGTGAAAGGGACGATTATACAGCTGGGGCTCTTGCTAACTTATTCTAGGGAAGTAGTAGAGACATTTAAACAGGGAATCAAAGCATGAAAATAAAGCGAGATAACATTTATAAGTTACTGCCTTAGTACACTTAAAGTATTCTCATTATCAGAAAGACTGAAGGGACATGGTCAATGAGTTTTATATTCAAAATTGTCTCCCTTGGAATTTCAACTTTCTTGAGGATTTCTTAACCTGCATAATTTTAATTACATCAAGCATGGATAACTTAAACCTGCAGAATTTTTATTCCACTGTCCATCTTATACATCCATACATTATTTACATTTAATGTATGCCAAATTCTGCCATATTCTTCTTAAATGGTATCAGAGGAGGAGATAAAACCTTTACTAAAGCCCTAAAAAGAAATACCCTAGTTAAGATATTTTTTAAAATATTATTTTAAAATTTTTAAAATATTTATTTAAAATATTTTTAAATATAAATATTTATATTTATATTAATATAAAATATTTTTAAAATTTATTTTAAAATATTTATTTTTTAAAATATCTCATACTTAAGTATGTCAAACAGAAAAATAAAGAAGTAATGATAATTTTATGATATCATATTTTTAATGTAATAATATTACTAAAAATATGTTTCTAATTATTTCTTCATTATTTTGGAAAATTGAAATAATTATGCAAAATTAAGATACAGCATTATGATCAATACATCATCATGATGTAAACATGTATATATAAAATACACTATCATGATCATCTCTAACGTGGGAATCCTCTGTCAGTGATGGGTCACCACTGAAAAGTAAAAGAATGCCAGCCAGTCATGTATTAGATAGCCATATTTGTAAAAACATCTGAGGAGAAATTTCATTAGACTTTGTGGCCTAACCTGACTTCACCTAATGACTGAGTAAAAGCTAGAACCATTGAAGAGTTTGCAAACGAATTCCCCTAAGGAGAGAGGAATATATCCACAATTTGAGAAACTGTGCTGTAGACAGGAAATAGCATATGTACAGACCACCTTGTAGATTAAGGAAAAGTAGAAAGAATTTTCACCAAATATTTTCTTTCATCTTCATTTCTATTCACATGGAAATGTTGTTCTTATATGTTACAACCTATGGACTCAATTGTTTCAGTAAACAGTATACAGGTCTTTTTTTTTTCCAGTTAGACTCTTCATAGTTTTTATAGAAACTTTTAAGCACTTCTTTAAAATATTATGGTTACTAGCCTTCAAAGGAGACCTAGACTTACACACGAACTTTAAATATGCCATAAAACTTAAAACAAATCATCTTAATGCATAAAATAGAATAGGATAGATCAGGAATTCACGGAAGTAATTAAATCCCCAAATTTTCTCAAACTACATTTACTCAATCTTGAAGCACTTTGAAAGCAGATCAGATCATAACCATTTCCTCTATTTCAAAAATAACTAATTTTATCTTTTTTTTAAAAGATTTTATTCATTTATTTGACACACAGAGAGAGAAATCACAAGTAGGCAGAGAGGCAGGCAGAGTGGGGGAAGCAGGCTCCCTGCTGAGCAGAGAGCCTGATGCAGGACGCAATCCCAGGACTCTATCCCAGGACTCTGAGATCATGACCTGAGCCAACCAGGTGCCCTAATTTAATCTTTTGATTAGAATTAGAATCTTGCCATTAAAACTTTGTTCTCTAAAAAATACCAATAAGAATACGGTCTCTTTCCTTCCTTCTCACATATTCAATCAAAAAGCAACCATTGTGGGACCATAACTTGGAAATACGTAAGCATCAATAAGGTTCTGCTATCCACAAGGGAGGGAACAGAAAAGTAAACCTCACAATTTGGATAATGAAGTACAAAGTGTTTGCATACTTCACAAGGGTTTGGTTTTCTCACATAAGACCTGTGTTCTCTCTGTGTTCAAGTTTCAAATTTATGATTTTAAGCATTAATCTTCCAAACATGAATAGTCCACCTGTGGTTTTTAGTAACCATTAACCATCTAAAGATAAACACAACGATTTGGTTTTGCAAGGAGTGGTTACTATGCGAGTGTTCCATTTGCTTCTCTTTGTAAGATACTGATTTTGTTCTGACTTACTTCTTTTTCAGCATCTTCTAGTTTCTTTTTCTTACTCTCAGGCATTAAATCATCCAACCAGCTGAGTTCCCGTTTCGTAAACAAAAAGTCCATCAGTTTTCTTACAAATACCAGAGCTAACACCTAGAGCAAAGAATAAAATAATTTATAACAGGGAAAAAATAAAAATGGGAGAGGTGAGAGGTAGCTCTGTTGCTTTTTTTTTTTTTTGTGGAAACAAGTCAATTTCAATTAAGACTGAGATCAAAGTGACACTTGAAGACATGTGTGTATAATAAACATTGTCTTTTTGCAACCTTCATTTCCTTTTCTTACCACATCCCCAGAATAATAGCTCTCATTTCATCCAGTAAAGGAGTCATTTAAAGAAACTGTCTCAGAAAAAAAGAAAAACCTACAAAATATATTGACTGTTTCTTCAATAGATGTAGTTAATAGTTTGCATTATTTTAGATGAACATTAAACTATTCGTAGCTATGCTGATAGTATTTTAATTTATAGTCATTCAAATTTGCAATACTTTTGGAAGTATTTGAAATTTATCTGAAATATTTAATAAAATTTAATTTTAGAAAATCCCCCTTGTTTTTCGGATTTGCTAGTATATCTTTAATGTTACCTTTTGAAATTTTACATTCTTCTACACAACTTCAGTTAATTCAAACCACTACGAATATTTAGTATGATAGAGACAAAACTAATATACATCCCTGAAATTCATATATAATCTTAAATCCTATCTTAGTCACTAGCTTTAGCAGCTAAAGTTTACATCATGGCTTCCCATAATTGTTCAAAATGACTTGTTCCAATTTCAGTTATTTGTGTTTCCAAAGAGAACAGAAAGTCAGGAGAAGAAAAAAAGTTGACTTAGAAGTTTCATACCATCATGGGAAAGACAATAGCGGCTCTTGAAACTTTTATTATCCACAAAAGGCCAAGGCAGCTCATCTGAATCACTGTGAAGAGATGGACTTTTCGAAGTGGTACATGCCTTAGATATATGAAATCTGGCTGGTGTTTTGCAGGCATCCAGAAGAGCTTTATTCTATCAAAGAACTAAAAGATAAACAGACTAAATTGCTTTTTACAGGCAATAAAAGTAAGACAAGTAGATGTTTAATATGGTCCAAAATATCATACATCAAGACCACACTTAAGCTGACATCTGGGCATCAGGACAATAGGATTGTTATGCATATACTCTGAAATGCACAATTTCAGTTTCATAATTTCCCATGTTTATTGCATATGGAGACAGGCTATAACTTAGAAGAGTTTAAAAATATTAAAGCCAGTGCTAAATATTGCTACCTGGGAGAGTGTAACCTTGAAAGACAAAATGTAATCATCATCTTCTTTTTCATTATCACATCCCAAAGCTCTACCTTTTATTTGCCCACTAAGCACTAGGGTCCAATCTCTGTCCTCTTCTTGCCTGAAAGAGCTCATCCATTCCCATGGCTTTAATTTTTACATGCTTGTTAGAGACTCCCAGACTTGGGTCTCTACTTCAGCATGCGCTCGCTCGCTCTCTCTCTCTCTCTCTCTCTTGCCAGAGCTCTCCACCCACATCTTGCTGTTAAGTGGGTTGTGTTGACTCTGCTGTTTTGGCCTCACCACACTGACCCCCAACGGGGTTTTGAGGCTGTCTCTACAAATAACCTTAGCCACAAAGATTTAACCTAGATGAATTACTGTTAATCAAGTATTTCCCAGAGCAAAGTTTGTTAACTGATTTCTAGTTCAGTTTCTTCTAGTGCACTGTCGAGCCATTTATAATTTTTCAATTGTATTTTATTTAAATTATTTTCATTTGGAACAGTTACTTCTGTTTTAAATTTTACCATGAAGACAGTACAATTATTTTTGGACTATAAAGATATTGTTATACTTTCGATTTTGAGTTTTCTCTACCAAAGCAAATTTTCTCGATTCAAACTTTATAGATTAAATCTTTACAAGAACCTTAAACCTTCAGTCACATTTTACTCACTAATAAATTGTGCTGCTACATGTTAGTTTTATTTTACATGGACCATTTTGTTTAATTTTTCTCAGGCAGATTTTTACAGTTTCCAATGTTTCCAACAAGAAGTGATTATTTATAAATGATGGTTTCAAGCACTGTCAGTTCTAGTTCATGCCATTCCTACAGTAATATCTATTATGCATCTTCAAAAGAATGATATTTGATTTTACTTCTTGTCTAAATTATTAAAAAAACTGTAAGCAATTCTCATCAAATATTCCAGAATTACTCTAATAAACCAAGGGACAAGTATCCATGGAGTTAAATGTTAGCATTGAACAACTTTTTTTTTTTTTAAAGCAAACCATATATATTTAAATATACATGCAAAAAGGGTGTTAATATATAATTAATAATAAAATGAAACAAAAATATAAAATATATACAAATATTTAAAATTTAAGTATTAAAATATTAAAATAAATAACAAAAATGATGTAACATAATATGTAATATATTGGTAATATATTTAACTATATAATAGGAACCTCAAATTTAACATAAATCCCTCTTTTCTTCTGTATTCCTTGACTTATGGCACAGCCTGGCTGATATTTCTTCCCTCAGTCATCTAAACCAGAATCATATGTAGCTTAGTTCATCCACTGTTCATATACTTAATGAATTTATGTTTATATTCATTAATGCCTTCCAAAATCATTTATTGAAATGTACCTCTATGCAAGTACCAAGTGCTAAATTTCTTTTTCTTGGTTCATCCTTCTCCATATTGCCTCCAAAAATTTCTTTAGGTCTTCTTATTTTTATCTCCTAAGTATCTCTTTAAATTACATGTCATTAAACAAACCAAATTCGGTGACTGGTGGAGGTGAGAATAGGGAAGAAATAAAGCAAAATCCTCTGGCTTGCAGCTGCGTGTTTCAGTTTCTATAGAACTCATTTCTCCCAGCCACCATTTCTCCATTTGTGAAGCTGCTATTGCATAAGTGTACTTCAGTGTGTGGGTGCTTCAATTGTTATTGTTTAAATGGCACATTTGCTTTACTTTGGATTCCTGAAGTGTTGGAATGAATATAGATGTGGTTATATATCTGAGTACAGAAACAGCATTCATAAGAACACTGTGATCTGTTTTTTCTGCCATGTTGCACAGTGAGAAACCTAGATACTATGTTTCATAATATTGCCAAACAATCAGGTAGTATATAAGTTCCTTCAACATAGAAGGTAACTAATTAACTAACATGCTCCTTGAACTGTTGGGATTCAGTACATGCATATTACTACTCAAGTAATGATGATCATGGTATATGTATCCTGAGTTCTGCACTTGGCTTTTACCTTGTCCTAATATCAACAATACTCCATTCCCCCACACAGTTAGCCACAAAATCCCATTTAGGAATTTCGACTTCATGAGTTTGGTGTTCACTTAAATTTTCACTAGCCTTGTTTCTCAGTGTGAGACCCTGCTTACTGTTTCATTTGTGCTATTTAAATGCATTATACTTTTCTCATAGGCCTTTAATAATGTTTTCCTCAATTTTCATTTGAGAGATTCACACCCCAAATAATTCCAAAACTTGACATTCTTGTTTAGTTCTAAACCTCATGGGTATAAAATCATGTGAGTGGAATTAGGGGGAAAAATCTGTTGAAACCTATCAAAATGATTTTACTTTGTTTCTTAAACTTCTGCTGCTGTATTTATGTGAGCCTGGGGCCTAATAATAAATACTTTTCACTTACAGATGAAATTAGTACTCGTGGAACTTTTGCCAAAGGCAAAAAACAGTAAAACAAATAAACAAAACCTCTTCAGTACTCTTCTCTATCTGCCTTACCAAACCAAGTCTTTCAAAATATACTTTTCATACGTGAAATTATAAATGAGCAAATTAAATTTAATTAGAGTAAAATTTAAATGCATAACACACTTCTCAGCCATTTCCCTCTCCCAAGTAAATTCTACCCGAGTGTCAGGAAGAACAGTCAAAATACCTAATTCGGGTGTCCAGTGATCTTTCAATGACTTCAAACTGAAATTTTGCCTCAGTTCTGATATCTAGTACTTCCCTAAGGCTGAAATGCTTTTTCTTCTCCCAAAGTCAGAAACTCATTGGTTGTTCATTCAGGAAGAGAGTTTCTGTGCTGCCTGTTCCTCAGCGTAAAGACTTTAGCTAAGCGACCCATGGTTTTGTTGCTCGGAATCCATTTTGTTTGGCTAAGCAGCCTGCAGTCACCTGGATCAACACTAGCTCCTCATGCAGGCACATGCCCTAGGTAACTGCCAGCAGAGTCACAAGTAAATGTAAGCTCCTGAGATGACTCCCTCAAATGTCCTTGCAGTCAACAGTCTCCCTTAACTCCCAGAGCCTTTTTCCCTTACATGCTCCTTAGGTAAGAACCCCCCACCCCGGGGCTTACCAAAACCCTGCTTTTTATTTGAATTGATCAATCAGACTTAGACCAATAACCCCAAAGCACTCCACCCACAAATCTTAATAAAGTCATGTGCCACAGGTCTTGATTCTTTCTCTTGATTTTTTTCCCATTACAGACCCTTAAGGTGCACCAGGTACTTCCTCCAGGACCAGTGAGTAATAAATTACCTATTTCAATTTCTCTTCTAGTCTATCCTTGAACCACAGCATGCCATCCAGCGCCCTGTGCTCCACTTCACATGGGTTAATTTTACAAATTCATAGTAGTCGGGTGACTTTTCTTTCACATCTTTGAACAGCAATGAGACTAGCTGTGTCTTAGAAAAAGCAGCAGTTTGTTTTCCCTTTGGTCAACAAAAAATAAACTATACTTCACAATAAATAACGCTTAAAATTAGTCCCCTTTGAAGAAAACTCGAGTGTTTTAGATCAATGATGTTAAGTCATAAGACAAGATTTTTCCAAGGCAAATTTAAGTAGAAATCTCCCTCTTTCTTCATGTGGCTTTCTTCCCTGAGTCTTCTCTTCTTGTAAGGATCCTTGTCATTGGATTTAGGGTTCACCCCAAATGTTGGATGATGGGCTCATATTGAGCCTCATAACTAATCCATCCTCAGAAGCCCTTTTTCCAAATAATGTCACATACTGAGATTGCAGGTGGACATGACTGGGGAAACACTATTCAAACCACTGTGATATCGCGAGCATGAATAATTTTCCAACTTCCTCTGCAAAAAACTAGAATACAATTGTGGTCATTTTAAAATGTATACACAAATTCTTCAGTAATATTCTCTTCCAGAGATGGAGTCTAACTTCCCTCTATGTGTGCAAGCTGGACATAATGACTCACTTCAAACAAACAAACAAACAAACAAACAAACGGAAGTGACCATATGTAACTTTGGAGACTAAGTCAAAAGGCACAGTGACTTCACCTTCACTCTTCTCACATTGCTCACTCTGATGGAAGTCAGCTTCCTGGTCATGAGAGCACTTAAGTGTCCTATGAAGAGCCTATCTAGCAAAAAACTGAGGCCTCCTACCAACAGCCACAGAGGAATCAATGCCTTTTCCCAGGGCTGTGTGGTAAGCCATCTTGGACAGAGGTCCTCTAGTCCTAGTCAAGCTTTCCGATGCCTGCAGCCCCACATCCCAACAGCAACTACAAGAGACATCTTGAGCCAGAACCACCCGGCTAATCTGTTCCCAAATTCATGGCCCACACAAACTGTGAAATAATAAATGTTCATTGTTTAAAAGTCACTAAGTTAATTGTAGTTTGTTATAAATTGTCATATAATTTGCTAATAGAAAATTAATACAACTGTATGCAACTAATACTTATCTAAACAAGTAATAAGCTTCCCTTTACATCTTGAAATTGCCTTACCCTATATATTTTTAATTTAATTTTAAAAAAGAATTCTGTAAATATAATCATTCTAGTAATAGAAAAACAAACATAAAAGGAAGAAAATCACCCGGGATCTCACTACTTTAATAACTGTTTTTATTTCTCTACCTTCCCTTTTGATTCATTCACACTCACAGCTTTATAAACCTATAGGGTAGGTACAGCATGTTTTCCTATTTTTTTGCTCTGCATTAAGCCATAAGCCTTTTTACCATGTTCCTTTTATGGCCATCATAATTACCAATCTTAAGTGACTGTAACATAGAGACCACTTAATTATTTTACTGCTGATGGATAATTGGGTTATTTCCAATATTTTGATAGTATGTGTTACAATGAACATCTTTGTACATACAGTTCTTCTTTTCTGTCCCATACACATGATTACAGTATCAAAGATTAAAAGCATTTGGATATTTTTGAAATGTACTATTATTAGTTTTCTAAGAGGTTTGTACGTCTAAACCTTATACAGTTTAATATAACTTATGGTAATCAAAAGTACCTTAAAATTATGAACCATTGTGAAGAAATTTAATGGCGGTGTGAAAGCTGCTCCTCAGATGATGTCATTTTCTTAGCTATCACATGATTTAGCATCAATAGACTTAAGATAGGTCATCACAGATGTGAATGGTTTACTGCAAGCAATTTACCTGAATTCCCTTTAGAGATGAAGCACCCATATAAAGAAACACTCCATATAGCACTGGCATGGGAATAAACTGTAAAAGAACAATTGGAGAAACGATACAAGTTATTTTCATATAACTGGTCATGCTATTTTTCACTTACCAAAGAAAAACACAGAAAAATAAATATTTTAAAGGCAACATAAGGCAGAGCCAGAAGTCCCAGGTTCAAATCCTAGCTCTAACACTTTTTAGCTGCATAACCTTAGGTAAGTTACCTAAGCTCTTTGTGCCTTAGTTTTCCTGTGTGTATCTAAAAAAGGATGGTAATAATAAGGTTGTTATGAGTATTTAATAGGTCATAACCTATAAAAGGGCATATAAAATACATAATAAAGAATAAATATTAACTATTACTATTATACTACTTAAGGGAAATTTGAATTTTGTTCCACAATGGTAAGATATTTGGATTAAAGATGAATAATGGAGCTAACATCTAGATGTTCTGATATTATGCAAGACATTTGCAAACGTCGACTGTTCAGTTTTTCTCTTTTTATTGGAATAGTTCGGCATAATTGTAGCTCTGTACTTATATAACCTAGAAATAAGTTCTTGAAAACGTACTTACATAAATGATTAATTTTAAGTTAACCTATATAACTGATTAAATCATTCCATTAGGACTTTCAAATTATAGACAACTAAAATGAGTTATAAGTTAGAATACAATTGACATAACCTTGGTAATACCTGTCAAAATTCTATGACAAATAACTACTCTTTAATGCTCTTCAAAATGGACTCAATTATTTTAAATGTAAAGAAAATAAGGATATACAATGGTGATATCCATGCAGTAGTTTCATGAAACATTTAATATACAAAACTGCATATGTGGCCATGACTATTACATGGCTCATCTCTGCACCTCTATCTTATACTAGGTAATGTTAATTGCAAATACATCTGACACGAAAATGGAGACTTTATTTCATATGGGCCCGCAGTGAATTCAGGTCAAGAATGAGTTAGAAATAATGAGTGACTTCTCCCCATAACCTAGTAACTATTTCAAAATTACAGTAATAATTTACACATCACATTTACTTTGCCAAGCCAAATTTCTTCGGTATTTAAGGTTTCCAAAACACAGCACATAACTTCCCCTGTTAAGAAGTTATATAAACATGGTAAAGAAATTCATCACTTTTGTCACATGCCATACAGTATTTGCAAATTGATGGCTTTGATTCAAATGAAATTTATTAAACAATAATAAATATATTCCGCCTTCTCTTAACTTCATAAAGGCAGATTTCATTACCTTCAGAATACTGGTCATAAAGACTGATGAACCCATAAGAATGAAAATCATAAGCCCAGTAACCCTTTGCTCCCGAATGCCAAGAAACTTGGGCTGTTCTCCTGGAGCTGAACATTCTGATTCCAGTTTTAAGCTGTTGACATGAGTGATGGACAGGACAGTGGCAGCCACAAACCACGGCAGGCCCATGATGGAGCACACCCCGAGCATGACAGCCACCATCAATAGATCCAGATGGTACCCACAACCTTTCTGTTAAAAGAAAGAAAAGAGGATTCTCATAGGAACTGAATTTAGTATAGAGACAAATGACACCACCACCATGGAACAGTAAGAATAGAAAAGAGATACTATCTTGAGGCTTAGACAACTGATTCTAAAATGCAAAATAAATTAAAGATAAAAAAGTAACAGTCTGAAAATATATAATCCACTTAAGGAAAAGTTGCAGATGTTCCTATTACAATTATGATTATAGTAACTTCAACCTACTTTAATAGGTTTAATGTACGTCTGGGTTCAGATTACATTAGTTTCCATTCTATTTCTGTTGGATAATTAAAGTCATTATTAAATACAGTCACTTTGCTTGGTTTCCTTAAATGGGCAAGTTAACTTACAATTCATATAGCTACTCATTCATCCTTTATTCATACAAAAAATTACTGAACACCATGTACCAGGCATCAGGGAGAAAACAAAGTAAGGACCATATCCACGACAGTACTCAGATGGTCTGAGTGTGAATAGAAACCACTTCCTGACAATACTCAAGAAGCCCTTCATATCAGACCTAAAGAGAAACTCTTCTCAAACACGGTGTTTCCAATTGCCCTCTTTTGTGTCAATGGTGGGTGTCTCAATGTCTTACTGGGAAAAATAATACCATGGAATCTAAGCTTCCTTATACACACCTGTTTTTATCCTGATACAGCTCTTTCTCTCTATCTAGCTCTCATTTGTTTCAGTTTCAACACTAGAAAAATTTGGCCTCTCCCTAAAATGAAAGTTTTTGTGTTTTCTGTCTCTCCGTGATCCTACTCCACTATCACTGACTTCAGGGCTTTCTAGGACCAGGCAAGAAACATAATTGAGAAAAAACAGGTGCAGAGGGCATGTGGAGTGGAGATGCAAGGAAGGGAGACACGGTGAGTGGCCGAGGGCTCCCAGGAAAGAAGCTGAAGGGCAAACAGCGTGTGCCTCTCCCTTCACCATCCTTCCCCCCATAGGAAATCATCAGTGGAAAGCCTCCAGGGTAGCAAATGGCTTGGCCGGTTTTACATTTCAACTCTTAATGACTGACTTCATGAGAGGTAGTATATAACACAGTGGTTAAGGGCTTAGGTTCTGGAGATAGGTGGCCTGGGATCAAATGCTGGCTCAACCAATGACCTTGAGCAAATCATGTGACCTCTTGTGCCTCTGTTTCCCTATCTGAAAAAGGATGATGGTGATAACAGGTGTCACTTCACTGGGTTGTTGTGAGAATTAAATAATTTAATTTTGAAAATTATTCAGAACAATGTCTGATATATACCAAGCACTCAGTAAATGTTAGGGACTATTATATTCTGGCAATTGAACAATAAATTCTTATTTGTTCTCATTTGTCTCAAGACTCCTCAATAAAAAGATGCATTTCTTAAGGGCAGGTAACGTATCATATAATGTCTCAGTATTTCCAATAGTTTTTAACGCAATCATTGGCACACAATAAGCAATCAATAAGGTACAGATCGGCTTTTTTAGAGCGGAATAAGCTTCATTAAAACACCTTTCAGAATCAGATTTAATAAGTATAATTTAAAATAAATATAGCCGTTACATTTGTTATTATGAATATGAGCAGAAATTACCAATCCTTCTAAAGGAATAATAATTCTGATTTTTTTTTTTTTACAGGCTGTTCTATCAAACTGCAAGAATTTCCTAGTTACTATGACTCTCATAAAGCCTAGAATGTGAAACATCCTGAGCATTTGTCGCATATTTGTCATGGTAGTGTTTTCTTTCTGTTATTTTGTTTCGTTAATTGTTTGATTAAGAAAAACACTCTTAAAGTCAGCGTACTTCCTGTCCTTTCGGCATTTACCCCTGCCGAATGACAGAAGCACAGGAGACAACGAAGACAAAATAGCAGATATGCACAACAGGACCTTTTCCTCCTGTGTTGTCACCAATTCAGTAGTGGCCTTCCTCGGCTTGGCTTCGCCAGCATGACTAACTGCAAATTCCCTCGTCAATAGGACTCTAGAAACTCCTTTTTGCAAGTAACTCGGCAAAGATTTTTATTACTAAGAGCTGGAGAGTGGGACGAGAAAGCCAGCAAAATGGCTTAAGAAGAAGCTTCACGAGGTCTACACTGCGACCATCTAGTCCTTTCAAATAAACAATTTGGAAGATGTGGCTGCATAGAATAGAATACAAATTTTGGTCCCTTTAAAGGAGCTATCTTAACCAGTGATGTGAATGGTGCCCCCTGGGCTGTTTTGCAAAGTTATGGTATTGCTAAGAAAGAATGGAAGACTAGCTAACAGCCATGTGATAAGCATCAGGGGAAGGCAGAGGACAAGGGGCTTGGAGGGTCTGGCTTGTCCTTTTAGCACACCCTGGACTTTCCCAGGATCCATGCTCACTAGGGCTTAATAATAGAAGGAAGGCCTTCTTCATGATAGTGATTTCCTACGGCTCTTATCTAATGTTTAAAAAAGACAATAAAATATAAACAGTGAGCTTCTGGATTGCAGGAAGCAGACAAAATAATGGTTTCCGAGTAAATAATTTCATTTTTAAATTTAGAAAGCTAGCTTCGTACAATACACGCATCTAATAAAAACAAAAACACAATTTCCCCCTGATTACGTTGGACAGCAATGGGAGCATCTTAATTTCATGTGAATCAAAGGAAATAAAGCAGTTCTGGCACTTCCACTAATTAATCATCATCATCCTTCTTGCCTTTCATTAAATATCTTAAAATTTGGTCTTTGTACCCAAATTATTAGCTGATAGGCATGACAGCCAAGGGGAAGTATCCCTTTGTCAGAGAGAGAACTCTGTACCTTCGAACATATTTCTGTAGATTTTTTTTCTGAAATAAAGACAGAATCAGAGCTTTTATTCTCACTTTCATCCATGAATCACAGGAAATGGACATATGGGAGGAAAAGGGAGCATAGCAACAGGTGATACTACACCAGACCCCACTAAAACCAACATGCAGCAAGACAAGAGGCCAGCCAAGAGGACCATCTGATACCCAGATGCCACTGCTGAAAAAATTCATTTCAAAGCTTGGCAGCAATTTCCTGCATCTGTCAAGTTAACCACATAAAAGACTATAGATTGACATGAAGAACCAGGCTGACAAAGAGGGCAAAAAAGAACATATCAAATGCCATAATCATCAAGAGAATGTGGTGCCAAATGAATGTTGCAAACGCATTCATTTACTCAAGTGATCTGAGATTGTATTGCTGTTTATTAAAAATGATGTCAAAAGAAGCCTGAACTGTCTACAGAAACATGTAGAAAAGCCCACAGTTGTAGTTTAACAGAAACTTTCTTTTCTGTAAGATAGTATCTTTCTTTCTACTTTTGGAGAATGTGCTTTTTAAAAAAAAAAAAAAAAAGCAGTTATTTCTAATGCTTTTCAAAGGGAGTCAAGTAACCTATGCCTATCAAACTTCTTGAGATAAGAAAACAAAAAATGCTAGAGTACAGATCTATACCTATATACAATATAGATGAGAACTTGCTTTCTCAAATTTTTGTATTTACAGCTTCTTTCACTCTTGAATGACCCAAAAGATCATGAGGTGCAGTGAACTGGAATTTTGCTAATTTGAGCTTCTTCATTCTGAGGGAGGAGAAAGTCACTTGGCGAGTTGGGCCAACTTCTTCAGCTCAATACAGCTTTACTGTGTATGTAGTAACACCCTCAAATGATTAAAAAAAAAAAAACATTTTTAATGGCATGAAAAAATGCTCTACAGGAAAACAAGTACTGCTTTGGTAAAAATAAAAAGTGAAGAAAAAAGGAAAATGTAAGTTTGGAAGACATCAAAATGATGAATTCCAAGGTGACTTGGATGTACAATACAGACTAAGATACATGATGTAGGGTCATCTACAGAAACCAGAAAACACAATTCATTGAACTATTTCAAGTCATGATCCAAACAAGGCAAAAATGGGTTTTTAAGTGACTAAAAAAAAAAAAAAAGCTGAAAATGTGGTTAACTTGTGGTCTGGGGATATACTCAAGAAACACGTATCTTTTCCTGACAATGTGGTTCAAGTCAAAGCCAGGGGACTATGCAAACATTTCAGTGAAGCAACAGGTGGGGAGAGCGGCTATGGAACAAACCGTTACTTAAGCCAAGACTGTTCTGAGAAGGTGATCTTTTGTTGTTGTTAGCAGGAAAAACAGCAGCAGCAGAATGCACTATACTGAAGCTTACAGAGGACAATGGTTATAGGCAAAAAAATTTTAAAAGTGTTTGGTGTAGATAAAATATGTCTTCACTGGAAAGAATTTGCTTTGCCAATATCCACATCTAAGGAGGAGGATGGAGTGTTCAGATTTACAGTGACCAAGGAAAGATTAATTCTTGGGGCACCTGGGTGGCACAGTTGATTGAGTGTCCGACTTTTGGTTTTGGCTCGGGTCATGATCTCAGAGTCATAAGATCAAGACCCTCGGGACCCCCTGTCCCAGTCAGGCTCAATGGGGAGTCTGCTTAAAACTCTCTCTCCCTTTCCCTCTGCCCCTCCATCCTCCATCCCTCAAATAAATAAATAAACCTTTTTTAAAAAAGATTAATTCTGGGACGCCTGGGTGGCTCAGTGGGTTAAAGCCTCTGCCTTTGGCTCAGGTCATGATCCCAGGGTCCTGGGATGGAGCCCAGCATCAGGCTCTCTGCTCAGCAGGGAGCCTGCTTCCTCCTCTCTCTCTGCCTGCCTCTCTGCCTACTTGTGATCTTTCTCTCTGTCAAATAAATAAATAAAAATCTTTTTAAAAAAATTAATTCTACTCATGGCAATATAGCAGAACTAATGATTAAATCACTTGCTCTATTATTTACTAGATCCAGCCTATTAAGGGACAAAATATAAATCTTTTGATTGCCCATTTATTTGTACAACAAAAAATTAATTACAAATCATGTAATATATTTTAGTTATACAAACTCAAGTTTATTTCAGTGACAAAAATATTAAATGCTTTAATGCTACATTTAATTCTACAAATGCAAGTACTTGAAAAGACCACTTTTAGATGTTTTATGGTATTTTAGCTATTCTACATGATATGTAAAGGGAGAAATATGGCATATTTGTTGACTTAGAACTTTGGAAAGGCTGTGAATATTTTTAAATAATTGTTATTAAATAAGTGGGCTATTAAACTTGGGAATCTGAATTTCTTGTTTCGAGGGCTGTACATCACTCTAAGTTTCCAGTATTAAATGGGTAGTTTTAAATTCAACTCATATAGGCTTATAAGAACCAATTATTTACTTTTCAAAATTTTTCCCTGCCAATTGATATCACATTGGTAACATGAAATGGTCCATGGTGGGAATATTCACACTACGAAAATCAGCAAACATTATAAATTATAAATCAGGGTCCCTCTCCTTTAAATGCAGAGAACTGGTTGTTAACCATATACTAGTACACCACTTATCTACTTACTATGACTTTTTTAGATATTTTTTTAAAGCTACCTTTTTAAAAAAGTTTTTATTTAAATCTCAGCTTGTTAACATACAGTGTCACATTAGTTGCAGGTATACAATTTAGTGATTCCACACTTCCGTACAACACCCTGTGCTCATCGCAAGAAGTGCCCTCCTTAATCCCCATCACCTAGTTCACCCAACTCCCACCCATCTCCCCTCTGGTAACCAACAGTTTGTTCTCTACAGTTAAAAGTATGTCTCTTGGTTTGGTGCTCTCGCTCTCTCTCTCTCTCTCTTTTTTTTTTTTTTTTTTTTTGGACAGGGAGAGAGAGAGAGAGAGAGCACAAGCAGGTGCAAGGCGAATGGCAGGCAGAGAGAGAAGCAGGCTCCCCGCTGAGCAGGGAGCCCAGTGCAGGACTCGATCCCAAGACCCTGAGATCATGACCAGAGCCAAAGGCAGATACTTAACCGACTGAGCCACCCAGGCGCCCCCTTCTCTCTTTCCCTTTACTCATTTGTTTTGTTTCTTAAATTCTACATAATTAAGAATTATTTAATAAAAGCAAAAGTGAATTGAACTAATCCTTTTAGAAAACGTTCTGAGCACTTGAAGTACTTTCTACAAAGAGAATGAAGAACACAGCTTTCGTATAGACACACATTCTCCTCCCATATTTACATAAAATTCCTTTTTAGTAAGATTTATTAGAAATAATTGTGCTTTCTTATGATAATGCCATTAGTGTTTTCCACCAAATAGTTCAATCAGAGATTGTTTAATGCTTCTGACAAACATACTTATAAAATTCTATAAAGCATGATTTCTGTTGCTCTGACAAGGAGCCTTTTCCTAGAGTTTGAAGAGTATATGAAGATAGCTGGGAATTATCTCATGATACCAGAACAAAACAATTTGATTAATTGTGCATGTTTACAAGGTTTGATTTGGATTATTTTTAAAAGATTTTATTTATTTATTTGTCAGAGAGAGAGCACAAGCAGGGAGAGTGGCAGGCAGAGGGAGAAGCAGGCTCCCTGCTGAGCAGGGATCCCAAAGTGGAACTTCATCCCAAGACCCGGGGATCATGACCTGGTCCACTCAGATGTCCCTGATTTAGATTATTTTTGACCATTCATTGATATCATTGATTTCATTTAACGTATTCCTGTGATAATGCTCACACTAAATATCTCAGAAATGTTGCACACCTGTGAACAACTTTGATTATTCACAATTGCAAAATGGCAGGGTCAGAGTACAACAAGTAAGATACATCCATATTCATTCTCTTAGCTTATAAAAATGGTCATTGAAATCTGTAATAAAACTCAACAAAGATATCACCTACAAACTATAACATCTATGGCTGGTTTTTGTTGTCATAGACATTATGGACAGATGAGTAACTACATCAAATGAGAAATACCTGAAGATGTAATTTATTCCAATAATGAATGCAATCTAAGAGGCATACTTAGGGTCAAATAGAGAAGTAGAGGAATCACATATGCAAGACAAATTGGTAAAGCTGCCCTTCACCAGAACAGACTGTTATTTCATTAAAATATTTTAAATATGGTAAAGAAAGTTACAATCTCAGCAAAGTGTATTATTTTAAGCCATGGAAATAAGATTTCAGAGTTTAGGCTCAGCCAAGTGCAATAAATACATTAATTAAAAAGTAAAAATTTAGTTCATTTTAAGCTCAATGCGAGACAAACATCTTGATTATAGACAATAAAAATTACAACTTGAAAACATTATCTTAATGTTTGCCTGTACAAACGACTACAGTACAGGTGAAGTAAAATAAACATCAATCAATGTTGGTTAGGGCACAATGATTTACATTAAAATAGATGTTAAAATATACCTTTAGTTTATGCTCTTTTCTGTTGATGATGACAGCTGTAATCTGTTGGTCCATAAAAATAAGAATAGTACAAAGCAGAGCTGGGATTATGGCAGCTATTACTGTCCACCATGGATTTGGACCTAAAGGTGTAACAAACCAGCCACGATCATCTCTGGTAGGCTGCAAGAAATAAAATGATGTATATCATTAGTAACTGGATTAATGAATACCTAATTGAATTAAATCCTACAGATGCTACTAGGAAAGCCTTAATTATAAATTGATATGCTAAGTGAGCTACATCTAACAATAATAGTCATATTTATAAACCATTTATAAGGTACAAGGCACCAGTCTGAGTACTTTAAATATTTTAACTCATTTTTTTTTCTTCACAACTCTCTAGGAAAGGTCCAGATAATAAAACTAAGGCAGAGCGAGGTCCAGTAAATTGCCCAAGGTCCCAAGGGTAGTAAGAGGTGGAAACAGAATTTAAACTCTGACAGATTGGCCCCCAAATCTATGTTTTCGATCAATACCTATAGTATATAAAATAATATTAATATTTACCATTTACAGTTGGCAAATTTATTTACATTTATAAACAGCACATTGACAACTATGTATAACTCTTATTTTAGATGGGTTCACAGGCCATTATGGGAAAATGGCAAAAAGACACTTGGTGATATCAGGAGCTCTGGGAATGGTTCTAAACATTGCTGGTGTCTGAGATGAGCCCCGGAGGAATTCATTTTGACATTCTCTGAGAACCTCCTGGCCCTTTTTGACAGGTGAGAAAACAAGGCTCAAAGAGGTTAAGTAACCGACCCAAGGTTACATACTTCGTAACATGGTCAGAATACTATTCCAGACCTAATTTTATCTCTTTTTCAAAGCCTCATCCGCTGTGCAATTTTGCATCAAGATAATGCATTTTCCTTAAGTTTCAAAATGTTTCCTTATCTTTCAGGAGTGTTGTATACGGATATTCCTACTGGAAAAATTGACAGAAATTTTTTTCAAGTGGTGTCTAGATTCCATTTTCATTTTTTTCCTTTTTAATATAAGACCAAAATTTTAGTCATATGGGCATTTTACTGAATGTCCATCAATCTGTATTCCTTGTATTTTCATGAAAACCTCAAGTACTAGGATTATAGCCATCATCTAAATGAAGATAAGGCCTAGAGATGGTGAAATAGATTATATATGCTATGATAACTTCACCTTGAAAACACTTGGTACTTGTAGTTTTGGAGACGGGATCCCAATGGCATAGTCAATTAAAACCATACACAGAATTGTAAGAAAGACAGCAAAGTCACTCACTATGGATCGAACCTAAAAATAATGAAAATGCTTGTCACTTAAAGAACTATAAATAGTAAGAAATACTTAAGAACATAATCCAGAATCACAATTTATAGTCACTTTATGACATAATATCTTAATATGATATTTTATACTTACTATAATATTACCATTAGCTCTGTCAGACCCTGAATATCTATTTATGTATTCTGTTACTAAGATGGATATGCACTTAAGCTTTCTGGAATGAGGCAGTATATAATAGCTACAATGGTGATTGAGCTATTTTCAGTATTTAAAATGTAAGTTTACTATGAGCTCAAGTGTGTGAGTATTTACAACACAGAATAAGATTACATGGCTAGAATCTGGCTGAATTTTAGTATTCTTTCTTCCGCAGGTAATATTTTAATATGATAAACCTAAAGCACAATAAAAGTATCTATTTATAGTGAAGAAGCATAATATTTCGGCTAGTTTATCTGGGAAGTTGAGTAGGGCAGCAGAGACTGTGTACAACAGAGTGGGAAAATTTAAAAGTTATTCTGTGTAAGCCAGTATTTTTTCCCTCTTTACAAATTTTAATTCCAGTGTAGTTAACATATAGTGTTATATTAGTTTCAGGCATACAATATAGTGGTTCAGCAATTCTGTGCATTACTCAGTGCTCATCAAGATAAGTGTGTGCCACATTGGGGAGGGTATGTGCTATGGTGAGTGCTGTGAAGTGTGTAAGCCTGACGATTCACAGATCTGTACTCCTGGTGCTAATAATACATTATACGTTAATAAAAATTAAAAAAATTGAAAAGTGTATACCAGTTTTTAAAGCCATTTTCCATTTATAAAGCCATCTTCAAGAAAAAAATCCTTATTACGATCAACAACAAGGTATGGCTTCTTATTAGGATGACTTTATGACACATACACCCACACAAAATGCAGGAGATTATTGTTTCAACTTACCAAAAAAAAAAAAATTGTATCAAACAAACTGAGCTTTGCAGGGGAAGGAATTAATCTTTCACCTTAGGGAAGGGAGAGGTGACAAAAACAGAAGTTTCCTCTAGAAGAAACAGTTCTTACAACATTTTCTTAGAGTAGAATTTTGATCATAATCTTTAGCTCATCCCTAAAAAGCTTGTTTTCTTGTTTTTTTTCTTTTTCTTTTTTTTCTTTTCTTTTTTCTTTTTTTTTTTTTTTGGCTGAGTAAGACATTATAGGTGTTACTTTGCAGTGTTAAATATTGAACTAAGCTGTTTCTCTGTTTACTTTCCTCTCCAAATATGCAGATGCAAACGTGGTGGGTTAGGGGGAGGGACTGACACTTTAAAAACGAAAAAGAGAATAGTGTTCCAATGAGTCTTGCAGGGGCTTTCCCAATTAGAGAATGTAACAGTGGCTCCTATGAGGTATCTGTCAGGCTGGAATAGTTCCCACTGTTCACTGGGCAAAAAAGTGACAGTCAGTCATGCAGTGTGTGCTTCTGATTTCCCAAAGTGTACGTGGGAGAGTGGGAGTTTTTTGCAGGGATCTGAAGTTAGCGTAAAAGCCCAGAGGGCATGTGCTGTCCTAGCACCTGTATCACAAAATGCTTTCTCTTCACCTCTCCCCGCCGTACCTCACTCCTAAGCTGGCAGCTCCTTCTCTCTCCCTCTCTCTCTCTCTCTCTCTCTCTCTCTCACACACACACACACACACACACACACACACGGCCTGTTAGTAGCTCTTCTGATGGCAGCAATTGCAGTTTCTTTTGTTTTAACACACATATGACTCTATAACATGCTTTATGTGGGTTTATGTTTGGATCAGGAATATTCTAGTCAAAGTACCTTGGTTGGAAAATAGCGGCTAGTCTTGAACTGCTTCAGGGTGGCTGACAGAGTAACTGTGGAGAAGAACAGGATCACTGACCAAAACAGGACATCCGGTACATAGGGGTGATCGTGGCCACAAGCTCGTCCAACATATTCTCCGTGCAATGAATTGCATTCCTGCCAGAGGAAATAAAACAAATGGAGCTAGTTGAGAAAGAAAAGGACATATTTCTTTTGGAAACTAATGTCTGAAGATCATCTCTAGTTGACATGTGAAGCTCTTCATCTATGGCTCTTAATGATTTAATAGACATCCAAGTGAGTTTTATGAATTCCATTTGGATAGGTAGAGAGCAATACTGGAGATTTATATTACGTTAAAATTGAACATAAATGCTTTTAGAATTTTTGCTCTTCTCAAGTTAAATTTAAATCTATAAAACTAATTGATCTGGGATGCCTGTGTGGCTCAGTTGTTAGGCATCTGCCTTCGGCTTAGGTCACAATCTCCGGGTCCTGGGATGGAGACCCGCATCAGGCTCCCTGTTCGGTAGGGAGCCTGTTTCTCCCTCTCTCACTCTCCCTGCTTGTGTTCCCTCTCTTGCTGTGTCTCTCTGTCAAATAAATTTAAAAATATTTTTTAAAAAAACCCACCTAATTGATCTACCAATCAATGTATATCTAACCCCATATCCATTAAGTTCCTAACACTAGATTTATTGAAAATATGACATATGTGATAGTGAGTGGTTGCTAGGGTCAACAACAAGACATTTAAATATATCATCTTAATTAATTTCCACATCAACCCTAGGAAATAGGGAGAGGTCATTATTTCTATTTCATGTTTGAGGAAACAGAGACATGGGGAAGTTAAGTAATTTGCTGTAGCCTCATAGCTGCTGGGCAGCAGAGCTTTGGTATAAACATGGTGCCTATGGTGGGAGTATTATTGCACATTAAAAAAGAACAGTGATATCATAGAATTATCTAGTTCAAAAGCTATTAAGAAAGGTGAAAAAGGCAACAAAAAAACCATGATGTATTCCTACTAGAATAAAATTGGGAGTCAAAGATACAGCTTAAAATTAGATTACAGAACAAAAGAGAGGAAG
Source organism: Mustela nigripes (assembly GCF_022355385.1). Taxonomy (NCBI): domain Eukaryota; kingdom Metazoa; phylum Chordata; class Mammalia; order Carnivora; family Mustelidae; genus Mustela; species Mustela nigripes. Next base: position 58,063,324 of record NC_081559.1, on the reverse strand, counting down.
TTACTACACAAGTAAAACAAAGCTCATATTTAGTGTGACTTCTCATTTTTTACTTTTTTTCCCCCTCATATATATTTTTATAAGCCCCTTAAGTATCATTCTAATTACTACCTTAACCATGAGGTGGCAGCAAAGGCAAAAAAATTTCTTTCTCCAAGAAAAACTGAACATTTTAAACATTAATATTTTGGAATGAAATTTAAACTTTGGTTTCTCTTATTTTATACTAAAGATTAGATTACTGAAATTTTACTTTTTTTCTTTTCTTTTTTTTTTTTCAAAACAAAAAATCATTATCTAAGTGATCTGGTGACCTCATTAGTAGTACCTGAGATATTCTGGACATAAATAGAAAGTAAATTTATTGATAATCCTCCTGTACCTTCAGAAGATTTTAGAATAGATCACAGATAGCCACATTTTTATCTAAAAACAAACCAACAACCAGTAAAATCTGTTTGGGGCAACTACCCCTAAGAGTAGGATTCTTGAAAAAATAATGTTAGCTTACCTTATAATTATCTAAAAGAATTGTCCCCTTTTCTAATCTAGCCCCAAATATCTTCCTTGCAAGGTAAAGTTGAGTTCCAATTATCCATATTAAGCTAAGACAGAGCACAATAACTTGGTTAATTAAAAGACCAAAGAAATCAAAGAAACCTTCACAGCCGTAATTATGGTTTTGGTTTTCTTTCACTCAAAACTCTTAAAAAATAAAGTATCCAAAGTGAATTTTTGCATTCTTAGTCTTTTCTCTCTCCTCTGTCCAGAGATGCCAGAAGAGCAATCATTAAGCAAAGTAATGGTTAGGTAGAATGGCAAAACACAAAGAGGAACTAGAAGCTCCAAGGCAAACATTATCTGCAGACTTATGTCCATCTTTGGTCTTTTGGGTAGATATGAAAGTCTTCTAAATATTCCTTGGACTTGGCTGGGTCTTGTTCTGAATTCTTAAGAACATAGATGTCACTTAAAGGATCATTTAACAGTTATATAATTAATAATAAATTGCCAGTGCTTGCCTTACTACTTGAATTCAAAGCAAATTTCAAAACAAATTTGTTTTGTTTTGTTTTGTTTTATTCCTGGGGTGGGGGAGGGCAGTATGTTATTTAAAAAGAAAAACTGTGACCTACAAAACCCTACATCTATTTTCTGGTTTATACTCCGAACACACACACACACACACACACACACACACGCACATGGACACCGGTCCTGAGATTCAGGAGTGAAAACCAAATCTAAATCCTGTTCCCCTTTTTGAATCTGACATATGGTTTCACTTATAAAAATTTAAAAATTGTGTTGACAATTATCTACTAATTATTCTTCAAACACATTCTAAGTTTCAAATTTATAAGTTTATAAAAATTTAGTTTGATAAGACATACACTTATTTTGTTAATAAGAATAAGAAATCAAATTTGGCATTAGTATTTTCCCCCTCATGTATGTAAAAGCTAACTATGTAATTCTGAGACAACTGCTAGTTAATTGCATGTGAATATTTTAAACCTTGCCTAGGAGTTCCTTATAATGACTGATTCTGAGATACTTTTAAATATATTTATTTATAAAAATCTAGATTTATATAAAAAACTTACATAGTCTAGCTTGCCATAAAAGACCTCAGTTAAACATTATTCATAATATGAAAATAACTTATGTGTCTGTAGATGGATGAATGGATTAAGAAAATGTGGTATAAATATACAATAGAATATCAGTTACCCTTAAAAAAGAAGAGAATCCTGTCATTTGCAAAAAACATGAATGAACTTGAAAGACATTGTGCTAAGTGAAAAAAGGAAGACATGGAAAGACAAATACTTCATGATTTTACTTATATGTGGAATCTAAAAAGTCAACCTCATAGAAGGAAAGAGCAGAGTGGTGTTTACCAAGGGCTGGTGGGGATGAAGAAGAGAAAATAGAGAAATATTGGTCAAAGGGCCCAAAGCTTTAGTCATGTGTAATGAATAAATCTGAAGAGCTATTATATAACATGATGATTATGAATAATAATACTGTGTTATATGGTTGGAATTTGCTAGGACAGTAGATCTTAATGGTTCTCACCAAAAAAAAAAAAAAAAAAAAAAAAAGAGAGAGAGAGAGAGAGAAGAAAAAGAATGGGGAAAAAAGGAAAATGTTAACTGTGAGGTGATGGGTATGTTAACTAGTTTACTTGCGGTGATCATTTCACAGTGTATACATACATCAAAACATCATGTTTTACATCTCAAATAGATATAAATTTTATTTGTCAAACATACCTCAATAAAACCAGAAAACAAAATGAACCAAAACAAAACATTTGCATTAAACAGTAAATTTGTGATATAAAACTCTTTCAAAATAATCATTAAATGTTTATTGAATGTTTACTATGCATATAGCAGTGTGGGAGAATTAAAGAAAACTAAAATTCTTCACCTTTGTTGAGTTAGCAAGATGTAAATTATAATTCATGAGATATGTAACAATTCAATGAAAACTTTTCAAATGAATAATATGTAAGGTAAATGTTCTATCACCAGTTTTATAAAACAAGTTATAATAGCCATTAGCACAGTGTTTCATTAATAAAATGCTGGTGATTATGCTGGGGAAAAAACCCAGCATAATAACTGAGACATAAATTTAATGGTCTTCATCGACTTAAAAATTACAAGATTTTTTCATTATGTAGCATTCCCTTTGGTGATAAAGGCTATTTCTGGTCAAGATTAGCAATTATCCATTGCAAAAACTGCTTTTAGCTTATGAAAAATAATATGAAAATTTCTGCCAGAATGTTAACACCTACTACAGAACTTAAAAAAACAAAACGTGCAAGATTTGCTTTGATTGCAAAATATTTTTTACTGTACTTCGCTTGACCCTAAAACTTTTAACATCTAAAAATTAAGTCATGACTAGCCAGATCAATTGTGCTATTAGTCTCCTAGAAGTTTATTATTCAGGATTTGCCACATTGAATGAATACTATTATTTAAGAGTAAATTATTAAGAGACTATACAACACATAGAAAAAATTGTCATTTTAAATGATCTAGAGATAGGATTATTGGGTTTCTGCATTGAAGAGGACACACAAGATGTGGTGCACAGGCAAGAGGCTCTTTAGGCATATTATCTTTACAGTTTACACAAAGGGAATATAAATGGAAGATACACTGCAGAATAGATGAACCATGATCCCCTGCCTAAATTCTGAGCAACTGTAGCATTCTTTCTTGCTCAACATTTCTTTTGTTGGTCCATTTAAAAAGCTCTCTGAAAGGAAACGGTCTGTTAATATCATTTTTCCAGGTAAAAATAGATGGAAAAGAATAAATATTAATAATAACAGAAAACATAAATAAATGAAAACTTATTCCAGAGAAAATGATTAAGATAAAAAATTTCATAAAATATAGGTCAAGAAAGGATTTTAAACCAAGGGCAAGTAATTTGATTTTGATTCTGAAAGAAAATATTTAATGGAGAAAATTGAGAAAATGAGCAATAGGTCAAATGCTCTTATAGGAATCATACTTAGAGTTTCGTGATATTTGTACAACATAAGAAGATTTCTGTGTTCCATTAACTGACTCATTTGCTAAAATAATATGTGTTTCACAAAATGAACTGGAATTCATTTAATGTTATACTGATGGTTAAAATAGGATTTGAGCATATAGAGGTAAGTAAAGTGACAGGAGTCTGGATTGTAATGTTTATAACTAGAAGAGTCAAATCCTAATACTACTAAAATCAGAACATTCAATTTCTACAATTATGAGATTAGATTGAACAGAAGAATGCAAATAGAAATGGAGAAAGAGGTGTACTATAAGAGATTAGGAAGAATTGAGAAATGCAGCTGTGAGGAGGGAGAAAAATGAAATCACAAAACAGAGGAAGCCAAAATTTTTAAAAGGTACAGGATTTAACCCTGATAGGTGAAAAATCATTACCATTCATTTTTTTGAATGGAAGATAAAAAGAAAATGTAAGTTAAGAATGCTCTTCCTGAGGAAGTTACCAGAATTTTTTAATAGTGAATTTTTTTCCTTCCATGGACTTCAATATTTACACTGAAATATTAACAAACATCCCCTCCCCCTCAGCATATTCTGAACAGCTGGAGCAGCATTACAGAGTGAAATAAAAGTGTTCTGGGTTCTTTACACTGAAGACCGACTTAGTTCTGCCATATGGTTTCATTTAGGTCAACACCAATTATTTAATGTGCTTTCAGTTAATCTTGTCATATTATGATTGTTTTTCGAGTAATTGAGGCCTACTAACTACTAGTAAAACTTAATAATGAAAGAAAACCCCAGTTTACTAATGAAAACCTAAAAATGAAATTAAAATTAAGACAAAACCACTACTTTTATAATAAACAGCCATTAAAAATATTATTGCCTTAGTAATAATTCATTCAAAATGTCAACATAAGCCTGTATGTTTCACTTACCGATACAGTTAGGTTCTCCCAAATTATGTCAGAGGCAGAAATATTGGACTCCCTCCATTCCTTCAATGTATCATTGCTAGGATTATGTGGTTCTACACAGTTACACCTGAAAAAGCAAAACAGTGTCTTCTGTGAACTAACTATCTTTTTGTCACTTTACTCAAAATCAATATGTGATGGGTTCTTCTTTCCCAGTCATAACTTTACCCTAAACTCCAAGACACAGTATTTCCAGAAAGCAGAACAGATATATTCTCAGGACATTAGACTACTCTATAGTATTTTCTCTAAGGAAAGAGGTCATTCCTCTTCTGTTCCAATGACAGAAAATGTCCCAATGACAGAAGAGTGTCCCAATGACACTCTTAAGAAAAGTGTGGGTTAGAGCCCAGGGCTTTTGGGGCCTTTGAAACCAGGATGCCTTCTAGCTTTTACCATGACAATTTGCACCTAAATTATAAATTCTATGGAAAAAATGAAAAACATCCAAACCTATTATTATAATTTATTTATTTTTATTAATATTATACAACTATATCAATTAAAGTTGTAGTTACTTAATCTGTATTCTAAAGGTCATTTATAATTTTTCAAATCCTGGATATCTCAGGATATACTACTTTTTGTGATGAATGACAGTGTTATTAAAAAAATCAACACATAAAACTTTTTTGAGTACCTACCACATAGAAGGTAACATAATGAATGCTGGATGGGCATAAAAGCAGAGACAAAATGCAAGAGTTGGGCAGAGTGGTATTATTACGTAACAGAAAGCAGTTTTTGCACTCATGGTTCTTTATAACTTTATAAATAAGTCAGAAGAAGACATCAGCAAAGATGACCAAAAGATTAATGTTCTCAGATGTTAACCTCAATTTACAGTTTCCAAAAATTCATTCATAAACTATTTGTCCTTCAGAAAGCATTTTCTTACAGAAGCATTTTATAAAAATCATGGTTGGGCTCCCAGATTAGCCCATATACAATGCATAACTTGAAAGTTAGGTGGACTGCTGTTTTAGTGGTATTCTTCAAACCGTAGGTTCTAACTACCATTACTAACATTATTTCTATAGGAAAATACCATACAGTTTCTACTTGGTAAATCCCTCTGCTTAAGCAATACTCTCTTGTGTCTTCTACCTCAGGAATTTGGTCAGCTCTTCCTTACACTATTCATTCATGCTTCAAAGAATATTGAGGTTCTATTACTGCAAGAAACTCTATGTTACTTGGGCAACACAAACAAGCATCCTTCCTTCTCTTACTAAGGAAGATTAGAAGATTCTTTAGCTGGGCTCACTTGGGACTGTGCCTCTAGTAAGGAAAAGGGTTCAAGTGAGAAAGCTGGTGATAAGGGTTTTAAGAGATAGGATATGGAAGCATTAGCTACTATGGGCAGCTACAGTAACCTCCACAGTAGCAGAGAGAGAAGCCATAGAAAAAGGAAAACAGAGGAACTTGAGATAAGTAATAGACATACATTAATGCAATTTCCTTAAAACTATGGGTTCCTAAATCCCAAACTGACTATACATAAAGCTCTGTTCTTTCCTGGCTGCCTGGCCATGGGAAGATCATTCAATCACTCTAAATATTGGTTTTCAACTGCAGTAAAAGATTGTTCATTAGAATCCCAAAGAGGGTCTGGACTAAGACAAGGGCTCCTACTAAACAAAGAAGTGTAGTAAGAGATGAAGCTGAAAATGTGGAAACTAATTAAGAGTCTGACTATATACACTTGATCCCAGAAATCCTCCTTCTACTACTACATATAATTCATCCCTTCTCCAGAAAAGTTACATTTCCTTCAACAGAAAGAAGGCGAGAGTCCTCCAGAATCTCCAGTCAGGCTGATTAATAAGGTCTTCTGCTGTACAAAGCCAGTTCATAAAGACTAGGACAGTGGCTGTTATTTCAGATGTGTCAATCCCACCACAAACTAACGAGACACATGAAGAAACAGGGAAACATGGCCTAAACAAAAGAACAAAATAAATCTCCCAAAACTCATCTTAAAGAAGTGGAGGTATATGCATTACCTGACATAAAATTAAAATAACCATCATAAAGATACTCAAAGAGCTTAAAAAGACAATGCACAAATAAAACAAGAATATGAACAAAGAAATAGAAAATACTAAAAAGAACCAAACAGAAATTTTGGAGCTGAAAATACAATAACTAGATGGACAAATTCTCCAGAGCCGTTCAACATTAGGTTCACTCAAGAAGAAGAAAGAATCAGTGGACTCAGAGACAAGTCATTTGAAACTGTCCAGTCAGAAAAACAAAAAGAAGAAAGAATGAAAAAGAATGAAGAAAGCCTAAGAAATGAACCTAATACCATTAAGCAGACCAATCTAGATATTATGGAAGTCCCAGAAAAAAAAAGAAAAAAAGAAAAAAAAGAAAGAGAATAAGGAACAAAAAAGCACACTTAAAGAAAGGGAAAGGAAACTGACATTCAGATTTAAGAAGCCCATAGAGTTCTAACCATAGTGAATTCAAAGAACTCCACACTGAGACACATTATAAGTAAACTCTCTAAAATCAAAGACAGAGAATTCAGAAAGCAGCAAGAGAAAAACAATTCACCATGTGTAAGAGAACCCCCATAAGAGTTTCAGTGGATTTTTCAGGAAGACTCTGCAGGCCAAAAGGGAGTAGGATGACCTACTCAAAAGTGCTGAAAGAAATAACTACTAACCAAGAATGCTATGTCTGGCAAAACTGTTATTCAAAAATAAGGAGAAATAAAACCTTTCCAGATCTGGGGAGCAACAACAGCAAAACACACACACACACAAACAAAACAAAACAAAACAAAACAAATAACTGAGGGACCACCACTAGACCTGCTTTGTAAGAAATGCTAAAAGAAATCCTTCAAGTTGAAACTAGCAGACCCTGAACAGCAAAATGAGAGTATAAAGCTTGCTAGTAAAGGTAAAATACAGACAAAAAAGAACACTGTAACTGAGGTGTGTAAAAAGTCACTTTTAATTCTGGTATAAAATTCTGGAATAAAACAATTAAAAATTATTATAAAATATGCTAATTGGTACACAATATAAAAAACATGATTTGTGACATCAGTAATATAAAGTGTGTAAAGGGGAGAAAGTAAAAGCAAAAAATATTTATGTGCAACTGAATTTGTTATCAGTTTGTTAATAGATTGTTATAACTATAAGATGCTTTAGTAAGCGCAATGGTGCCACAAAGAAAATACCTGTAGAACAAACATGAAAGAAAATTATGAAGGAATCAATGTCACTACAAATACTCACCCCCCAAAAAAGCAAAGACAGACAGAAAAAGAGGAAAAGAGGGACAAAAACTGTGAGAAAGCAAATAATAAAATGGAGTAGTAAATCCTTCCCTATCAAGAACTACTTAAATGCAAACGGATTCAGCTCCCCAGGCAAAAGGCACAGAGTGGCTGAATAGGTAAAGAACAAGATCCAGCAAATGTGTCTAGAAGAAACTTTGCATTTAAAGATACACATAGGGTGAAAGTTAAAGATATTCAATGCAAATGGTAACCTAAAGACAGCAGGGAGCGGGGCATAATTATAACAGATAAAATAGACTTTAACTCAATTATTGTAAAAAGAGACAAAGAAGGATATTATATAATGATAAAAGGGTCAATCCACCAAAAATACATAACAATTAAAAATGTATATGGACCTAACAGAAGAGCACTAAAATATAGAAAGGAAATATTGACAGAATTAAAGGAAAAGATAAACAGTAATAATATTAGGAGATTTCAATACTTCACTTTATTTATTTATTTATAATTATATTTATTTTTTAATTAAAATTTTAATTTTAATTCCAGTATAGTTAACATAAAGTTTTATATTAGTTTCAGGTGTACAATATAGTTACTCAACAATTCTATACATTACTCATTGCTCACCATGATAAGTATACTCTTTAATTCCTATCACCTATTTCACCCATCCCCCATCCACCTTCCCTCTGATAAACCATCAGTGTATTCTCTATATTCAGAGACTATTTCTTGGTTTGTCTCTCTCGTGTTTTCTCCCTTTCCTCATTTGTTTTATTTCTTAAATTCTCAATACTTCACTTTAAATAATGAATTGCATCCAGACAGTAGAGAAATAAGGAAACAGAGGACTTGAACAACAATATAGACCAAATGAATGTAACAGTATATACAGAACATTTCAGTCAACAGTAGCAGAAGACAGTTTTCTCAAACACATAAAGGATATTCTCAAGAACAGATCATATGTTAGGTCACAAAAACTAGTCCTAACAAATTTAAAAAGAATTAAATCATACTAAATATATTTTCCAAATATAATGTAATGAAACCAGAGAAGAGTAAGAGAAGGAAAATTGGAAATTTCACAAATACATGGAAATGAAACAACACACCCTTGAACAACTAGTGTGTCAAAGATACCAAAAGCAAATTAGAAAACATCTTGAGACAAATGAAAATGAAAACACAATATAAGAAAGTTTATCAAGTGCAGAAAAGCAGTACTAAGAGGGAAATTTATAGCAATAAATGCCTACATTAAAAATGAGGAAAAGTCTCAAATCAAAAACCGAATTTTAAACCACAAGGAACTAGAGAAAGAAGAATAAACTAAGCCTGAAGTTGGCAGAAGAAATAATAAAAATCAGAGCAGAAGTAAATGAAAGGAACTAGAAAAACAATAGAAAAGAGCAATGAAATGGAGTTTGTGTTTTGAAGGTCAATAAAATTGACAAACTTTAAGCTAGACTAAGAAAAAAACAGAGAAGACTCATAATTGGAAATGAAGGAGGAGGCATTGCAATTGATGCCACTGAAATTAAAAGTTATTAAGAGATTACTATGAGCAATTATACACCAACAAATTGGATAACCTAGAAGAAATGGAAAAATTTTTAGAAAAGGCAATCTACCAAAACTGAGACATAAAGAAATAGAAATTCTGAACAGACCTATAACTAGCAAAGAGATTGAATCAATAATTTAAAAATTTCCAAAAAAGGAAAAACCCATGACTAGGTGAATTCTATCAAACATTTAGAGAAGAATTGATATTATTCCTTTTCAAACTCTTTCACAATGCCAATGAGGAAGGAGCATTTCCAAATTCATTTTATGAGCCCAGCATTACCCTGATACCAATGCCAGAAAAATATATTATAAGGAAAGAAAACTGCAAGCTCATATCTCTGGTATATATTTACACAGAAATCCCCACCAAAATACTAGCAAATCAATTTCAACAGTGCATTAAAAGGTTCATACATCAAGACCAAGTGAAATTTATCCTTGGAATGCAAGGGTGGTTCAACATACAGATATCAACCAGTGTGATATACCACATTAATAGAACAAAAGATAAAAACCATATGATCATCTTATTAGATGCATAAAAAATATCTGATAAACTCAACACCTTTTCATAATAAAAGAACTTATCAAAGAATAGAATGAAATTATCTCAACATAAAAGCCATATATGACAAGCTCACAGCTAAAATCTTAGTCAATAGGGATAAACCAAAAACTTTTTCTCTAAGATCAAGAACAAGACAAGGATGCTCATTCTTGCCACTTTAATTAAATATAGCATTTAAATCCTAGCTGGAATAGTTAGATAAGAAAGAGAAATAAAACTCATCCAAACTGGAAGAAAAAAGGAAAATTATTTCTGTTTGCATATGACTATAATCTTATATGTAGAAAACGCTAAAGATTCTACACATAAAAAAACTGTTAGAATAAATGAATTAAGCAATATTGTAGGATAAAAAATCAACATATAAAACTCAGTTGAGTTTCTACAAACTAACAATGAACAATCCAAAAAAAAAATTAAGGAAACAATTGTATTTACAATAGCACCAAAAGGATAAAATACTTGGAATAAATACAACCAAAGACATGAAGGACCTGCACATTTAAAACTACAAAGCACTGTTGAAAGAAGTTAAGGACATTAATGACAAGCTACACATATGTTCATGGATTGAAAGACTTAATGCTTTTCACATGCCCACATTACCTTAAGTGCACTATAAATGTAATGCAATTCCTATCAAAATCCAAATGGCATTTTTTACAGAAATAGAAAAATATAATCCTAAAATTCATATGAATCCACAAAGGATTCTAAATAGTCAAAACAATGTTGATAGAAAAGAATAAAGTTGGAAGATTTATACTTCCTGATTTCAAAACATATTATGAAGCTGGAATAATCAAACAGTATGGTACTGGCATAAAGACAGAGTATAGACCAATAGAACTGAATAGAAAGCCCTGAAATAGACCCTCACTTTTGCAGTCAAATGATCTTCAACAGGATAACAATACTAAAAATGGGAAAAGGAAAGTTTCTTTAAAAATGGTGCTAGGAAAACTGGATATCCACATACAAAAGAATGAAATTGGACCTCTGTCTTATACTATATACAAAAACCAATTTGAAATGGATAAAGACTTAAAAGTAAGACCAGAAACTATAAAACTCCTAGAAGAAAACAGGAGAACAGCTTTATGACTTTGGGCTTAGCAATGATTTCTTGAGTATAAAACAAAAATCACAGGCAACAAAACCAAAAATTGGCAGTGGAACTGCATCAAACCAGAAAGATTCTACATATCAGAGGAAATAATCAACAGAATGAACAGGCAAACTAGGGAATAGGAGAAAATGTCTGCAAATCTATTTGATAAGTTGTTAATATCCAAAATATATAAGGAGTTCCTACAACTCTTTATATATAAATAAAATATATATACATAAAACAAGTAACTTGATTTTTTAAAAAAATGGGCAGGGGCACCTTGGTGGCTTAGTTAGTTGAGTATCTGATTCTTGATCTCAGTTCAGGTCTTGATATCAGTATGGTGAGTTCAAGCCCTATTTGGAGCCTACTTTAAAAAAAAAAAAAATGGGCAAAGGACTTGAATAGACTTTTTTTTTTTTCCAAAGAAGACCTACGATTGGTCAACAGCTATGTAAAAAAAAATACTAAACATCATTAATCATCAGGGAAATGCAAATCAAAACTACAATGAAGTATCTCCTCACACCTGTTAGGATGACCATGATAAAACAAACAAAACATCAGAAAAGAACAAGTGTTGGTGAGGATATGGACAAGTTGGAACCCTTCTGCCAATGTTGCTGTGCGGAATGTAAAATGGTGCAGCCATTACAGAAAACACTATGCAGTTTCTTCAAAAAATTAAAAATAGAACTACCCTGAGTATTTATCCAAAAGAATCAAAGCCAGGATCATGAAGAGATATTTGCATTTCCATATTTATTGTAGAATTGTTCTCAATAGCCAAAAGGTGGAGACAATTTAAAAGTCCATCTACAGATGAAGAAAGAAAATGTGGAATGTACATTCAATAAAATATTATTCAGCCATTGAAAAAAGAAGAAAATCCTGTCGATATGCTATCAGATGGATAAACACTGAGGAAATTATGCTTAATGACTAAACAGAGTAGAACAAATACCTCATGATTCCTCTTATGAGATATCTAAAGTAGTGAAACTTATAGAAACAGAAAGTAGCTTAGTGGGATTTTAGGGGTGGGGGAGGAGAAAATGGGGAGTTGTTCAATGGATACAGAGTTTTAATTATGCAATACAAAAAATTTCTAGGGATGCCTGGGTGACTCAATCAGTTAAGCATTTGTCTTCAACCCAGGTCATAATCCTGGGGTCCTGGGATCGAGTCCTGTGCTGGACTCCCTACTCAGTGGGGAGTCTGCTTATCTCTCTCCCTCTGCCTGCCACTACCCCTGCTTGTGCTCTCTCTCTCCCTCTCCCTCAAATGAATAAATAAAAATTCTATTAAAAAATTTCTAGGAATGCCTTGGTGACTCAGTTACTTAAGCATCTGCCTTTGGCTCAGGTCATGATAGCAGAGTTCTGGGATCGAGTCTCACATCAGGTTCCTTGCTCAGCAGGGAGCCTGCTTCTCACTCTGCCTGTTCTGCCTGCAGCTCTCTCTGACAAAAAAAAAAAAAAAAAAAAATCTTTAAAATTTTTTTTCTAGAGATTTACTGTGCAACACCTGCTGTACCATATACTTAAAATCTTAATAAGATTCAACAGGATAGAATTATTGAATTATTGGAAAGCTTGAATACATTTCAGCACAGAAGCAAGAGAAAAAGAAGGCAGTCAACAATTCCAGGAAAGATAAAAGGTTTTATAAGCAAAGCATATTCCTAAGAGGAAGAAACTAAAATATGGAATGATTTTGAGCAGCTTATGAAATGTTAAAAAGAAGAATTCATTTGACCATGATGTTAACAGCATTGCTGGTTTTTATCCTTCACTATATATCTGGGTTATTTTATTTGTGGTAGTCCTAAGGCTTAACACATACACCCAGCTATTGGGCTCCACTAATTGCTGGCTGATTGCTCTATTGTTTTTGACAATAACCTGAGGGCATACATTGCTCTGGTGATCTGATTCAATTAAATTTTAGCTCCTCTGCAGTTGAGGTTATTGTTTGAAATTTTCCTGACCCTGGAAGGGCTCTTTTAGCTGTCTAATTCCCTGGTTTTCTCTGGTACATAAGGCGGCCTATAGTTTAGCTTGTATCTCATATACAGCTACCTATTACCTCTTAATTGCTTTCCACCAAAACTTCCATTATTTTTGACAGTACATTTAAGCTGTGCTTCAAATAAAACCAGTCCTTTTTGAGAGAATGTTAGGATCCTTCCTGGGCAAAATCTCTAAGGTTTGGCTCCAGAGCTAGGGACAGGGAAAATGATATGCTTTTTTCCGGAGAGATTTCCTTGCTTTAGGAGCAGGGACTGGGCAGCGGCAGCAATCAGGGTCTATGCCTGGAGGTGGTACTTCTACCCTTTGGGTGGGTCTGGGTGAATGAAGAAAGTCCCAAACTCTTGGATGCTCCAACTCAGTACTTAGCTTTCATAACACATGCAGGGGGCGGGGAATGGAATGATAGCGCTGGCAACCTACTCTTCTTGAGAAGATATCATTGCCCCCACCTGGAGGCTAGGAGGAGAAGGAGCCCCATAGTCTTGGCTATATTTGCCTAGAATAAGCTTCCGTCATATTGAGCTGGGATGGACTTAAGGAGGAAGAAGGTTGTGGCTCAAGTTCTGCAGACTTGCTGTTCTTACCAAGATATAGTAGATTTTCTTTAATAAGTGTTTCTTAAATAAAAAATAAATAAATAAATAAGTGTTTCTTTGCTGTATACTCTTAAGACATTTTCCACAGATTTTCCATTATTGTTTTTAAAAAAATAAAAGATTTATTTACTTATTTAAGAGAGAGAGAGAGAGCGAGCATGAATGGGGGGAGGGGCAAAGGGAGGGGAAGAAATCCCAAGCAGATATCCCACTAAGTGTGGAACCCCATGTGGCTCCATCCAAAGACCATAACATCATGACTAGAGTCAAAACCAGCAGTCAATCACCCAACCAATCGAGCCACCCAGGAGCCTCCATTATTGCTTTTTGAAATGTTTTTCACCAGTATCGTTGTTCCACCAGAGCTGCTTATACCCCTGTTCTGGAAGTATCTACTCAGAACATTGTTTTTTAATGGGATAGGAATCATGATAACATAGGAGCTATAGAGAAGGATATGTAATTATTGCACATTACTTAGCTCTAGAGTGAATAATATATGGAAACAACCTAAATGTCCATCAATAGATGAATGGATAAAGAAGATGTGGTACATATATACAATGAAATATTACTCAGTCATAAAAAGAATGAGATCTTGCCATTTGTAACAACATGGATGCACATAGAGAATACTGAGCTAAATAAAATAAGTTGGAAAAAAAAATACCATGTATTTTCACTTATATGTGGGATCAAAAAAAGAAAACAAACAAGCAAACAAATAAATAAAAAGCAGAAACAGATCCATAAATACAGGCAACAAACTGATAGTTGTCAGAGGAGAACAGGTTGGGGGATGAGCAAAATAGGTGAAGGGGAGTGGGAGATACAGGCTTCCAGTTATGGAATGAATAAGTCCTGGCAATAAAAGGCACAGCATAGAAAATATAGTCAATGGTATTATAATAACGTTGTATGGTGACGTATGGTAGCTACACTTGTGGTGAGACAGCATAACATTCAGATGTTAAATCACTATGTTGCTTACCTGAATCCAATGTAACATTGTATGTCAACTATACATCAATTAAAAAAATAATAATTTGTGAAATGTACTATAAAGAATTTTAGCTTCTGAAGAAGGTAAATAAAAGCCATACCTTGAATCTGGGTGCTTAAAAAAAAACTTTAAGAAAATGATGTTTGAGCTGAGATCTACTAAAAAATGAACAAAATTAAGTAAGAAATGGTATGGTTAGGGTGGTAGGGGTTGTGGACCAGAGAGAGCAAATAGCAGGTGGGAAGGCCTGAGTCAGGGAGCAGACACAAGCATAGAAAGCTTAGTGCAACTGAAGCATAAGGGGGAAGGGAGAAGAGATTGAAGCAAGACTATGGGATAAGTTAGGCCCAGACTGTGTAGCCTGAGTGCTGAGGACGCTCACAGGTACTCTGGATGTTAAAATGAGAATAAGAAGCTTTTGAAGGAGTTTTTGAAAGAATTCTTATTCCTCTATTGCTGTGGTTTTTGGTTAATGTTGGTTATGCCGTCCTCGTATAAAGCCCATATCATTAGTTGAAAAGATCAGATCTAGGCATATCTAGAACAGTAGCTCAGGCTCTCACAAAATGGCATTAAAGGAAAGTACTTGGTTCACTGTTAGGTCTTGAGGAAGAGTCAGTCCATGGACATAGTAGAGAACTGTGGTAGAAAAGACCTTGCATTTAGCACCCACTAAAGGGACGTGTAGGGGCAGATCAGGTGATCCTACAGTTCTGGAGCCACCGCAGATATCTATGTTATCATGCATATAAGAGCTGCATGTTACTATAAGACATCATTTCTTAACCCCAAGAAGAAATTCTATGACATCCGAAGACAAATTTTTTTTAATTTAATTTCTTTTCAGTTTGTTTATGCACCACACCCAGTGCTCCATGCAATACACGCCCTCCATAATACCCACCACCAGGCTTCCCCAACCTCCCACCTTCCGCCCCTTCAAAACCATCAGATTGTTTTTCAGAGTCCATACTCTCTCATGGTTCATCTCTCTCTCCAATTTCCCTCAACTCCCTTCTCCTCTCCATCTCCCCATGTCCTCTGTGTTATTTCTTATGCTCCACAAATAAGTGAAATCATATGATAATTGACTCTCTCTGCTTGACTTCCAGTCCCGTCCATGTTGCTACAAAAGTTGGGTATTCATCCTTTCTGATGGAGGCATAATACTCCATAGTGTATATGGACCACATCTTCCTTATCCATTCGTCCATTGAAGGGCATCTTGGTTCTTTCCACAGTTTGGTGACCACGGCCATTGCTGTTTTGAACATTGGGGTACAGATGGCCCTTCTTTTCACTACCTCTGTATCTTTGGGGTAAATACCCAGATCGGAAGAATAAACATTGTTAAAATGTCTATACTGCCTAGAGCAATCTATACTTTTAATGCCATTCTGATCAAAATTCCACCGGTATTTTTCAAAGAGCTGGAGCAAATAATCCTAAAATTTGTATGGAATCAGAAGACACCCCGAATTGTTAAGGAAATGTTGAAAAACAAAAATAAAACTGGGGGGCATCATGTTACCTGATTTCAAGCTTTACTACAAAGCTGTGATCACCAAGACAGCATGGTACTGGCATAAAAACAGACACATCGACCAGTGGAACAGAGCAGAGAGCCCAGATATGGACCCTCAGTTCTATGGGAAAATAATCTTCGACAAAACAGGAAAAAATATACAGTGGAAAAAAGTTTCTTCAACAAATGGTGCTGGGAAAACTGGACAGCTATATGTAGAAGAATGAAACTCGGCCATTCTCTTACACCGTACATAAAGATAAACTCAAAATGGATAAAAGACCTCAACATGAGACAGGAGTCCATCAGAATCCTAGAGAAGAACATAGGCAGTAACCTCTTCGATATCAGCCACAGCAACTT
The DNA here is from genome assembly GCF_022355385.1 of Mustela nigripes. Classification (NCBI taxonomy): domain Eukaryota; kingdom Metazoa; phylum Chordata; class Mammalia; order Carnivora; family Mustelidae; genus Mustela; species Mustela nigripes. The sequence continues at coordinate 58,046,775 of NC_081559.1, read as the reverse complement.
CTTTCAAGATATGTCTCCAAAGGCAAAGGAAACAAAAGTGAAAATAAACTTTTGAAACTTCATCAAGATCAAGAGCTTCTGCACAGCAAAGGAAACAGTCAACAAAACAAAGAGACAACCCACAGAATGTGAGAAGATATTTGCAAATGACAGTACAGACAAAAGGTTGAAATCCACGATCTATAAAGAACTCCTCCAACTCAACACACACAAAATAGATAATCATATAAAAAAATGGGCAGAAGATATGAACAGGCACATCTCCAATGAAGACATACAAATGGCTATCAGACACATGGAAAAATGTTCATCATCACTAGCCATCAGGGAGATTCAAATTAAAACCACATTGAGATACCACCTTACACAAGTTAGAATGGCCAAAATTAGCAAGACAGGAAACAACATGTGTTGGTGGGAATGCAAGTTGGTGCAGCCACTTTGGAAAACAGTGTGGAGATTCCTCAAGAAATTAAAAATAAAGCTTCCCTATGACCCTGCAATTGCACTACTGGGTATATACCCCAAAGATACAGATGTAGTAAAAGAAGGGCCATCTGCATCCCAATGTTTATAGCAGCAATGGCCACGGTTGCCAAACTGTGGAAAGAATCCAGGGACAAATTTTATTTTATTTTTTATTAAAGATTTTATTTTTATTTATTTGACAGAGAGAGAGAGAGAGAAAGAGAGCACAAGCAGGGGGAGTAGCAAAGGGAGAAGTAGAAGCAGACTCCCTGCCGAGCAGGGAGCCCCATGTGGGGCTTGATTCCAGGACCCTGAGACCATGACCTGAGCCCAAGGCAGATGTTTAACTGACTGAGCCACTCAAGTGCCTCCAGGGCCAAATTTTAACATGACTGACTGTTCCATATTTAATGGAGATACTCAGACACTGGTGTAGGGACTAAAAGTTTACAGTAGAGCTGCCGGTAGCATGTCTGAAATAAGATCACTACCTATTTTTTTAAAGTTAAGAACCTAAAGTATCAAAGGGGAGATGGGGGGAGGGAGGGTTAAATGGGTGATGGGTATTAAGGAGGACACTTGTCCTGATAAGTGCTGGGTATTATATGTAAGTGATGAATCACTAAATCCTACACTTGAAAGTAATATTACACCGTATGTTAACTAACTGGAATTTAAATAAAAATTTGAGGGAAAAGAAAGTAGAACCTAAAGTAGTCGCACTGACCGTGGATCCTCCAAATGCAAATTTAGAGATTACCCCTATGGTAGCCTTCAAAATATCCAGTTTTGTCTACAATGCTGTGTTCAGAATCTCTGGTTCCAACTTCACAATTGTACCAGGATTAGATGAAAAAGCAATAGTGGAAAAGCAAGGATTATGGGCCTTCAAATGTCTTGCTACTGTTTTGCTCATACATATATGAACCTGCCAAACTCTGTCTATAAATCAGTTTAGTGGTAAGGGGGAGTGTCTTCCCATGATGGGAAATCCCCCAAGTTGAACTTTCTGTTACTCTGCATTGGGAAAAAAAAAAAAAAAAGCCCAACACCATAGGAATTTGATAGGAAAACATTTTCATACTCTGAACGTTTGTTAAATTTATTGATGATAAAAGGAAAACTATAATGCCAAATAGGAAAAAAATACCAAATTTCTTGGAGGAATAACATAATAAGAGAGAATTAACATTATAGTAGATGTATACATTTACGGGGAAAATATATATGTATGTGCGCACACAAACATATATTGAATTTCATCTGAAAGGAAGAATTTTATTTAAAAGGAAGTTTGGAACAAAAACATTTACTAGCCCTTTGATCCAGTTAAATTACTAATGAAAGGGCACATCAGTGGAGATCTGAGGTTATTCATTTGCATATGTTAGTGAAGTCACTGAACAAGCCAGCTCTTCTGGTATCTTACTTCACCTAAGTAAAAAAAACAAAGCAAATTGCTAGTTCTGACTCATGTGAATAATAGGCAAGTAAACTTAAGACATAACTGATTCTAAAATAAATTCTTCAAAGCTATCACTCATGGCTTTACTTTGGTTTACACTGAGAAAATTAATCATTTCAAAAGAAAAATTAGTCACTGCTTACAATTAAAGTACCAACATTTTTTAAAAAGGGCAAACTACAATGATGCCCTCATTTTCCTAGGGGACTTGTGGAATAACTTGGTGTTTGGGAACCAGTACCATAGTGTCCAGCTATAAGACTGACCCATCCATCCTCCACAAAATCCTGGCCAAATTTGGGTGCTGAGTGCCTCCCGGGATTGACCTCCAAGCCCAATTATCTGCATCTGGATGTAACAGATGGGCATTTTGTTCACATCACCTTTGGTGACCCTGTGGTTGAGTTTCTAAAAGCAGCTAGGCCAGGATCCTTTCTTTGACATGCCGAGGATGGTGTCCAGAATGGAACACTGGGACAAAGCCAGTGGTTGCAGTAGCCAATTAACCTACCTTGAGGACACAAAGAACCCTGGTGCTTTGATTAAAGACACTTGGGAGAATGAGATGAAGGTTAGACTTGCCATCAAACTGGGAACTACAGTGGAATGTTTAGCACCATGGGCTAATCAGATAGATCCAATCTCTTATGCCAGTGAAACCTGAATTTGGAGGGCAGAAATGTATGGGAGGTACAATGTCAAGGATTCATCAATGGAGGACCCAGTGTCCATCTTTAGAAAGAGGTCAGTGCTGAAGTGGGTATGATACAATCCATGACTATCCAGACACAGGTGCTAACATGATGGTGTCTGGCAGTGCTATCATGAGGAGTGAACACCCCAGGTCTGTGATTGACCTGTTAAGATACATTGGCTCAGAAGTGGCTCAGAAACATTCTCTTCATCAGTGCAAACTCAAGGAGCCAGATGTTTCTGCTCATGAAATTTCCCTTTTACTGGAAAACAAGAATGGTGACCACCAAATCATATTGCGTGAGGCAGTACTGCTCTCCTGAGCAACTCTTTTTTATTTTATTTTATTTATTTCAGAGAGAGAGAGCGCACAAACAAGGAGGGTAGCGGGCAGAAGGAGAGGGAGAAGCAAACTTCCCACTAAGCCAGGAGCCTGGCATGGCACTCAATCCTAGGACCCTGGGATCATGACCTGAGCTGAAGGCAATTGCTCAGCCCACTGAGCCACCCAGATGCCCCTCCTGAGCAACTCTTTATTCTAATGTCTAAAACCTATTCTGCAAAATGCTCTAGGGGGTTAGAAATTAGTGTGTATACCTATGTTTTTAGTGATGGACTTCAAAGATTACTGTGGTAAAATACACTGCTTTTACTAAGAGACTTGATTTTATTCTAAAGAATAAAAATATAGCTATATTAAGATTATAAACAGAAATGCAATGTATCTCTTCTATTGTCTAAAGAAGCTTTATTAGCTATTATGAAAAAATAATTTCATGCATTTTTTAAAAGAATTTTCTGTTGTTTACCATCTGTTTTCCAAAAGCAAAGGAAGTCATTATGTTTTTCCTGTTTCATGTCACTTGTGATTGTGTATATGATTGATAATATGAGTAAAATGGAACTTATGAAAAATCTAAGTTTGGATCTGGCTAGGTAGTATACCATAGTCTTCTTACATCTAAAACATCTATTTTTCCCTTTTTACTCAATACTTAGTACATAAAAATGTACTGAAGCCCAGGGCTTTTCAGGTGGTCTCTAAAAAATAAGCATTGCTTTTTATCAGGGTGATTTCTCAGCTTTGCTCAAGGGACAGATTTTTCAGTATTTTTCTTCCCCTTGTCTTTCTTAATGGCACCTACCATTCTTAACGGCATTAAGTAATGTTGTTGCCTGAGTTCTAAGTAGAAAGAAAATTAAACCTCCATTTGAAAATATTGAGTTGGTCCCTTTTGACCTATTTGACTTAGAAAATCACATAACCTGTGACTTTCTATTAACTCATTATACATCCAATGTAATTATAACAATTGTGTGGGGTTGTGTTGAGACTTGGAAGAGGTACCATAATATATGCAAAGCTTCCAGTACCATTCCTAGAATTTAGCACTCAATATAAAATACCTGTCATTATATAAGCTTGCTATGTGGGTTATAAAGTACTTTGATAAAATATTTAGCCTACAGATCATGGCTATGACTAGAAGAACAGGTATCTTTGTCCTCATTTAAAAGTGAGAAACTAAAGCTCAGCTGTAGGCTGGCACCAAGAAAAGGATCTAACAGGGCACAGGATTTCTGGTCTGTACTTCTTTTACAAATGGAGCCTTTGGGAGGTGGGGTAGGCAAAGGAAGCTTCTTTTATTTACCATTGTCTTATTTCCAGTCTAAGTTTACTCTGTAGCAGAGCAAGATGTCTGAGAATATTCTGGAAATATGGATACAGGCCCCAAGGATATCTATTTTGCAACTCCACGAAAGACCAGGTAGGTTAGGGGATGACAAGGTAGAACATTAATCCACAAACTAAAATATTTATAACTACACTCGAAGTTATATTAGAAAAACATATATGTACCAAAGATTTTATTCTTCTAAAAATTCTTGTTATGTAAGTATGGTAAGAAATTTTGTAAAAAAGACAGGTATCTTCAGTTTATTTTTTTCTCTGTATAAATTGTCAGAGTTTTTTTAAAAATGTAAAAATAAATCTTTAAATAATCAGGTCCGAGGCCTCCAAACCTGTGAGGAGAAGATCTTTTTTGTATTCCTGAAATCTTTTAGATCCCTTGGGATGGTTCTGAAAATAAACTGAAGGCAGTGAGGGGAGGAACAAACATGCTATCTGCCTTTGCCCTTCCCACCTCTCCCCTCCATCCGCCACTGGGATTCCCGGCTAACTAAGCATGTGGGAGTGTGGAGGCAAATGGCCTGGAGAGCTACTTGGAGATTGCCAGGTAAGACTTCAGGGTCCTCCTGATAGATGGTATCTAATCCATTAATCAGGGATCCCTAACTTAGGGCCTTGGGAACAACATATGCCTAGCTTTAGAGTAGCCTATGTTCCCTAAAGCCTCCTTCTTAGAATCATAAAAAAGTATTTAAACTGCTAAAGAGATTAATTATATTTGCCTAGGTAATATATATGCTGTGATTCAGATATCATCTGAACATACAGAAGACTGCCTCAAATCCTTACAGAACTTTATCACAAATTTCAAATAATAACATAAAGGACTATTGCACAGTAGTGCTGCCAAAAAGAAAATGGTTAGTATTCATTAGGAGCAGTAGTCTCTTTCTTGTTAGAGTAAATTAGTATATATTGTCTGAATCTGTTATATCATGTTGATGAAGTGTTAGAATATAAGTGAGGTTCAGTGGGGTGAGGTCCGGAGTTGATGATGAAGAAAGAATTCTTGAGACATCTTTGGTGCAAAATGGTGGTTTATTAAAGTGTGGGGACAGGACCCGTGGGCAGAAAAAGCTGCTGTCCGGGTTGTGAGGAGTGGTCCATTATATGCTTGCAAGTTGGGAGGAGGTCAGGGATGGCATAAGTCTCTTAAGGAATTTTGGAAGCAAGGTTTCCAGGACCTTGAGGGGCTAGCTATTGTTGGGAAAAAGGTTATTCATTAATGGTAATAAAACCTTTGAGACCCTTTAGATGTATATCAGTGGGTCATATGCTTGGGAATGATTGTCAGCACGTATCTTGGAGGGTTTAGAGATAAAGTTTCCAAAGGAATTGTGAAAGTAGACTTCAGGATCCTGGTACATGGTACAGGTTAGGGGTGGGTCAGGCTAGGATTGTCCTTTGCCCTTAGCCAGTGTTAAGGTGGAGGTAGTTGAGTCCCTAGAGCAATGTCAATCTGCCTTTTTTAAGGGCTTGTCTGTGGGTAAGGAAATTAAATAATTTTTTGCCTGCCTCCGTTTCCCACATCAATGTAGCCAACATTCTACTTTTTAGGTAGCTAATAATCAGAATTTTCTAAGTTGGTCATTTTGTTAATTTACCGCACAAGAACAAAAAGGGCCCCAAACCCTAGTTTAATAGGAAGCAATCTGAATATTCTGAAAATTTAGTGAAAGTAAATTTATATATGACAAAAGGAAATGAAAATGTGAACTAAAGGATACATGGTAAGTTTCTTGCAGAAGTAGTGTAACAAGGGAGAAAGGTAACACTACAACAGGTGAATGAATGCATCTATGTTTAAAGTGTGTATATACACACACATGTGATGCTGTCTCTAGCTACTGTGTATTATGCATATGGATATGACATACATACAGCTACCATTGCATGACAGGAGGCACTTTGTTTCATAGTATCATTGCTTGATTTCTACATTTTATAGGTGGAGGAAACTGAGTGGTAACTTGTTTGTTCAAGGCCATACTGATTAGATTTGAATCCAGGTCTGCTTGACCCTGAAACTTCTGTTCTTTTTTGCTACATTATGCTTCCTCCAGCTGTAGCTTTGTGCCCTTTCTATCAGAACAGCTGGAAGAGTGAGAAGACTCCAGAAGAAATTTAGTAATTTACATGACACTCTATGATCCTCTCAGTTTCCCCTTTTCAGACACGCTTCCTTTAAGATATTCCCCTCCCCCACAATACCCTGCAGGCCTGCCTTCATACCCCCACAGCTCTACTACCACCACCTCCTTTGGCCCGACTGTCCAGATTCCTGCTTCTCATGGTGTAGTCTAAACCCGGCTGCTGGGCTGGTATCACATCTCCATTTACTTTGCCTGCTGTGGGCACCATTCCCTCAGAAGGTCTCTGTTTTCCAAAGGGTTTGTATTGTGTTAGTGAGGGCAATAGTGTACTGTAATGTGTTACTCAGTACCTGGGAGGGTATTTACATGTCAACAGTGAAATGACTACATCTTTAGAAAGTACTTAAATTTGTTGTCAAAGTCATAAGCAATTTGGTGTAAAAAATATCAAGCTCATGGGAGAGACTTTTTTTTTGGAGAGTCAGGTCTCTAAGTGGACCTTAGCCATGTTTGCCTCGTTGTCAGGCCTATGTCTAGTTAATAATATTGCTCATCCACGAATCAATTCTAAAAAGAAATGATATATTTATCAACCTAAAAGACTTAGGTTATATATCACAGATATCGGCTATTGCCAATAGAATCATTGTTTTTTCCTGAGTCTGCGCCTCTTATGTTTGAAATCTCAGCAGTTAGTTCTCAGAGTCTGTATGCCTGCACAGGAAGTTTAAAAAAGGTATCTGTAGCAACTCTTGGTAGCTCAAAGAAGGCTCTGAATATTTAGATTTTATGTTCTTAAATGTCAAAAGCAGATATTCTAAATAACTAAATCAGGATAAAATAAGAAAAACCCGGCTTTTCTGTTCTTCACCTACACCAATGAACTCAGTCCAAATAACTAATCCAAAACTACCAAAGGAAAGGAAGAAGAAAGAAAACTAGAGACAGCAACATGAAGAGATGGAATACGAGTTTGGAATAAGTTCTGTTGTTAATTTTGTCCAAAATAATTTTTAGTAACTCTGGCCAAAGATGGAAGTATTTATGAAAATAAAAAATTCTTTAGGTGAATAAGATAGCCTGGTGCCTAGGACATTGGACGTCAGACTCTCCAGCCAAAAATCCTGTATCATTCAAATCCAAGCCCTTTGTGGAGCAACCTTGGACAAGGTACTTAACCTCTCTATATTTCTGTTTTCTTAAAGTGGGAACAATGAGAGCAATCAACCACATGAGGGTATTACAAGGGTAAAATGAGTTAATATAGATAAAAGCACCTAGAACTGAGTCTGGCACAAATAAATACTAATCAGGTGTTACTGACAACATCACTGCTGTTTTTGTTACACAATTGTCGCTACCACAGCTCAGAGCCTGGGAAACTCAACAATCCAAAAGTCAAAAAAAAAAGGGCAGTACCTGCACTTTTTAACATTTTTTAATGAGGCCCGTATAAAATGCCAATAATTTTGACTTGTGATGTGGGATTTTTGGCTTAAGATACAGTCCACCAAACACATCTTCTACTTACTTTCCCCAAAGAAAAGCATGTGCTCCAAGCTGTCTTATTTATATAAATGGCTACAGAGTGATTAGATAAACATTATAATTAAATGCCCCCTTCCAGAAATCTTTGCTTTTGTTTCAAGGCTAATGGAGGTGATCAGTCCTTCTTACATGAGAAGAGCCTGTGGCTGTCTTGTGGAAAACATAATTTGGTAGAACTCCCTTCAACATTATTACTAATTTTAGTTTCTGGGTTGCAGATGCTCTCCTTTTGTCTTTGTAGTTATTATTAGTACCTTCCTGTGTGTACTGAACAATAATGGTTTGTGATTCATTTTTTTGAAGTTTCCTTATTGACTAAATTAGCCCCCAGAGTGCTGTATATCCAGTTAGGTTTTGATATAAGGCATAAAATGAGAGAACTATGATCTCTCTGTAGAAGTCAAACACATTTTTATGCCTATTCTTTTTCCAAAAGTATTTTAGGTTACCAAAATGATAAAATCACACTACAGAATATTTATAGAATAAAAAATTAAAAAGAAATCTCTTAACAGTATTTCCACCAGTTACTGTAATATTTTTGGCATATTTCTGTTAGTAGTTCTTACATATATTTTCAACATATATGTAAGCATGCAATGTCTTTAATCTTTTCTTTTCTTTCTTAAGGTGGTGGGGGAGGAGAAGAGTGAGAGAAAATTCCAAGCAGGCTCCATGCTCAGCACAGAGTCCCACACAGGGCTTGATCTCAGGACTCCAAGATCATGACCTGAGCTGAAATCAAGAGTCAGACACATAACTGAAGGAACCACCCAGGTGGCCCTTTAATCTTTTCTATACAGCACCGTAATGAAAACATTTTCCATGCGGCTACGTTATTCTTCACAACTGTAATTGTTAACGGATGCGACAAGGTTTGCCTACTCACTCCCTATTATTAAACATTTAATTTGTTTCTATTAAGATGACTATTTAAATAACACAATGGGAAGTCTTTTATGAATATATTTTTTTCCATATTTTGGAATTTATTCTTAGAAGAGATTGTCTAAGTACTTACAACTCTCTCTCTAGGAAATTATCTAAACTTATAGCTATATTATGAAGAAAAAATCTTTTCAAAAGTATGCAAAATAACTCTATAAAACACTATGACTGCTAACTAATGCCAAAAACAAGACTCTCTCCGTTAAATTCTTATACTGGTTATCATCTGAATTTCATTTCCATTCAAATAGCCATATCCTCTCCTTGGCCTCTAAATACATAACTTTGGAAGTATTTCTCACTCTCATGACATTCTGCCTCTTTATATGTTGGCACTTGTGTCAACTATAATTAAGCACTTATTTGAGTAATGTTTAATGTCTAACTTTGTCAATAGATAATATGCTATGGAAGAGCAGAGACCACAACTATTTGGTCACCTTTACACCCAAATGTCAAGCACACAGCAGGCAATCTTATTTATTCATTCATTGATATATAATGGTTTAAAATTTTGTGCAGAATATTTTGCTAACTGCTATGGGGAAATAAATAGAAATACATGACAGTCCTTGCCTTTAAGGAGTTGTAATAATAATAATAATCCTTTACTATTATTTTTATTTTAATATGCTGTAGGAGAAAGTTCATGGACTTTAAAACCTGATGGGTTAGGGGCGCCTGGGTGGCTCAGTCATTAAGTGTCTGCCTTCAGCTTAGGCATGATCCCAGGATCCTGGGATGGAACCTTGAATCTGGCTCCCTGCTCAGCAGGAAGCCAGCTTCTTCCTCTCCCACTCCCCCTGCTTGTGTTCCCTCTCTCACTGTGTCTCTCTCTATCAAATAAATGAATAAAATCTTGGGGAAAAAAAGAGATGGATTTGATTTTGACTCTCATTTATCATCCATTGGCTATATGATATTGGACAAATTAGTTAACTTGTTGGAACCTCACATAGTTAATCATCTGCAAAGCAGGGGTAATACTTGTTTCACAAATTATTGTAAGGTTAAATAAAGTCATGGATGCAAAATTTTGTTACAGCTCTTATAAATTAGAGAGTAATCCATTGTTTTTTTGTTGAATGAATGAATAAAGCCTTGTCAATTTTGGATTTTCTTCCTTTTTGCCGCTGGTTTATTCACTTTCTTCCCATTATCATTGTCTGATCAACAGTAAAGACAAACATTTCACACCTAGGCTGGTGATTCTTGCTCCCATTTCTATGATCACCTTCTAATCTATTATCACATAATTCTTCCCAGAGCTTTGTCATTATCCCCAACTTTTTACCAGAAAAAACTTACTACAATTTTTAAGGATCCTTGACAGTTGGTCCCAGGAGTCCATTCTATCTCAGTGCCCTCACCTCTAATTATGACCTGCTCATACAGAAGATACAGATATAATAAAGAGAGAGAAAAACATGGATACGCTGTATAAAATAAACTCAGATGACAGGTACAACAGAGACAGCATGACAACTTAGGTTTTATTTCTTCTACAAATATTTTCCAACTCCCCAGGGTAATTTCTTACTTCTTCCTCCAGGCTATTATGCATATATCTAGCACAAATACTACACTATGCTGCAATTATTTGAGTAGGCATTGTCTCTAGCTCCCTCCTCACTTATTAATTCGACAAATATTCAAATGTGCAGCACAATGTACAAAGTGCCCCTCTTGGCTCTTCCTAATAATCACCGAGCTCCTTGACAGTGAAAACCATATCGTAGTCATTTTCATACTCTCAATGCAAATACAATACAGAAATCACCAATGGATACTGATGGAATAAGCCAATGAGTGAGTAAGAAAATGCATGAACAAAATGGCAAATCTATTTATTATACTTGAAACATTTTGCTCTATTCTACCCTTGAGTTTTGTAGGCTGTATTTTCTTGAAATGGGAAATAAATTTGGTTATTATAGGGAACTTATTTGATGAGTACCACCTGGCTCATCTTTTATTCTTGCCATAAGATGAATTTCCCATCATAAGACTTATTCTTAGAAAGAAATTATAAAATAATGCATGCACACGATGCCAATTGAACACTTTAAAATATGCAGAGAAAACAAGCCTTTTTTTCCTCACGATCCTATCTTCCACTTGCCCCAAATATTATAGGTTTTGTAAGTACGCTTCCAGATCTATTTCCTGTGTATTTCAAATATACTTCCTATGCATTTTTGAGAGTTAAGACATTGTCTCTAGAAGGCTGCTCTCAGGGGCTTACCTAAGGCCCTAAAATAGGATATTGGTGCAGATTCCTATCCCAATCTTTTAAGTCAAGTTATTACCAAGCTTCTTAAAAATAACAAGGTGATGTAGGGTTTCAATGGGATGCAGCAAAACTCATCTCTATCCAAGATTTCTCTCCCTCCTTGTCACATGCCTATTTATGGCTAATCAAAATAAGTACTTTTATGTTCTAACAAGCTTTAAAATTAGAATCCATTTTACCTCTACTATTATTTTTTATCCCTCTGTTTTCAGATTTTTTATTTCCTATTACAAATTAGAAACTGGCCGAAGATAATATAAAAGACCTAAATACAATAAAAATTTATCTAAACTCTTTTATATTCTAAATGCTAATCATAAAAATTCCTTTGGCAAATAAGTGGCTTATAATGTAGTATGGTGTCAAAAGTGTTCAACTAGACATTAGATGTCTTGGGTTTTATTTTTATTTTATAAAGATTTTATTTGTTTCCTTGTTTGTTTACTTGAGAGAGAGAGGGCGATAGAGAGAGCACACGAGTGAGGGCAGGGGAGCAGAGAGGCAGAAGGACAGGGAGAAACAGACTTCCTACTGAGCAGGGAGCCCAACATGAGGCTCAGCTTGATCCCAGAACCCTGGGATCATGATCTGAGCCAAAGGTAGATGCTTAACTGACTGAACTACCCGGGGCTCAAGATATCTTGGACTATAGACCCAGTTCTTCCACTTGGATAAGTCATAAACCCTCTGAGTCTTGGGGGTTTTTTGTGTTTTGCTTGTTTCAGGGTTTTTTGTTGTTGTTGTTATTGTTTTTGTTTTTGTTTTTAGCCTTAAATAGAGATAATATTCATTCAACACTTTTTCATTTATGCAACAAATATTCATTGAGTATCTATTTTGTGCCAGGAGCTGATTCAAGACACTGGAAAAGCCATAGTCAAAACAGACTAAATTCCCTCCCTTCGTGAACTGTTCACTCTAAAAGGGGAAGAGACAATAAATTAGACTGACTAATAAAGGTATCACTATACATATGCACAAAACTACATGCTGGTGAGGAGGTAGATTGGTGGGAACTCTCATACATTGCTGGTAAGGATACAAAATGGTGCAACCACATTGGCAGAGTCTTATAAAGTTACACTTTTTAACACAGCAATCCTGTTTCTAGGTATTTATCTAAGAGAAAATGAAAACATGGCCCAAATAAAGACCTGCAGATGAAGAAATATAACCCCAGAGCAGAAAGAACCCAAAAGACAATCAGTACATTTATACAGTGGAATACTACCCAGTAATAAACAGTAATAAACTGATGCAGACAACAATATGAGTAAATCTCAATAGCATTATAATAAGTGGGGAAGGGGGGAAGCAGGTACAGAAGGTTCAATACTCTATAATTCAATTTATGTGAAATTCTAGAAAATGTAAAACTTCAGAGACAGAAATCATATCAGTAATTTTCAGAGATTGTGGTTTGGGGTGAGAGATTGACTTCAAAAGGGCATAAAGAAACATTCTGGGAAATGTCCTATGATGTTTCAATTATGCTGTCATTCATTTGTCAAGACTCATTTGAGGATATACTTAAAGGGGTATATTTTATTGTGTGTAAAAATAATGCCTCGATAACTCTTACTTTTAAAAAGATATGTAAATTATGTAATATTTTAGATAGAGGCAAGAGAGAGAGAAGGGAGTTGACATTTTAGTTAGAAAGTCCTTGAGTAGATAATTTTGAAGGAAGTAAAGGAGCAAACTAAATAGATATCTGGAGAAGGACATTCAGGCAAAAAGAACTGCAAATGTGAAAACTGAGAAGCAGAAACGTGCCAAGTGTGTTTACAGAAGAGCAAGCAGATCAGTGTGGCTATAGAGCAGGGGGTTGAGGAAGCAGGAGATACGAGAGAACAGATCACACAACACTTGACGATAAAGGGAAGCTACCAGTGGGCTTTGAGAAGCAGAGTGACATGAGGGGACTTGAAGTTTAAGAGAAAATTCCAGATGCTTCATACAGAACAGTCTATGAAAAAACAAGTATAAAATCAGGAACACCAGTTGAAAGATAAACTAATAATTTAGACAAGGGATTATGGGGTGGAGAGGGTGGCAAACAGGATTTATATTCTACATAAAGCCACTTGATTTACTGAGAAATCTAGGTGTGTGACAAAGAGAATTAAGAAAAAACCCATGGTTTTTTAGTCTGAACTGCTGAAAGGATGGGATTGCCATCATTAGGAGAGACTTGAGAGAATTTGCACTTACAACTGCAAACAGAGATAGGACTAACCTATAAGCATCTACCCAGTATATGAGTTTACTAGGGCTGCCATACCAAAATATCACAGACTGTGTGGCTTAAACACCAGAAAGTTACTCTCTCACAGTTCTGGAGACAGAAAGTCCATGATCAAAGCGCCAGCAGGGTTGGTTTCCTCTGAGGTCTCTCTCTCTTGACTTGGAGATGGCTGCCCTCTTGCTATGTCTTCCCATGATCTTTTCACCATGTGTGTGCCTCCCAGTGTCTCTGTGTGTCCAAATATTTTCTTCTTATAAGCACACAGTCAGATTTTATTAGGACCCACCCCTATAACCTCACTTAACCTAAATCACCTCTTTAAAAGCCCTGTCTTCAAATGTAGCCGCATTTGGAGCTCCTGGGGATTTGGGCTTCTACATACAAACTTTGAGAGAACATAATTCAGCTTGTAAACATCCCATTTATCCTCTAAAAACTAGGTATTATAATTTAAAAAATTCTACTGTGGGTGCTTCATTCTTTTAGGTATCAAATTTTTTTTTTTAAATGGAAGAAATAAATTAGGCTCCAGCTAATTATCTTTAGAGCATGTTCTAATTGACCAAGAAGACACCAGGTACATATGTAATGAAGAGATGAGCAACACAGTGGAGTTGAGTGGAAGTAGTAGAACTGGCCTGGACACACAATGAGAACTCATATACACAACATATTTCCTAACACTTCACATATTTAAACAGTCCTGAGGAGACATTGTTTATAAAAATAGCTTTTGGGGGGGTATATAAAAACTGAGAACTATAACTATAGAATTTTTTTTAAAGATTATTTATTTATTTATTTATTTATGTATTTGACAGACAAGATCAGAAGCAGGCAGAGAGGCAGGCAGAGAGGGGAGCGGGGGAAGCAGGCTCCCAGCTGAGCAGAGAGCCCAACACGGGGCTCGCTCCCAGGACCCTGAGATCATGACCTAAGCCGAAGGCAGAGGCTTAACCCACTGAGCCACCCAGGTGCCCCACTATAGAACATTTTTGCAAAGTAAATTCTTCCTTTCCAGAGTCATGTTGAAATTTTCCTGTTTGTTAAAAAATAAAAATAAAGTGTATAAGCTGAACTTTTAATGTTATCAAGAATTTCAAGTATAAAAAATACCCTACGCTAACTGAATCTGGTTGGTTTTATAAAATATCTAGTAGGAACAGTATTCAGAGCAATTAACGTATTAATTTCAATAGTTAAAGGGAAGTGTTTCTTCCTCCAAAACAAGTTATTAACAATGTCTCTAAGCATTTTATTCAGTGTGACAAATACTATAAAGTATGTAGCAGTGGCACTTAAAATATTCAGCAAACTGGAGATGAATGAATAAATAATGTAGCAGCATTTTACTTGAACAAGAATAATTTCCTCAAAATTTCCCAATAGGAATGGCAGACACCTCGAGTAAAATTATCAAATCATATACAAAGTGCCAACACTGGCATTATACTCATCACATAAAGAATTCATGGCAATGTGCCCAGCAGGTGAAATACTCCATAAGCAGGAATCTGGTCCTGTTTAAGTCTGTCATCAGGTACCAAAAATGGCTGGACACTGAATCGGTTAGGAATTAAGCCTCAAGTGCCATCTCTAGCAGTTGAGGGTCATGATTCACTTGCTAAATTCCAATATAATAGATCTTCATTTCTTTAATTTTTTAAATAGACTTTATTTTTTAAAGTAGTTTTAGCTTCACAGGGATATTAAGCAGAAGATACAGACATTTCCCATATACCCCCTGCCTGGATGCATGTATCACTTCCCCCATTATCAACATTCTCCGGCAGAGTGGAACATTTGTTGTAACCCATTAACCACATTAACACATCATTATCATTCCAAGTCTATTGTTCAGGATTCACTCTTGGTGTTGGACATTCTATGGGACTGAACACGTTTATAATGTCATGTATCCACCATTATAGTAGCATACAGAGTAGTTTCACTGCTCTAAAAATCCTGTTTTATTAATGTTGAGTTTTAGATGTTCTTTGGATGCTTTAGATAACAGTTCTTTATTAGATATGTCTTTTGCAAATATATTCTCCCAGTCTGTGGCTTGTCTTTTCCTTCTTTTAAAATTATCTTTCAAAGAGTAGAAAATTTTAATTTTAATGAGGCCCAGCTTTAATTCTTTCTTCATATATCATACCTTTGATGTTGTATCTCAAAAGTACTAACTAAACCCAAGGTCATCTAGAGTTTCTCTTATGTTATTTTCTAGGATTGTTATAGTTTTGCATTTTACATTCAGGAATATGATTCACTTTCAGTCAATTTTTATGAAGGGCATAATGTCTGTGTCAAGATTCATTTTTTTGCATGTGGATGTCCAGTTGTTCAGCACCATTTGTTAAAAAGACTATCTTTGCTCCATTTGCTCCTTTGTCAAAGTTAGTTGACTGTATTTCTGGGCTCCTATTCTGTTCCATTGATCTGTTTGTCCATTATTTTGCCAATACCTCACTGTCTGGACTACTGTAGCTTCATAGTAAATGTAGAAGTCAGGTAGCTCCAGTCCTCCCACTTAGTTTCTCCTTCATTATTCTGGGTCTTTGGCTCTCCATACAAACTCTAGAATCAGTTTGTTGATATCCATAAAACAACTTTCTAGGATTTTATTTGGGATTGTGTTGCATCTATAGATCAAATTGGGAAGAATTGACGTCTTGACAATATTGAGTCTTCCTACCAATGACCATGTACTATCTCTCCATTTATTTGGGTTTTTTTATTTGTTTCATTAGAGTTTTGTCATTTTCCCATATAGATCTTATACCTATTGTGTTAGATTTATACTTCAATTTTTTTTTGGTGTAAATGGTATTGTGTTTTTAATTTCAAATTCTACTTGTTCATTGCTGGTTATAGAAAAGTGATTGACTTTTGTATATCAACCTTGTATCCTGAAGCCTTGCTATAATTCCGTGTTAGTTTCAGGAGTGTTTTGTTGATTCTTCCAGACTTTCCACATAAACAATCATATCATTTATAAACAAAGACAGTTTATTTTTCCTTTTCAATCTGTATACCTTTCATTTGTTTTTCTTTTCATACTACATTTGCTCGAACTTCCAATACAATGGTGAAAAGGAGTGGTGAGAGGGGACACCCTTGACTTATTCCTGATCTCAGTGGGAAAACTTCTAGTTTCTCATCATTAAGCATGGTGTTAGCTGTAGGTTTTTCTGCATTCTTTATCATATTGAGGAAATTTCCTTCTATTCCTAGTTTGCCAAAAGTTTTATCATGAATGCTTTTACTGTTTTTATTGATATGATCATGGAATTTATCAGCTTTAGTCTGTTGGTGGAATTCCTTGTATTACTTGATTTTTGAATGTTGAAGCAGCCTTGCATACTTGAAAAAAATCCCACTTCATTGTGGTGTAATTTTTTTTTACACATTGTTGAAGTTGAGTTGCTAATGTTTTATTGAGGATTTTTGCATATTTGGTTATGACAAATATTGGTCTGTAGTTTCCTTTTCTTATATCTTTCTATGGTTTTGATATTAGGCTAATGCTAGCCTTGTAAAAATGAATTAGGGAGTATCCTCTCTGCTTCTATCCTCTGAAAGAGATTGTAGAGAATTGATATAATGTTTTCCTTAAGCGTTTGGAAGAATACAACAGTGAATTCAACTCGGTCTGATGTTTTCTTTCTTGGAAGATTATTAATTTTTTATTCAGTTTCTTTAATAGATATAGACCTATTCAGTTTATCTATTTCTTGTGTGAGTTTTGGCAGTCTGTCTTATTCAAGGAATTAGTCCATTTTATCTAGGTTATCAATTTTGTGGGTTTATAGTATCACTTTATATTCTTTTTAGTGCTGATGGGATCCTTAGTGATGTCCCCATCTCTCATTTAGAGATGTCCCCTCTCTCTAATATCATTCTGACATTAGCAATTTGTGTACATTCTCTTTTTTCTTTGTTAGCCCAGGTAGAGGCTTGCCAGTTTTATTGATCTTTTCAAAGAACCAGACTTTGGTCCTTTAATTTTCTTTATTGGTTTCCCATTTTAAATTTCATTGATTTCTACTTTGATTTTTATTATTTCTTTCCTTTGGCTAATTTTTAAAATTAAATTTGCTTTTTTTTTTTTTTTTTTTTTTTCTTTTGGTTTTTTTTAAATTTTTTTTTTTTTTTTTTTTTTTTTTTTTAGTTTCCTAAGGTTGAAGCTGAGATCTTTGATTTGAGACACTTCTTTTTTAATCCACACATTCAATGTTATAAATTTCCATCTAAGAATTGCTTTAATTGCATCTCACAAATTTTTAAAAGCTGTGTTTTCATTTTCATTTAGTTCAAAATGATTACCTTTAATTACATTACTACTGTTCATTACACTGATTAACAAACTAGTACTTTCACCAATGAAAATCCATTTCTGACATTCAGCAAAGCCTTAGTGTTGACTGAGATGTGACTAGTAGATAGGTTTGTGGTAATTTTTTCTGGAGTTTAGGCTCTCTGCTTTAATCTTAGTTGAACACTGCTGGAGTTTAGACTCCTGATTAAAATACCAGCTACCAATGGTTGTGGGTTAACCTACATACACAGATTACTGCAGTATCTGTGCTATTTTACTATAAATTGAAACATCATTATATTCCATTTCAAATATTTCAGATTATATCCTTAAATCTAGGTCAATTCAGGAAGTGAAATAAGGTCAGTACTTTAAAGATTGTAAACTCTCTGAGAATGTTCATCACATCTCAACTAAGTGAAATGCTGTGTATTTGATACACAGTCACATGACTGGAGGCCATTCTGTGTATCTTACGAGAAGAAACCAACAGTTTTACTTGTCACTCTCCCTCTAATGTCGGATGTTCATGTAAATTTCTGTCCTTTCACAGCCCTTCGACAAGAAAGCATGAAAAATAATCACTTAATATCTGCAAACCTACAGATAAGAAAAGGAAAATAGTAACTAAAGGTGACTCTGAAAAGTAAAATAGTTGCAAGACAGTTAAGAAGGCTTTCTCCTATCTACCAACCCTCTTGGCCCCTGGAGGAAGAAAGATGAAGACACATTGATCTAGCACTCAAGAAGGCTCATAACCCATTAGAAACAATGAAGATAAAAGAGGCAAATGATAAACTTACATTGGATGCTACTGCTAGTGAAGTTAAGACTTTATCATTAAAATAAGAATTTAGTTCAAAGCGAGAAGGAAAAACAAAGATAGCAAGTGTTTGGATTAAAAATCAAGAATGGGATGGGTTGCCAGAAGTTTCTTTACTGAATAGTCATTTATTGAGTGCCTATAATTATATTTATTTGATTCTAAGATGTCAGATAATCTATCAGCTTTTTAAAAGAGAAAAAACTCTATGTTAAATGTGTCTATCAGTTCTAAGGGGCCTTCCCAAAAATATAAAAATGTGAACATGCTCATTTTAGGACACATGCAGAGCACTTCATAAAGGCAGCAGGTTCAGAGAGTGCCTATTAGTCATGGACCTGGCATTACAGAGATTAACCTGGTGGAGTTATACATACATTACAGAAATAAATACATAAAAGTATAATTATAAACTAATGTTGCAAGAAATCTGGCTAAGTTTGTATATGAAGTAAAAATCTGATTTTAGAAAGTTGAAACACGGGGGTTTCTCTAAAGCCGAGTTTTATTCTTTATTCTTTGACTAGTGAACACTATAAAGTCAATGAGTTATGAAAGCTTCCCTTTCATTTTCTTTCTCCCTACATCGCTGAGAAATTTTCAGCCTCTGCTAAATGTTGCAATCATATCCCTTGTTCTTCCAGATGATTTATCCACCATATTGGCACCATGTGTAAATCTTCAGTCAGAACTAATTTTACAGATCCAGATTTGTACATCTTTATCCCACATTAAGATATTCATAGCATCTCAAGTTTACTCAAAACTTCTAGCTGAAGTCTTTGAGAGTCATGTTAAAGTTACTGTCCAAGAGCACATTGTCTTGCCAAACAAGATTGGCCAGGTGATGTCAATTATTTTACATGTTCAGTTAATCAGTATGTATCACTTTCTATAGTTTATAGTTACAGTATTATGTTGGGATTGGAAGGATAAGATTAGTGTATGTTTTCTACTTTAAAGAAGGCTCAAATCTAGTTGAGGAGATAAGAAAAATAATATTCTTCTATGAGTATAATGTCACTCAATAAATAATATTTATCCAGAATAGTCCTGGTTTATGTAGAGGGCTGGAACTGGAAAAGACAAAAAACAGAGGGGGGGGGGTACCAAAACTAAACAAACAAAAAAACAAAATCTTTTCACAACCTAGCAGTAAAATCACCCCTCCTAATGGTTTGGTAATTGTTGAATATTATTTAACTCTAGTCTGCTAGTATATTGGACCTGCTCTTTGCTTTGACCCAACCAACTGCAAAGAATTATACCACCCCAATTTTTCTTTAGCTAGCCATCTTTGAGAGCTTTAGATTATTACTATATATTGAAGGAACATTCCATCTTACATAAGCAGAATGTTTTATTCTATTTTTGCCATTTCTTAAAATCAAAGCAACCTAGAAAAAGTTATTCCCACTCATTACTTATTGCTAACTTGACATATTCAGCTTGATCATCTGGTGTAATGTATATATTCTTGAAACTAAATTGATTATCTTGACACTTGCTCTTGGCAAAATGAAAAGAAAGCTTATAGCTTCAAATATAAGGTCTACTATTACCACATTATAAGGTTAGGGTGCCAGAGAAACTAGGAAAGCCTTTTTTAAAAAAAATCAAAGACTTTTTGTTATTTGGTTGGTAAAACTATGAATTTAAGAAAATTTGAATATAGGCGGCCTAAGTATAAAGAGTATCTGAAACTCAGGTCCTAAATACGATGCCTTTTTCAATATTTTGCACCTAAACAAAATATGTGAAAGCAGAGGCATATTAATTTTGCAAAGATTGCAATCTCAGATATACAGCATCCTAGCTATGACATTTTCTAAGATTTTTTTCTCATAAAAACTGTGAAAGCATGAGGCCAACAACATCAAGAAAATTTTAGGTGAGCATGAGTATAATGGCACTTATAAACTGATTGGTGTGAAAAGGTCACAGTGGCAAGAACAAGAAAACACACCAGAAGTCATATGGAATCCATGAAACAAAAAATGCTTTCAAGCACACGTATGAGACTACACAATGCATTTGCCATTATTGTTAGCAATACTTTTACTTACTTTTTTAAACACACATGACTAAAAGTACATTGATAAATATATGTTATATGCATAGCAAAGTACTGGCTTTGCTTCTCCAAAGACCAGGTGATGGCAATCCTGATCAAATTCATGAGTGCAATGTGGGTGGTACTGGGAGCCTGGGAATCACAATGTGAAAATCTAAGTGAGGATGGTACTGTACAGATATCTGATCAGCACATTTCCCAGAGAAATCGTCAAGCTCCCTGTTTCTCTTATACCCATTCCAGCACCAAATTGTACTAAAACCTCAGCACCCAGCAGGAGGAGCCAGTCTTCCCTAACTGTGGTCCAAGAGAACTTGGACAATGGGACACAGTGATTAGTACACATTCTTGCTCAGTCTTCAGAAGATTAGGTTTTGGATGCATACCCTGTGATAAAGCATAACTTAAACTTGTGGGGATCTGTTTTTAGAAAAGCAGAGATGGAAACATTGAGGGTCAGGACCCATGCAACTCTCCTCCTGATTGCCCTGAAAAGCAGGAATCATGGACAAACAAAGCTATTTTTGCTCTCCAATTATCGTCTGAGCATTTGTTTTACTGAACCCCACAATTTGTCTCGATCTCATCGTTTTTAGGGAGGTTGCAATCCCACATTTATCTGCTCTCTCACCATCATCTCTAATCTCTCTCTTTCCTCTGCCTCTATGTCCTCATTTCCAAACACACATAGCTCTTTTCTGTCACAAATTACCATTCGCAGGAATTCACTGGCCTGTCCAATGGGCACTGTTTTTCAGTTTCTTTGATAGCCAAAAGGCCTGTGCATACTTTCTCCATGTTGTTACCGCCTACTCCCTTCTTCATCTTTTGCAAACTAGCATGTAGTTCTGCCGCCCCTCCCCACCCAATACTGTTTCTTACGTTAATGATGATCGCTCTAATGGTCTCTTGGCACAGCCTCGTCCCTTGCCTTTGATAACCTGACATTTATGGTTTTTTTTTCTTTTTCTGATCCTTCTCTCTTATTTTTTCTTCTACCTTCAAGCTATGACCATTATTCAGCCTTTGCTTCTCTGATCTTTTTCCTTTTTAAATCCAGAGAGATACTAAGTGGTATTCCTCGGTCTGAAGTACTTAAAAGTGGCCACTGAAGGTTCAGGAACAACTAGAAGGGTGGACAGATGGTGCCTCCCACCACTTCAAATGGGAAAGTCCTGCTTTTACCTGATTTACTTGTTCTATGTTGTTTCTTTTGGCAAGCTTATTTGGAATCTAATTTCTTGTTTTACCACTATCTCTATGACTTTTGCCAATATTTCAAAGTATTAATATGTTTCTTATATCTAGACCTGTGCCATTCCTTCCATCTAGACCTCTCTCCTACACTATTCCTCTCCTACACTATTCCTCAGCATCTTCCTAATTCCCACCAATATTTTGGTCTTCTATGTCCTCCTTCCTGGAGGAATCCAGGAAGTCCTTTATGAACCCCAAATCTGGGTAGGATGTTCTGTGTGGTACCATTGCATTCTGTATCAATCTCTTAACACAGCACTTTATTTCATTGTGTTTTCTGTTTGTCTACACTCCCTACTAAACTGGAAACTCACTGGGGACAGAATATTACATCTTTAGTGTAGTGCCTGGCATGTAATAGCTTTGAAAAATCCAAGCAGATAAATATATAGTCCAGCAAGGAGATACAAATTAGGTGACACTGCTCTCTAAAGAGAAATGAAAGGGTTATCCCTCATTCTGATCAAACTGTCCTGATTTGCCTGCTTCCTGAGTGTCCTTGGCACCTCCTTCATCCAATTCTGAGTCCTGTTCACAGCACCCACACTATTTGCTTTTTGGGGAAGTTATTTTATATTTCCACTCTGATTTTTCTTGTCTGAAAGAGACATATACTGTTAAAGATACTTACGATGACCAAGAAAAATTTAAAGTACTAAAAATGATACTATTTTCAATGCTATCATTACATCATTCTCAACAAAATTCTAACATTACACTATTTTGGCCTAATTTCAACAATTCCAATGTCTTCCATAAAGGTAATAAACCTTCAAAGGATTTGATGCCATGTCTAAGAAGTTTATAGGAAAATGTTGGTGGTTAACTGACTTATAAAGGATATATTGCTTCAAATATTTGCTATACAAAAATGTATCTATATAAATGCAACCAAAAAGCCCTAAAATTAAATCAAAGAAAGGAGCAACGTAATATCCACATACACTCTGCAAAAACAGGCTTAGAAAAATTCCAAACTGCTGGCGTACTAAAACTAGAAAGTGCAGTAGGTATAGACCCATGTTGAAATATAAACGGTAATATTACCTTCAACAGGCAAAGCCTGAGTACCTCCATCATAAATGCTGTAAGTTCTGAAAGCAAAAATCACATTTAAATTCAGTGAGTTTTGTTTGTGTTTGTATAATGAGAACTCAAGGATCAGTTGGGTAGCTGAAGAGAGGACTTCTAAAATCCTGTTGAACTCTGAGAGTCTGGTCAGAGATTTAGATCATGAATCAATTTAACTCACTTTATCTGCAGGACAAATTTTCTCATATTTCTTAAAACAATAGCAATTTTTGTAAAGAGGAAAGCCCACAGCCAACAGGGAAAATGTTACTTACGAGTATTGTGTCAGCAGTTCCAAATCATTATGCATGTTGATTGGATATGCTTCACTGAGTTCAAACAACTTCTCCAGGGCCTCATAAATGAAAATGATGCAAATAAGAGAAGCAAAAGCTTCTTCGGTAAACCGGGTGATATAGCAGACGAGGGAACTTGCATCAGTGGCCACGAGTATGATACACAGAGTTGCTGTCCAAAGGCCAATACTAGCTCTCAGAGATAGGTATGACAGCCCATATTCTCTAGAAGGAGGAAAAGAACAGTGGGAATAAGGTCATTTAACAGCTTGCCACCATTTGAAAAAGATGGAAATAAGTCTAATTCAGGAAGTGAAAGGAAATAAGTTTCACATCCCATGAGTATCTAAATTCAAGACTGTCTAAAGGGAACATCTAAGGAGACAAAAATAAAAGGGGTTTCTCAGTGTTTAAAGAGTATTACCTTTTAGGAATTTTACTTAACATATTACACAAATCTTTTATTTTCCCTTTCTTTCCATGGAGAGACAAGATGGCAAACTGAATCGAATCAACCACTTCTGCCTCTCCCAGCAGACCCCTAATGTGATGTTGAGAGAAGTATAAACACAGTGGAAAAATAGAGAGGGGGTAAGAGGCCAAAAGTATTTGACACTTACTTGCAAAATTTAAACAAAATCTTTTCAAACACCAAAACTGGTCCTGTACTGCCTAATATGGTAAGAGGCTGTCCACCAAAGAGAGAATAGGCTATTCCAGTCATAGATGCTCCAAAGAGAGATTCGATTGCACTCTGTGTAGAGATAGAAATAAGTCCATTACCTAAGTTGTACAGGCAACCATTATAACTAGTGGGACAATGTTTAAAATACATGAGTATATCCTTTCTCCTTTGCTATGAAAAGTCTAGCGACCCTGGGCAGGATGTGGAGTAGGAGGATAAGAAAAGGGACAAGCGGTCAGCAGAATATGAGTGGTACTCAGTGGGGAAATGTCCTCACCACATTCCTTATCTTGCTTTTTTGGGGGGGTGGGGAGGGGTTGCCCTGTAACAGCTTACATGTGTTCGTGGTAAGTCTCAGGACAGAAGCATGGCCTGTATAAACAGGAAAAGGTGTAAGTAGGAAAAGGACTCCCTGTGAGCTGAAAACTAGAGCAGAAAGCTAGCTAAGGATCGGGGTCAGGGATGAGACCAGAACCTTGTGTGAGACTGAGAACTTGTTCTGAGGTATTCCACTCTCAGATTACCAGTTCTACTAGCCATCCAGGAAACTCGTATGAAGAGTACAGGTACGACCACACATCAAATCTCTCCTCATGACAGACTCCAAAAGCAAATGGACACTTATCTAACTATGAATCTTAAGCACTGACTGAGCTTTAAAAATCCAAGGAGAGCATAATACATACTATACGACCTTCAGTTGCTTCTCCCAACAGTCCTCCAAACGTGATGACGGGAGACATGCAGGCGCAGTAGAGGAACAGAAAAGATGCTAAACACTGCAGGCTGAATGCGTCTCTGAAGTCACTCCAGAAGTATGGAGCTTTTCTTTTGATATCTAAAATAAGTCCCCCAAAAATCCTAAGACAGGGGGAAGAAACACAATAGTGAAATCCAAATATAAAAAAAACCCGCACAAATCAAAACCCTCATTTACTGTGTTGCCAGGTCACAGTATATGTTTTCCATCAGCAGAGATGAGACCCATCTTAACCTGCTGCATTGTATTCTTGTGATCTACAGAGATGGCTTGTACCACTATGTTACTTTCAGTCCTAACCAAATATTGGGCCAGCAACCCCAAAACCCCAGGTTCTCTCAGACAAGGTTCAGAGCGGTTCTTCCATCAAAACTCAAATAATGAAATTTAAGGATTTCTCTAACCTCTGTGCCATTTCTATCTTCATCAACTCCTCCTACACTCAGGCCTACTACTCTCGATCACTGGCAGTATTTTCTAATCATTTACATTTCATTTAGCATAGCAGAACGTGAAGGTTGGGAGAGTAAACTGGCCTTCATAGTCTCCACTAGTGGGCATTACCCTGGAGAGAAGATGGAGTGTTTAACCATGGCTCCAGTTATCTGCTTTCTCTGCCAAAATATTTCTCACCCGGTATCATTTCCAACAGGCATCTAACTGGCCTTAGGGACGACAGTAATATCTAGTAAAGACAGATTGCTTCCATTATTGTTTTCATTTTTAGGAAATTAGGAAGGGGACCTTAAAATAACTAATCTAGAAAAATGTAATTTTGATCCACTGTTGTTTAAATATATCCCAACATCTATCATTCACAAGACAATAATGGCCTTCCCTAGTATAAACACACTTATTCTAAATGTACCCAAAACCCACACTGAAACACTTGAAGGAGGATTAGGGGGCAGGGGTGCAGGGGTGAATAGCATTAAATTGTAAAATGCTCCTTAAAACTTGAGGACTAAGATGTTTTCAATCTACTAGAAACGAGAGTATTAATGTACAGGTATTCTCATTCTTGGAACATTTGGTAAAAATACGTGGATTTAACACTTGGCTACTAAGAGCTCTTTGTGCTCCATGGAATAAAGATGTCATATTAAAATGAATAAGACTATGATTAAGTTCCTGCAGGGAGGTTAAAAAAATCTACTATGTTCCAGTACAGTGCCAGTATGCTGAATATATTTGGATTATGCAAAAATATTAAGTTTTGTTATTTATTTTCTACATAGAAATATTCACTGGCAATCTTAGAATCACCTCAAAAATTACTGTTCTCTTGAGATACAAATTCTGGTTTGGGTTGAAATATGTATATCTTCAGGATAACAGAAAATTATGACTATTATTTTTAAGTGCCCTGATCTGACTGACATAGACACAATAGTACCATGTTAGTAACTATCTTACTATTACACAAGCGATAGAATCACTATGATTTCCTAGTGATTGCTTCCATCAGCAAGACAGGGAGTAGGAGAAACTGAATAGGATGAAATTCTAATTGAAAAGAGGACATTTAAACTAAAAGAAGCTTACAGTGAACTTGTGACACTCACACACACAAAGAGCACCTTAGTTTCCCCTAGGTGTGTTTGTTAAACATGTGCATAGTTTTTATTTGGGGAGGATCATTTCTGAATGGTGTATTAACTTATCAAAGTCACAATTCAAAATAGATTTAATCTACTATTTATTCATTCATTTATAATTTATATCCCACCTAATCCCCAAGATATTTTGAGGTGGTTATAAACTATTACTTAGTAGTTAACATTTATAGGTTTGATAGTACTTCCTATTAGACCATTGTTTTCTAATTAATTACTTATTAGGGCATACATTAGTCTAAATAGCTATTATATTACTGCGTAATAAACGTGCTGTTAGCAGCAAAAATCTAAATCCGGAAGTGAGAGGTCATTGCAGAGAACAGTGCAAGAGCAGCCCAGATGTACACCAGCAACTCCAGGAGAGCAGATGAGTAATGGATACTTCAAGTCATGTCAGCAACAGAATCTGTGGAAGAACTCTGGAGAAGCGAAGATACCGGATATTGGTGACCTGGGAGGATTTAGGAAGCAGTAAGGAAAAGTGAACTTCGAAAAAAATCTAAGCTATGTGGCATGTTACACCTGAGAGAGAGAGAGAGAGAAAAAGAGAGAAAAAAAGAACCACCCAAAATAAAAAGACAGCATTTGAAAATATGAAAGCCAACAGAAGAAGTAACCGCGCTTCCAGTAAAGGGAAAAGGAAAAAATTGCTTGAATCATCTCAAATTATATGGAGCCCGAGGAAGACGTTCAAGGACATTTCCTCAGAGACAAAACGTAAATAAAGGGAAAGAACAGAGGAGAATTAAAATGCACAGAGTTGTCAGAAACCGGAAAGTCGGCTTAGAGGACACAGTGAAAGCAGTCCCGGAAATGGCCTTGAGAGGAGGGGAGTACCAATCCTGCAAAGCCTTTGCCATTGCCTTCAATTACAATGGAGGCTGTGTGCACATATTCCCTGAAGACAGACCCTCCCAAGCTTTTCTGATTTTCTGCTCACACATTGCTTGAAGAGAGACAAGCTGTCAAAAAACGATAAAGAACCATTTTAAGAAATAAATTGAAGCTTTCATCTCTTCAAAGATGTGTGATTAGAAAAATAAATCATATAGCTCTTTCAAATTACAACCGCAAAAATAAAAAATACTATTATATACATCCTACTTGCATGTAATGAGATAGGGTCTATAAGAGTAAGTTCTTGGTATTTATTTTTATTTCCATCTTGAACTTGAAGCTTTCAACAGGCTCTTTTAGAAGGGGCAACTGACAGTTTTCTTATTCATTCTAAGAATCTGTGAATGCATTTTATGCACAGCAAAACGAAAGACTGGGTAAGATAAAATGGAATGAGGTATCCACTGTTCTGGTTTAATAGTAACAAAAATCATTAGCACATACTGGGAAATCAAACTAATTGACATTAAACAGGTATTCAAGTACTAGATACTCAAATAAATAGGCATTCTTTAAGTACTCAAAGTCTAAAAAAAATTACATCTCAAAACGGCAATTCCTGACACAAAGAACAGTATCCCATTTGGTCTGTGAAGTACCATACAGATGCTTTTCACTAACCTTCCAGTTCGCTGGAGTTCAGGTCCACTGTGTCCTCCGTGGGGCTCTGCTTCCCCATGAGCTGCTGTTCCATTCGGTACAGCAGGAATCTTCCTCTTCTCCTGCAGGAAGTTTTTTGTTTTTGTGTTTTAATTTCAGGTGCTAGTTGTAAATAACAAAAACAAATTTTTTTCCCTTGAGGCAATATGCAGAGTGGCTAAGAACCCAGGCTCTGTTACTTATTTGCTGCATGACTTCTAGCAAGTTATCTAGGCTTCCTAAAGCTTCAGTTTCTTCCTCTGTTTACTAGTAGTAATAGCATCTATCAGTGTGATTGAAAAAATTAAATGAAGTGATGGACATTTGTTCATTCTTTCAACTAATCTTTGTTGGGTGCCTCGTGGGCCATGCATTGTTAGGGATGCTAGAAAGGCAAAGATGAACAAGAAAAAGCATTCATACTGGAGACAAACAACAAATCTCTAATGTCAAGTAGAGATAGAGCTATGAAGACAAATGAAGAAAAGGAAGGGGGCAGAGAGACAAGGGCTGGGTAGATTGGAGTGAGGGGCACTAGGTATGGCGGTGTTACATGCCTAGCATAGCTCAACCCTTCCATAAATTTAAACTGCTATCGTTAGCTATTTTTGAGGGTAGTTCCCTCTTTTATTCTGGCTGATATCTTCCTACCCATGGAATGCTTGACAATATGGTTTTTTTTCTGACTCACAGAGATTTAAAAGATTATTACAAAAGGAGACTTCTAGTTGAGCCATTGAAAAATTAACTGAGGCTTATGTAAGTGCTCTCTTATTCACAAGTGTCTTCCACCCACTTTTGTCAGTAACGGAGGTTTTTAAAAAAATCGGAAAATCCTACCTATCAGCTATCTTAGAGCATGCCAATGTGTTCAAAAGGACTTAAAAGGATCATAAAAATGTTTTAAGTGGTGCAATTAAAATTTTTACTTAGCTGCCGTTCCAAAATAGTGTAACCACTCTCAAATGCTCTTGGGTACAATGGGACATTTAGGTAAAATGGCAGAGGTTTAAAACATGAGAAAAATAGGCCTTGAAATGCACAAAATATAGAAAAGTTCATTGTTTAATATTTTTATAATTTTCCAGGTACAGTGAATTAAAGTTCAATAAGAGAATGTGTGTCAATTGATGAAGGAACTGCCTTTACATATAAATAATTATCATCCATCATAAAGGGCTTTAAGAGTGGCCTCAGTACCTTCAACACCCAACAGTCACCCAGGAAACATTTCTTAGCTTCCACAAACCTCAGAAAACAAGTGATATTATTTGGTCTTCTGGATAATTATCCCTTATTGGCTATGTTAACTCACTCTCTTACAATGGGAAAAGCTATCCTTAGATAAGGCAAATGATAAACCATGAAAGATATTTACCATTCTAAAGCACCTGTTTCATCAAGGAGTGTTCATCTTATAGTAAGAGGAAAAGGTATGTGAAAAGAGATGTATGAACAGTATTGATAAATATTCCGAAAAAAATACAGGAAATATTTTTTGTTTAGAAACACAAGGATTTTCGTATTTTAAAACAAATCAATGAGTGAGTATATATTTGACTACTCAAACTATACAATTTATTTAGTCAATCAACAAAAACTTATTGAGAACCAATTTGTGTCAGGTTCTTGGCCCCACCACTAATATACAACAGTTGACAAATCAGGTCTGTGGAGCTCACATTCTAATGGGGAATGCCAACAATAAACAAATAAACCCATAAATAAATTAGTTCCATGGTGTGTTAGAAAGTTTAAAGCTATGTAAAAATAAAAATTTAGAATAGAGTAAGAGGTGGTCTGAGGTGTGGGTAGATAGGGAAGAAGGAATGGCAAATAGAACCATCCTAAGATCAGTGAGAAAATATCATTTGAGAAAAACCTGAGAAAGTTGAGGGAATAAACCATGAGAATAAGTGAGGGATATCTAGACAAAAAGAATTGCCAATGGGACAGTGTCATGGCAGGAATATGGCTGTAGGGTCTAAAGAACAAGAAGCAAAGAAGCCAAATGGCTGGGGAAGAGTGAGCAAGGCAGAAATTGGTAGGAGTTTACTTTGAAAAGGTAAAGGGATGCCAGGGTAGGTTTAGTAAACCGTTGTAAATATTTGACTTTTATTCTCAGTGAAATGAGGAAGTATTGTAGGGTTTTGAGGAAAGGAAAAGCATGATCTCATTTGGAGTTACTCTGGCTGCTATGTTGAGAACACACGGGCTAAGGACAGAAACAAGGAGACCAGTTAAAAACTATTTCAATAATCCAGGAGGAAAACTATGGAAGCTTGAACTAGGATGGTAGCAGTGGCATCAATGAGAAATGGTGTAAATCTGGATAAATATTAAAGGCAAAACCAAAAGTATTTCCTGGAAGAATGGAAATCTAAGAATAAACTAAAAATTAGTGATTTGGGCTTGGTCAACAGTAAGATTGGAATTAGGACCTATCAATATAGGAAGGTGTAGATGGAACAGACTTTGCAAAAAGATCAGTTTCTTGTACACTTCGGGAAGCATCATATTGCCTTTTCTAACATAAATGCAAAGATGCATACAGGAGCAGAAATGAGACAATCTACAATTCAGTTCAAACTTTGGACTTGTCAAATTTTAGATATCTATAAGACACCAAAGTGAAGATATGGGACAGGCATTTGGATAAATAACTCTCAAGTTCAAAGTAAACATTTAATTTGGAAGAGAATTTAAAGCAGTAAGATTGGATGATATTATCACAAGAATGTATGTAGGTAGAAAAGAGAAGATGACTACAGAGTGAGCCTGAATCATTTCAAAATAAAGAAATCAAAGAAGAAAGAAGAAACCAGCATAGGAGACTGAGATGGGAGTAACCAGTGAGCTAGGGGGAAAATCAAGAATGTGGTGTTTTGGAAGCTAAGTGAAGAGCATGTATCAGGGAAAGGGGAGTCAAATGCCCTTCACTGACAGGCTAAATAAAATCCAGACTGAGAGTTGACTATGGGATTGAGCATTGTGGCGATCTTCGGTGACCTTCATGTAAGTAATTTTAGTGAAGTGATAGGGACAAAAGCCTTATTGGAGAAAGTTTAAGAGAGACTTGGAGGAGATGAACTGGAGCAGGTAGTACAGAGACCTTCTGTGCCATTTGGTTGCATTGAGGGAAAAAAAAAATGGATGAGTAGCTGACAGTGGCAGTATTGAGAATTCTTTTTTTTTTTTTTAAGAATTGCAAATTAATTAGATTGCATGCTAATAAAAATGATGTAATACAGAGCAAAAGAATTGATAGAGGAAAGAAAGAGGAGAATTGATGGTGTAATGTCTTTGAATAGGTTTGAAGAGATGGGATCTAGTGCAAAGGTAGAATTCTAACTTCGGATAATGCATAGGTAGTAATATATGGGAAGGCAGAGTACGTGGGCGCAGATGCCAGTAGGCAGATAGGCATGGTAATGAGAGTCTAGGGAGGTTCTCTGATCATTTCAAATTTCTTAGGGAAGTGTGAACCAAGTCAAATCTGAAAGTGAGGCTCAGGAAGGATGTGCTGAAGACTTGAGGACAGAAAATGGGTCTGAAATAGTCATCTAGGGAGAATTACTGGCCTAGGGAGTATAGTATGATTACTTGCAACATTAAGGTCCACTTGAGGTAGGTTGTCATGAATTAATGAGATCAGTCAGTATAGTTATGATTTCCTTCAGCTATGCTCAGCTGTATCAGTGCAGGTACAGATTAAAGAGTTGGATTCACATAAGGTTGTGGTTTCAACAAGCAAGTAAATGGCATGAAAGAAAAGCAAAGGAGTTTAGGGTATACACAAGGGAGTGATTATAATGCCCGACATGATGTTCTAACAAATATTTTCAAGGTTATCCTTTAGGGTAACTAGTTAGTCTTCTCTTAACTGAAAAGAAAAAGTGTTTACAGATCTGTGATTTATGGGGTGCCCAGGTCGCTCATTTGGTTAAGCTTCTGACTCTCAATTTTGGCTCACGTCACAATCTCAGGGTTGTGAGATCAAGCCCCGTATCTTCCTCTCCCTCTGCCCCCATCCCCACTGACATGTTTGTGCTTTCTCTTCAAAGGAAAAAAAAAAAAAAAAACCTGTGATTTAAACATTTCAAAAGAACATAAAAACCATAAAAATTATTCCATGGGGGAGAATAGTATTTGAATGAATATGAAGTCAGAGTGCTTAATATCTTTTAATTTATCCTGATTCATTTAATGAAAGAAAACATAGTTCATAGTATCTGTTATTCAATTACAACACACATTTAAGAAATACTATTGTAAAGAAGCATAGCAGAACCCAAATACCTTGATTCCTAATTCAATGTTATACTACCTAATTCAATGTACTACTGCCTCTTAATACTCAGAATCCAATAATTAATCCTGATTTTAAAGAGTCTCATAAAAATAATTTTAAAAATAGAGAGTTCCCAGAGTTCCCTCAAGTTGCTTCAAAAACATCATTCCTCAAAGGCAAGATGTTTTAAAAAATGCTTGACTTCAGTTTATTGTTTAAAAAACTAAATGGTGTTAACAAGTGACTTTTAAAGTCTCACTGTCAGTGTATTAATATTTTCACAGAATATTTCCAAATAACATCAATTGAAGAGTTTCTTTTTTTTTACTTCAGGAAGCATTATATTGACTTTTCTAATATTCTAAGTGTAAAAATGTTTACAAATACAAAAATAAGTCAATCTGTAACCTAGAAGTTACTCTTTAAGCAACTTTTTTTAGTAGTTTGAGATCAACGGAAATTATGTGGCTTGTAGTATAGAATTAGAAAACTGTCATTATTGAGAAAAGGAAACCAAATCATCTTTAATAATTATGAAATGACTTCAGAATGAAAATACAGAAATAAGACATCAGTACATATTTCTTAAATTGATAGTGAGACTGAGCTGACCTTTTTAAATACTCATGGATGAGTGGTACACTTGTTCATTTGCCCACCTGGCTAACCAGGAGAACCTCTGAGTCAACTAGAGCAGTAGAGTCCAACGGGTTGTACTCCACAGAGACAAGGGCACAAGACAAGGCTGAGTAAATGACAACTGGGAGGGTTTCAGGAGACATACTCAGTAAGAACAGAGTGGCAATATGAGGGGGCTTAACAAACATTTGGCCACCAATCTCGACAAAGTCAAGCCTGCAATTAAAAAATGACCCAAATAATAGCAACGGTTTTTATTTTTACCTTTCCGGATTATATCATGAGGGAACAGCACACTGGATTTTTATAGGCAAATTTTTTGTAATTTTTATACCATATGTCCACACAAAGGTAATACATAAGAATTATAATTTTAAAAATGTTCCTGATCATAAATATGATCATCAGTAATGGGGAATTTTCTATATAATACGATTAAGTCATGCCTTTGAATTTTCTTTTTTTAATATTTTCATTATTTTATTTTTAAATCTATTGGCCCACTTGGAACTTGTCAATGTTTCAACTTAATGCAAGGAAAAATTAAATAAATCTTGACATAAATTAGGTAAATAATACATACCTATCAAAAAGAACTTTATTTTTTTTTTACTTTATCAAAAGCTATTATTTTAATCACCTTATGCTTATCATGACAAGTATGTTCTTTAATCCCCATTACCTATTTCACCCATACTTCCACCCCACCTCTCCTCTGGTAACTATCAGTTTGTTCTCTATAGTTAAGAGTCTGTTTGTCTCACTCCTTCACTCCTTTTTTTTTCCCCCTTTACTCATTTGTTTTGTTTCTTAAATTCCACATATGAGTGAAGTCAAATGGTATTTGTCTTTCTCCAACTGGCTTATTTTGCTTAGCATTATACTGTCTAGTTCCATCCATGTTTTTGCAAATGGCAAGATTTCATTCCTTTTTACGGCTGAGTAATATTCCATAGTGTGTGTGTGTGTGTGTGTGTGTGTGTGTGTGTGTGTGTGTGTGTGACTTCTCTATCCATTCATCAATTGATGGACGCACTTAAGGCTGCTTCCATATCTTGGCTATTTAAACAATGCTACTATAAACATAGGGGTACATGTATCAGTTTGAATTAGTGTTCTTGTATTCTTTGGATAAATACACAGTAGCATGACCACTGAACCAAAGGATGGTTGTACTTTAACTTTTTGAGAAACCTCCATATTATTTCCCACAGCAGCTACACCAGTTTGCATTCCCACCAACAGTATAAGAGGGTCATTTTTCTCCACACCCTTGCCAACCTCTGTTGTTTCTTGTTTTTGATTTTAGCCATTCTGACAATTGTAAGATGAGATACCTCATTGTGTTTTGATTTGCATTTCCCTGACGATGAGTTAAGTTGAGTATCTTTTTATGTGTCTGTTGAGCATCTGTATGTCTTCTTTGGAAAAATGTCTGTTCATGTCTTCTGCCCACTTTTAATTGGATTATTGCGTTTTATAAGTTCTTTATATATTTTGGATACTAACACCTATGAAATATTGAAAAGAACTTTAAAGCATTAAAGAGTTTTGGAATGTCTTTAAAGTTTACTTTCTAGAAATACAGCAGAATAAACATTTCTATTCGGTAGAATTTAAAGAGTTTGACTGAGTAGTGAAATGTTCAATGTGGCAAGTTGGACTGAAGAGGAAGAAAACAAGGTCATATGACTTTGTGTTTCAACTTAGTGATAAATGATGTCAGCTAAGAAAAATAGAAATTATTGAGTGCCTTACTGTACACATTTTTATCTAGTTTTCATCTGGTACATTATAAGATGGCACATTCCACAAACCATTACATGCAGAGAACAATCCTTTTCCAATCTCTTAATGTCCATACTTTCCCATGGATATCAACTTTAGCGAGTTTATTGCCTTGAGCTCAATCAAGGTATTGCATGACTTTAATGTAAATCCTATAGTGTTCTGTAAGGTCATGGCAAAACTGATTTTATGTAGTATAGGTAGCTCTCATTTATTAATTAAGTTGCTCTGCTCCTTCTCTTTCACATTGAGTATAGTATCCACAGTTATTCCTATATCCTGCAGGGCCCAGGCTTCCTCCATATCCAGGGGCTCTCTGGGAAAGGAAGAAAAAGGTTGTATAGGGATGTGTGGTACCTGATTTTCATCATCCAGTCAAATAAGACCTGTGAACTGCAAGACTAAACAAACTTTCTTCTCAGGACCCACTTAGATGCTGGAGGGCAATAACTACTTTTTCAGCTGTTTCAGGAGATTCTTCAGGTAGGTCAAGAAGCTCCTTCTGAGTGGGCTCTTCAGCAGATGGTGAAACTTTGGTTGGGACACCTGGGTGGCTTAGTCAGTTAAGTAACCAGCTGTTGATTTCTGCTTGGGTCATGATCTCAGGGTCATGAGATCCAGCCCTACAATGGGCTTGGGGCCGGGCATGGAGCCCACTTAAGATCCTCTCTCTCCTCCTCCCTTTGCCCGTCTACCTTGTTCATGCAGGCACACTCTCTCCCTCTCTCTTGCTCGCTCACTCTCAAATAAATAAATAAATAAATAAATAAAGGATTAGGCAAATTGAGTCTTTGCTCCTTCTCTCTTTGATGCTTCAAAAAATGTCTTATTCATTTTCAAGCATTAAATCTTCCTCACCCCCAATTTTATGACCATTGCTTAACTTCAAGGTTTCACCCATCATCTGATAAAAGCACTCTTTCAGTTTTCTCAATTTCATTTCCTGATGGGGTCTTAGAACATTCTCTATGTATCTACTGGCCTTTATACCCTGTGCTGCTGCTTTTTCTCTGACAAGTTTTTGCCTTTTCTCATTCTTCTCTTCTTCTTCTTTCAGATACACTTGGAAAGATTTAAATGAATTAAGCCATGAGGTAGTCACAGAAATAATTAAAGTAAGAAGAGCAGGCAGTAAGAAAATCTGGACATAGAGCAAAATTAGATCTTTAATTCTTAGATCAGGGATCCCACACTGAGCTCCAGACATGAGAAGGGAAGAGTGGAGAGGAGGAAAATGCCAATAACCCCACGAGAAGCCATAGTGGCAGAAGCCCTACATCTGGGCAAGAGGCTGAATTTTCTTAATACTTGCCAATTTCAAAGAACTATATCAAAACATGGAAAGATGGCAATGGGATTTTTCTCAAGCCATATTTAACATTTTTATTAAAATTTTAATTTTCCTCTAGTATAATATGTTTTAAAGTAGATTTAAAATCTTCCCAGGCATATGGGACCATTCAAGTTAGTGGCATATCATCAATATACCAAATTTCTCAGGGAGGTGTGTTGGATAACCACAAGAAGTGACCTTCAGTCACTGGAGGTGCAAGGGTGGGACTGAAAATTCCACTCTCTAATACATGATTGGCTCTGCTGGACACCAACCCCCATCCCTTTGGGAGTTCTAAAAGTCACCTCATTAACATAACAAAAGACACCTTTGTTGTTTGCCTCACTTAGGGAATTTCAAGGGGTTTAGGAGCTCTGTGCCAAAAAGGGGAATGAATGCCAAATATATCTTTGTTATTATAAATCATAACATCTCCAAAAAATAAATAAATAAATAAATCACAACATCACAGAGGTTATCATTCAAGTCGTTCTGAATCTTTTGAATGAGTTATACTGTTTCAGTACATGTATTTAAAAGACCACAAAATGATGGGATTTGTAAGAGTATTTTCAAATAAACATACCTGGGAAGGAACATTTTTGGGAGGCTCTATACGAATGCTTGGATCCCATTCTCCAGGAGGGAGAACAGTAACCTGATCCAAAAATTCATCGATTCCTGATACCAAGTCATTGCGATCTCTAGCTTTGTAAGCAACATCATGAAATACCTATAGGAGGAAAAGATAAAAACAATAAATAAAAGATAAAAAAGTAATTATAAAATCTTAAGGCATTCAGTGTTTTCATTTCCCAGTTATCTTACATATGATTATCACAATTTAAAGAAATAGGCAGCTCTAAATAAAGAAATTTTTAATGTAAACAATTATAATTTAGTTTATTCTATGAATGCACATAGATATATATTTTTCTTAGAATGTAGAATAAATGTTGAAATTTCTGGAGACAAGAGTAAGAGAAAGGAAAAGGAGTAAGAAAGGAAGCTCATGAAACTAGAATTAAGGATTCAAGTTTGCCAGAGGTTATTTATATGTGGGTAAACAACACTTTCAGAAAGAAGCCCCTGCTTAAAAATAGAGATAAGATCTATAGACTATATTAAAAATTTTAACAATAGTTATATGCTGGAACATATAAATCAATTAAGAAGGTTTATTTTGTTTTAATTTTTAAATAATGATAAAGTTATAAATTAGTAGCTTCTGGATATATATCATTTCTATAGAGTGCAGCGAGCATATTTCCATTCAAGATGAGTTCCATTCACGCATACACACATGCACACTGTGGTAGTCCCTTAGGCTATGATGGACACTGGAGATCTCCTAGAAACAGGGGAAGATTTCACTCTTTGCCTTCTTCGATACTGGAGTTAGGTGTGTCCAATTCAGGTATACATATGTCACTTTCTAGTCGAGGTAATGATAATCAGTGTGTAAGTTAACACATTGCCTTTTGTGTGCCCTAGTGACTGAGAAAAAGCAAGTCGAGATGGAGCATTTATGGGCCTGGGTGCCTGAGGGACCATGATGAGCAGAGAGAGCCCCGCTACCAACCCATGACAGACGCAGAGCATGAAGGAAATCCTCATTGTTTTAAACCACTGAGGTTGAAGGTGGTTATTCCTGCAGCGTAGCGGAATCTCTTCTGACCAACACACCCACCGAGGGCAGATATACTTAACATAACAAATGAGGAAAGTAAAAATAAAGATAAATTGGAAAAATTTATCTATGCCAAACATAATATAAATATTTCTGATACTTTTCATATTTCATATAATATGAAATGGAGCAAAT
Organism: Mustela nigripes; assembly: GCF_022355385.1. Taxonomy (NCBI): domain Eukaryota; kingdom Metazoa; phylum Chordata; class Mammalia; order Carnivora; family Mustelidae; genus Mustela; species Mustela nigripes. The sequence continues at coordinate 58,009,008 of NC_081559.1, read as the reverse complement.
ATTTCAGGCTTGGCACTAGTAAATTATTCTTTATGCTGAGCTACATAGTACAGTGACCACATACTCCAAAATTTCCAGGGAAATTGTGCTTTCAGATATTTTATCTACTTTTAAAAGTAGATATATATACTTTCAGATATTTTATCTATCATTTGTTTAAGTTTCTGGTTTGATGCTCAATCTAAACTTCTTCAGCAGAAGAGGTAATGATTATTTTCAAAGGCTTTCTCCTTACTTTCCAAACAAGAACTTTTCACAGAAGATCATTGGTGTGATAAATATACAGTCACTGCTTAGGATAAAATGAAGACACCAAAGATAGAGTTAATGGTTTAGTTGTATTTGGGAAAAGATATATTTTGTTAAATATTGACAATACTGATTTCCCTGCCACAACACACTGAGTTAATAGCTCAGGATATCTACCTTCTAAAGAGTTTTATATGGCCATGAGACCTAATCTGGACATTAAAGAATTACAAATGTTTTTAATCCCAAGGAGAGTTTAGCTACTTTACTCTTTCCCTGCTAGTAGCAACTCTCTTGAAATCTTTCTTGAGTTGATCTCTTAATTTAAAAATTGTTTCAAGGGATCGCACAATCTCACACCTGTTTTAGATAAATGAATGTCCAAATTCATCCAAGACAGCTGATTTCCTATTATCTTAAAATTCCTCAGAGATATAGATACCACAACTTGTTTGATTTTAAATTAAAAACATTGTTTAGTATTGATTTCCTATCATCAGTTTCCCCAATAACTCATTTATTTTAAACGACTCCTCTCCCTTTTCTTTATGTAGCGAGCCTAACATTCTGATATCAACGTTCATTTGACTTTTCTTTTTATTTTTTTTTTCAATTTCTTTTTCTTCATTTGACTTTTAAGAGAAGCCTTCCCTGAAAGCCTCTCAAACACCTCCTAACATCTTCTTTTTCTTAATAGTTTTCATTACAATTATTTATTGTAATTAATTGTTAATTACATAATTTGTTGTTTAATGCTTATTTTCCCTGCTAAAACATGAGCTCTGAGCATTCATTTATATTTATCAAACTATTCATATGCTAAGGATACCGCAGTGAGTAAAATCAACAAAAGTCCATCCCTCGTGAGCTTTCATTCTAGTGGGAGGGGAGAGAGAGAAAACAGGCAATATAATGAGTATATATTTTGTCGGAGGGTGTTAAGTTCTATGCAGAAAAATGAAGCAGGAAAGAGGAATAAGGGTATGACTAGGGGATGCTGTAATTTTAAATAGGGTGATTAAGGAAGGCCTCAGTGAGACATTTCAGCAAAAAAAAACAAGGTATTGGAAGTAAGAGCTCTTCAGGCAGAGGGGATAGCCATGCAAAGTCTCAGGTGAGAGCATGCGTCGTATTTGAGAAATAGCTAGGAGGCCAGATAGAAGTAAGCTAGAGGGAGAACAACAGGAAATGAGGTCTGAGAGGAAAGGTCAGAGGGGCAGAAAGTCATCCTGTAGGATATTGTAGATCACTGTAAGAATTATAAGAGGCCATTAAGGCCCCTGAGCAGAAGAGTAGCTCTAGCTGTGTATTGAGAACAGAATGAAATAGGTAAGGGCAGAGAGAACAAGTAGGAGTCTATTGCAATAATAGAGTAACAACGGTGGCAGGGACAGATGAAAAGAGTAAGAACCAGGTAATAACAGTTCAGAAAGTCAAAAGTAGTAGGATTCCAGATATATTGTGTAAGTGGAGCCAGGAATATTTACTGAGAGACCAGATTTGAGTGTGAAAGAGAATACAGGAATCAAGGATGACTTCATAAGACCAGTGACCAGGGCTTTATTTTTTTTTTAATTTTTAAAAAATATTTTATTTTTTCATTTGAGAGGGAGAGAGACAGATTGAGAGTGAGAAAGCGCACAAGTCAGGAGGAGGGACAGAAGGAGAGGAAGAAGCAGAATCCTCACTGAACAGGACACAAAGCTCAATTCCTGGACCCTGGGATCATGACCTGAGCTGAAGGCAGGTGCTTAACCAACTGAATCACCCAGGTGCCTCCATAGTTTTAATTTCCATTGCACAACCGGGAACTGTCCCTTCTTTAGTTCCTTCTTCCTCCTTCCCATCCTTCCTCCCTTCCATCCATCCACCCATTTTTTCCCTCCATCCCTGCCTCTCTTCCTTCCTCCCTTCCTTTCTCTTCTTTCTAAAAGACAGGAGATTCCAGGTCATCTTTTGTAAGATGACAGAAATGATACAGTAGGGGGGAGAAACTGATAATGTAGGAACCAGAGTGGATAATTAAGAAACAAAGTTCTCATCAATGCAGTAGGTGAGAAGGATCCAGAAAAGGAGACTGAGAAAAAAAACAGCAATGAATTAGGAGGAAACCTCAGTATATGTATTTGTTTCCTTCAAGCCTGCTTTTACTATTTTTGGACCTTTGTTCTTCCACGTATTTCTTAGAATAAGCTTATCGAGCTCCTCAGTAAGTACCAATGGGATTTTAAGTGGAATTGCCTTGATGTCTCTCTCTTCACCATTGCTTGCAATCCTTCTTAAGTGGCGTCTCTGCTTTTCCCCCTTGTTCTCCCACAAGCCAAGTGATGCTTTTAAGATGTGAGATAAATCGTCATTTCTCTACTCTAAACCTTCCATTTGCTTTCCAAATCAAAGTCCTAATATGATGTACAAATACCCTACACAGACCGGCCCACTGTCTCTTTGACCTCATTGCCTACTGCCCTCTCCCCTTCTCCCTCCTGCCCAGCCTTGCTGTCCTTTTTGCTGCTCCCCAGATATTCCTGGCATCTCCTGTCTGAAAGCATTTTCCCTTGTTTATCCTTTTGCTTGGGAAGCTCCTTCTTCAGATATTTGAATAGCTTGCTCCCTCTCCTCTTTTAGGTTCCTGATTTTCACTTGCAACTCTCCCTTCCCTGCTTGGGTAGTTTCCTCCATAGCATTTATGACCACATACCGTATACTTTACTTACTTATGTGTTAGTACATCTTATCACTAGACTATTAGCTCAATGAAAGAAAAAGCTTTTGTCTATTTTGTTCACTGATAGAATCCCAGAACTGCAAGAGTACCTGATGAATAGTTCAAATTCAATAAATATTTATTGAATGAATTAATAAAGAACAAAGGGAAGGAGTAATTTGTCCTACTAGAGACCCAGGCTTATTACAGTAAAGATACTGTAATTAAAATAGTGATGACACAGAGATGGGTAGGGTTTTTTGTTTGTTTTTTTGAAAAGCACTCATTGCTAACAATTGAATAAATGATAGACTAGCCAGTAAATGGTGCCAAGCCAAGTGATTATTTAATAAAAATGAAACTGGATCTTTACCCACCTGCCACATGAAAAGAAATTCCGGGTATATTAAAAACTTATATAAAAAATTGATATATGAGAGAAAAAGTATAAAACTCATTGAACATAAAATAAAAGACTATTACCTTGGGATAAGCAATAGTATACATTTCAAGGTTTTAGTTTCAAAACAAAGCACACAATTAATTTTAGTTGCTCTTTGTGGAAAAAAAAATAAAGAAGAGATGTTCAATAACGTGAGATGCCAATAGAAGATTAAGAGACATGAGTGCTATAAACATTCGGGTGCACGTGCCCCTTTGGATCACTACGTTTGTATCTTTAGGGTAAATACCCAATAGTGCAATTGCTGGGTCATAGGGCAGTTCTATTTTCAACATTTTGAGGAACCTCCATGCTGTTTTCCAGAGTGGCTGCACCAGCTGAAGTGTGTAAACCTGGTGATTCACAGACCTGTACCCCTGGGGATAAAAATATATGTTTATAAAAAATAAAAAATTAATTAAAAAAAAAAAAGAGACATGAGTGCTGAAAACAGAATAGCATATTACAGGGACCTTACTGAAAGCAGTTTGAGTAGAGTGGTAGTGACAAAAATCGGGCTGTAATACATTGAGATGTATGAAGCTAAAATAACCAGGTCCAGGAAGATTCTACTCCTTCAAAGCTTTTGAAATTCACATTCAGTCAACAGTTCTTCAATGGTAGATGCTATGTGAAGCCGTGAGGAATTTTCTTATAAGGATGGGGAAAACCTGGACATTTATTGAATATGTACTTCCTAAATAATTACTATATTTGGGCATGTTTGCTGATTGAACAGAAAGAGTCAGTGTTGACTTAAAATCTGGGTAAGAGAAAATTCTTGGCAAAAAATTCTAGATCAAGAAGAAAAAAAACAATGCCACTCTTAGTAATTTTTTTGTTTTCATATTCCTTTTGTTTTCATAAAACTGCCATTTATGTTAATATATACTCATTTTATTATTTTTAAATGAATTATATAAATACATATTTTTTTAAATTCTCAGTTTTAAGTTCTATTATGAAAAATATCAGCATACTATTTATATAAACAGAAGTGATTTGGCTTGCTTAATAATATTTAAGAATGTTAAGGGATAAATACATTGGCAGTAGTGCCAATAAGCAAAATCATATGATTTATCGCTAGCAACGCTTAACAGAAAGGAAGAAAATAGTTTACCGAATTGATTCAATGTGAGGTATTTCTTTTTTTTTTTTTTAAGATTTTATTTATTTGACAGAGAGAGATCACAAGTAGAGAGAGAAAGGAGGGAGCAGACCCCCCGCCTAGCAGAGAGCCTGATGTGGGACTCGGTCCCAGGACCCTGAGATCATGACCTGAGCTGCAGGCAGAGGCCCAACCCACTGAGCCACCCAGGCAGCCCAGTGCAAGTATGTCTAAGCTGACTAGCACATTCAGTCATTAATTCATTAAAAAAAAGAAAGATTAAACTCTGTCATGACCAGACACTATGCTAGGTCTAAAGATACAAAGGAAAAGACAGACTGGACACCTACAAGAAATTTCTAGGATGGAGAGGAGAAAAACCACCAGAGTTCAGTCAACAAATATTTGAGCACCTGACAAAATCAGGGAACAAAAATGAGTAAGTGGTAACTGATAACATGGAATTTACAGTTTGATACCATAGTCTGATTCACCACTTTCTTAACTAAACTCTATGAATTAATATATTGCATTTTACTCTTAATGAATTAAGTATTCATTGTCTTCAAAGCAATTAGATAAGCAGAACAACTTCTCTACTTGGGTTTTGAACAACAAAAAAAATTTCTTTCTCTTTTAAAAGCATTTAAACATTTTTTTTTTTTAATATACTCAGTGGGTCTATTATTATAACCAATTGCTCTCATCTTTTGGAGTAACTTTCTGGCTATTTCTGCTTCTCTATCCCGCTGCTCACAGAGACTTACAAATCGCCCCAAAACGAACCTCGAAACTTTCAAGTTGAAGAAATTTATGTTTGAGCCTGCGTTTAGATGGCTAATGCATGCTCTCAAATTGGGTAGTTCTTATTAGTCAAGCAAATAGATGGAAATCCTTTCTCTGCTCTCACTCTAAATCTATACTTTAAAAAACACAGATGCTTCCTTGTTGTTCCGTGGCCACTTGATTAGTCAAAAAAACTTTGGAACTGACATCTTTCTGTTAAGAAAATCTTGACTTCTAATTAAGAAAGAGAAGAATTAGGAAGAGAGATGCCATAAGTATATGTGAACCTCCCATGACGCAGCATGCTCCTCTCACCATATGCTATACCCCATCCCCCCAGAAATATCTTATTTCCTAATGTGGTAGATACGGAAACATAACATAACGTGAAATATACGTGCATGAAAGTGACAATATTTAAATTGTGGACTGCAAATCACGGTGTCATATATTTGGCAAAACTGTAATAACTGCAAAATATTAAGCAATATGGAAAAACTAAAAGCAAAGATACCATGGGTGTCTTCTCAAGAGAATTCTACTAGAGTAGGTTTGTGGTCCTCGTGAAGCCCTTTTCCAATTTCTCTGTTTTCTTCCTCAATAATGTGATACTGTGGAGAACTGAGTAGGGACCTCTCAAAACATGGCCACCTGAACCTTAGAATGTGACCTTATTTGGAATAAGGGTCTTTGCAGGTGTAATGAAGGTAAGGATCTAAAGTTAAAATCATCCTAGATTAGGGTGGGCCCTGTACCCAATGACGAGTATCCTTATAAGACCAGAAAGGGAGGAGACACACAGAGGCACAAGGAAGAAGACCTTGTAAAGATGGAGGTAGGGATAAGAATTTTGCCACCACAAGTCAAGAAACCCCAGGAACCACCAGAAGGTGGAGAGACAAGGAAACATTCACCCCTAGAGCCTTCAGAGAGAATGTGGCTCTCCCGCTGACACCCTGACTTCACACTTCCGGTGCTCCAAAATGTGAGAAAATAAATTTCTTGTTTTAATCACCCACTTTGTGGTAAGTTTCTATGGCAGCCATAGGAAATGAAAACACTCATTAAGTTGATTCTTTCTCAAATTGATAAAAAATGTGTTTTTCTTCTAGCTTTTGGTTTCCTATGTGTAAATACAATAACGGATCCATACAAAACCATAAAACATAATTTGGGCAGATATAATAGAATTTATATCACCAAGACAAGTTCATATTTTTCAGATTTCATAAACTTAGGAAAAGTCATATACAATAGTAATCCACTCTTTTTGCAGATTTTCAAGTATCCAAAGCCAAAGTATTTCAATAAATACATTAAATTATTTAGATGAGATTCTAAAAAACGCATAACCTGTTTGTTATTTACTACTGAATTTTGAATATATGACCCTTCTGTGATCTTTTACATCCACTCTTTAACAACAGATTTCCATAAGGTACTGGGGAATACAGGAAATCAGTTATATGTTATTTTTATGTTTTTATTTTTACAATAATACACCTCTTTGAGAAGCTGATAAAAGCTTTTTCCAGTCCAAAAAAATTACATACAATTTTTTTACATAGAAGAATTTGTATGCTGTATCAAAGAGATCACAGGTCCCTTGAAGTTCATCTATAGCTCCTCTAATGGTTCAAAGACTCTCAGGTTAAGAACATTCAGGCAACTGTAAAGAGAGTTGATAGATATTGCATAGCTTTTGGTGTTGTATGTACTATTCAGATAAACTACCATTGTTTTTTCAGGTCCTAAAATTATTTTGCCAAAAACAAGATTTCTAATGATATTAAAAATGGGGCTCACTTTAGCAGCACATACTCTATAGGAGAATATTAGTAAATACATTCTAAGTGTCACTAAATCATTTTCTTTAGAATATGAGGTTTTAAAGCATTATACTCATGTGTGTGAATTTGTTACCCCTTTCAAACAAATTTTTCCAAAGGAAATTTTATAGTGGAAGCATAGAAGGATGGGGGTTCCATGGAGAGAAATCTGATTCACAACAGATAGTCATGAATACAGGAACTCCAAAAGTTAAGTGTACCTAGTAGGGGAAAATGTTCCCAATGAACTTGAATAAATACCTCATCTGTCATTAGGGTTGCAATTGATCTGCCAATCTCATGGTACTGTTGACCCTTTCCCAGGGGTCCCAGAAGAATGAACAAAAATCTGTAATTAAGAAGAAAAAATACAAAAAGTTTCATGGTAGAAATACAAAAAACAACTCCAGTAGTTACAGAATGACTCAGCGCAAAAGAATTGTTTAAGATGAGGACTTCAGTATAAAATACATATTTTTTCACAGTTTATTACTATTTTAAAGCATTTTTATAATGATTGACTTTTATTCTTAAGGTTCTTGAGCAAGGGAAATCCATGGTTATTTTGAACTCAGTGTTTTCCCATTTAATTACCTGTAGAGCCTACATGGTAGGTAGTGAAAAAATCCTTAGAGGAGGAAGGTGAGAAAAGTAAAGTATGATTAAACCTTTCTGAATTACAAGGAAGAACTCACTAATATACAAATTATAGAATGAGGTAAGGAAGAAAAAGGTAATATAATATTATAAACAAAACAAGAACATACAATAAAAACAGTAGGTATATGTAACATCTACATTAAATTGAAAAAAATATTGTCAAGAATCAAAGATCAGTTAGTAAGAAAAGATAGAGAGTTAATGATCTACTAATTCTGACTATGGGGGAATTAAAATACAGGCTGCATTGCAGTATTCCATCTAAATTAGACTGAAAGCCTAGTAAAGTCACCAGCACAACTGGAGATTTTGAAGAAATCAGTACATGCTTTAACTTTGGAGGACCGGTAATTGTCTTGTCTCTGAAAAGGTCAATGCTACAGTGAAATCGTGAAAAATTTCAAATGCCATATATTCTGCAATACAATTCAGTGGTATTAATTTGTTGAATGGTTTATCCTCTTAAATGTGAAGACTCATAGTTTCATAAGCTTTAAAGAAACATATACTATAACCTTACCCTTCATTTAGTTATAAACTTTAGCAATTGTGCATGATTTTATGTAAAGCATATATTACACAGTCTTAGAAAGTCTGGCATTAATTTTTTGTCAGCGGTACCTGATTTCAAGTCAATTTCTACTACACCGAAATGCCCATTATAAATTTAAAACAGGAATAGCTTAATGTGGTGGCAGGGGCTTTATCAACTGTAATACTTTCAAGAAATTTTGTAACCTATGTACATCTTGCCATTTTTCAGTTTTCTGCTCCATGAGCTATTATAAAGTCCTAAAAATTTATTTTCTGACATTTTTACTATGTGTTACTATTATATTCATGGTGTGCCCTTTTGTCCCCCTAAGAGAGAATAATTAGGAACCTCGGACAGCTAGCTTTATTCTATTTGTCTAACTAATCTTCTTCCATTTTTCACCTTTCTGAACTAAATAGTCTAGTCTTTTTAATCTCTCCTTATACGGTGGCTCTCCTGTGCCCCTAATTTCTCCTCCATTGTTCTCTACACATATTTTACTATGTCAGTATGAAATGAGGTCACCTAAATCTTGACAGTTTTCAAAGTGAGGGTATATAACCCTATTAAGGCTTTTCTGTACTCCTGGGAATTTTTCTTTTCTTTCCTTTGAAACACAGGAGCTATCCTTGTCATACAGAGCCATCATTGATGCAGAATTTCATCAGACACCTTCCTAAATGGTGGAAAGGGAATGCGCTGCTTGGAAGACTGAAAAGGAATTTTAAACTACTAAAATACTACCTCTAGAATTAGTAAGTCTGACATCTTAAATCCAATTCCCAAATTCCCAGAAACTCTGAACAGGTCACAAGTTGTATAAAGAAAATGCAATCTAATCATAGTCAAATGCCACTTTAATGTGCTCAGGACATCGTCACTCTTTTTTAATAAAAGTTGGCATATATCAGAACTCTGGGTAGCCCTCCAACAGAATGGACAGACACTTCTTTCTATAACCTGAGTGGTAACCAGGGTCCTGCTTCAAATCTGTTCCTGTCACAGATTCACGAATAGGTACTTTGTGTGAGTGTTGCGGGGGTGGGGTGCAAGTGGAGGGTGGGAGAGAATCTTAAGCAGGTAACACACCCAGCATGGAGTCTGACATACAGGGCTCAGTCTCACAACCCTGAGATCACGACCTGAGCAGAAATCAAAAGTTGGTCACTTAAGCACCTGAGCCCCCCATGCAGACCCAGGGATAGGTACTTGAACACCAAATCCAGTATTCATTAGCTGAGCTCTAATGAAATGAGGCCTCTCCTGGGAAACTGTTCCATATTTTTGGAATATCTTGCCCATAATCAAAGTACAGAGTGATATAATCTTCTGTGTTTTTAGTTAAGGCCAAAGGTCCATAAGAGGAAACTTTTTTACAAACCCAGTACGATAGCACCTGAACTTTGCCTCATTTTAAATTGGCAGAGGCATTCAGTGTTTGGAAGGGGAAGCATACTAATAGGACCTGAAACAGTCATAGCATCAACCAAAGGGCACCAATGGCGAGGGAAATGGAGTAGATGCTGCTATGGGAATACAAATGGCTGTCTATATATAGAAATCCCATTTAATAGAGGGAAAAAGGAAGGAAGCAAGATCCCCTGGATGAACTACTAGGAACATAACATGCTAAAGTCAAGAGTCTTCTTTTTCATCACAATTTTGCCCATGGACATATATTTTATCTATGAAATAGAGATAAGTGATAAACAATGTAATTTGGTTTGTATTATCCCTAAGTTGTTAGTTTTTATGTGTAGTTAAATGGAAAATAAGTTTAGGTAATCAAATTAAATTTGTACTTTTTTATAAAGATTATTTATTTATTTATTTGAAAGAGAGAATGAGAAAGAGAGAGAGCATGAAGGGGGGAGGGTGAGAGAGAGAAGCAAGCTCCCTGCTGAGCAGGGATTACCAATGCGGGACTTCATCCTCAGACTCCAGGATCATGACCTGAGCTGAAGGCAGTCACTCAACCAACTGAGCCACCTGGGCCCCCTAAATTTGTACTTTTGACTTGAATTCAACCACAATACCACAATGCTGTTACCAACGATTTTCAGATTCTGGGTATGGGAAGCATACTGTGCCTGAGATGGAAAATACACAGTATATTAGATAGACATCTCTTAAGAATGGCACTCACATGTACTCGGAAGGCTGACTCATTCGAGCGTAAGCTAAGCCTTCAAAACATTTACCTTTCTGAGTCTGACCAGCCTATAGTCTCATGCAATCTTTGAGGCAATCCTAACACTTTACCGTTTTTACCAACCTTATAAGAAATGACTTATGTGGTGATATAGACCAGGGTATTCAGAGTTGACGAGCAAGCCTGAAAGAAAACACTGGAGTTTGAGAAGAGGGAGGAAAGAACAGAGTAATTTTTGAAATATTTTTTCTCCTCTTCCACCAATAAGAAGAAATGATTTTGTGAATGACACATTAGTTTCTAGAAAAAAACTTTCAAAGGAAATTATATTTACTCCTTGTTTTTCCATTTTGTTTGGTTTGGTTTGGTTTTGGTTTGAGGGGGGATTTATTAAAAGAAAAAATTGTTTAAGAAAAATGCAGATGATGCTCTGATACTTTTTACCTGGTCGGAATTGGGACTTCAGCCAGTCCTTGAAGCAACACAGCAGGAGACAACCTGACAAACGCAACTACAGTTCGATCCAAGAACTCCAACTCCCCTACTAGGATGTTTGAAGCCTCAGCACCTGGAGGAATCTTTTTCATAAAATGCAGATCAACCTGAGAGTATCACAAAGTAATATAAATCAAAATTAGCTAAATCATATCCTAGCACAGCACTTCATACAGGGTAATCCATCAATAAACGTAGGTGATATAAATACAGTTTTTATAAATATAACGTAAATAAAGTTTTAAAATAGTTTAACATCTCATTTGCCCTTTAAAAATAACAACTTTTTTCTCGTGTATTTTTCTATGTTCTCATAAATAAGCTGAATACTCGAGTTTCTCTATTTCATGTTTTTAAAAGACACTTCTTTGCATCAGCAATCTTGAAATTTTCAGGGAGAAAAACGTATGTGTTCCAGTAAATGAATATTCTTTAATCATAATTTAATCTGTATTTACCAACAAATTTAGAAGATTTATACTATATTATCTTAATTTTGTGCATATTTCAATTAATACTCAAAATATGCCTATTTCAAAAGAAATGTGACCATTTTTCTCCTTAGAGCATAAATAATGACTTTTGTCTCCATCTTTCTTCTAGTTTTTCTATATCCTTTACACTCTATATTTGGCCTGATTATTCTTCAATTTCAATTTCTCATCAGAAATTAGAATTTAGATATAGCAGAGTAAAGAAAACAATAAAGTTATTAACATTTGAAGTTGCTGAAGAACCATAGTTGAATTTCTGATATGAGATGTCTGTGATTGAAATGAATGCACACAAAACAAAGGTGATCACTAATAAGAAGAAATGCTTAAAAGGTGAATTCTGAAAAATGACTGTAAAACAATCTTAAGAGTAAAAATCAATTTTTATGCACAGGTCCTCAGTGACAACCAAGCAGTGACTCTAAAGTCAATTTCACAAGGCCTATTTCTTGTTTCTAATTCATTTGAGCTGCTCTTTATGAGTATCTGTTTGTAGGGAAAATAAGAGTTTATCTGCCTTAGTAATTGGTTTTATGCTCTCCTGTTAATGAAATGGGGGCCCAAGGTCAAAGTCGGGATAGCCAAGAGAAAGAGAAAAGAGCTCTGGCAAACACAGGTGAGGGTAAGAAGATTTTTTTCTTTTGCAAATTTAATGATTTGAGAAGATTTTTCCAAGAAGTTTAACATGAAAAAAATTTAAGGATGAGTACCTTAGGAAGTCCATAGCCAGAATGTAGTGACTACATTAAATATGTTACTTTCTGAAATCAAGACCTCAGCATAGCTAGTTAGAGGTTTATAACTACTTAATTTTTCTGTAAGATAAGGGTGCCATGAAACATAAATCCTGTTATATGAAGTACACATTTTATCACAAGGATTGAACATAAAAATAATCTATAATACTCCACTAAAAACATTAAATAGAACCCAGGTTCTATTTTAAAGAAAAAAATTATTTAACAAAGCAAAACTGCCTATAAAAAATTATGACAAATATTATAAATTCCAAAGTTTTTATTCTACAAATATATTTCCAAATATAAATTTGTAAACTCATAAAACATATGCATTGGGATATTACATGGTAAATATTTTCCTTTAATGGAATCTCACTTTTTAATTTATAAATACAAAGTATTTATTTACCTTAATAATAGAAGGTTAAATTTCAGGGGAATTATTATCATATTTTCATTTTTGTAGCTAGAAGAGATGCACATATTGAAAATGCTTTAAAGTAGTAATGCTTTACAATTTTACAATAATGCATAAATTTTCAAGAAGGGAATAAAAGATTACCTATACACTATTAGCCCTTTGACAAAAGCACAATATATCTTCATAGGTGTTTTAGGGACTTAGAAAGTAAACAACTAAGTTTTTTCCTCTTGACGGAAAAAACAATTATACATGTTAACACACTGGAATAAAATTTAAAGTGAGAAAACGGCTTTTTAAGAAAATGTGTAGTTGATAAATATGAATTATATTGACAATACCTATTATAACTTTACTGAGAAATTTAAGTTCTACCCAAAATGAGTTTCTATAAACTCATTTCTTGCTAGACAAATGCCAAAGCCTCTATCACTGAAGTCTGTGCCTCAGGCTGGTGGCAATCATACAAATAAATGTCTTAAGATCCAATTTAATTAAATCAAGGACTATACAGTGTGCTAAAATAGTCCAATTTTACAAAAGGAAATATATGATCCTAGCATTTGAATTTTTTTGCATTACATAATACCTAATATATCATCAATTTTTATCTGTTATTTAGAAAAAGCATAATTTCAGGTTTAGCAAATTTTGATTTAAAATGTAATAATTTATAGCTAAATAATATATATCTGGAATAGCCATTATATTATATGTATTACATTATATTACTCTTGGGATAGTCATATATTTGGGAGTGATAGATTATATAATACATTATCTAATTTATTATTATATTATGCAATTATATATTGTTATTCTTACATTAGCCCTATATTTTTGTATTTGGGTTATTATATTATTCAGAAGAACCCTGACAATCTAGCTACCTTTTAATATAATAGAGATCATATTTAAGAAACATAATTTAACCTTTTATAAAATTACAAATACCTAAAACTGCTCTGAAGAACTAGGCTGAAATATCTCTAAGGCAATCCTTAAGTGGAGTCAAACAGTTGGAATGAATTTTCTGGTTCTCTGAATAAGACTTCGAAGTAATCAAGGTATATACTCTAATGAATATGGATTCACACCCATGCTTCTGGGCTCTTTAGACCTTTATGCTAAGAAGGGGAAGATGTTTTATTCTGCATTTGGTACTTAAGCTGCAGGTGAGAAACAGGTATATCTCTAGGGAACAAGGTTGGACAGAAGATCATGGCAGAACAAGAAGTGTCTGGACAAGCCATGTGCTAAGATGTGAAGGAAACAGTGACGGGACTTTAAGGAGAAAGTTTAAGTCTTAAGCCCATTATAGAAAGTACAAGAAAATTAATAGCAATTCTCTGAGGAGAAATGGTGTTGTGACCCTAACCAGCTAGTGATCTTGAGCAGCTCTCTAACTCTCTCTGGAATTCAGCTTTCTCACTTCCTAAATGAGAAGATTTCTAAGGTTTCCTACAGTTCAAGGAATTGAAAATCCATTTATTGTAATATGTTTCACATACTAAAGATAGATGCAGAAGAAAGTTCCTTCTACATAGAAAATAATGTGAAGTTCTCTTTGGGTCATTTGAAATAAACACCACCAACATCCTGGGAAACACTAAAATAGCCATCTTCTACATGTCAGTTTAAAAAACAAAAAGCAATAGACTTTTGACACATCTGCTTTTTAAAAGCACTTTTGGAAGCAAAAACATGACAACCTCAGCTTATATTCAAAAACATTCTCCAAATTAATAAATTTGATAAGCTTATCCATTGGAAGGGTTAAAAACATGTAGATTGAATGTACCTAGGATACAGTATTAAGTCACATAAAATGAATAAAGACTTTTTTCCCCCTTAACATCTCAAAATTCTACTGGGTTTTGCAACCTACCTAATAAAGCTTAAATATTAACATAGCCAAAGTAACCTAGAGACTAGCTGAACTTTCATTAAATTCACTACCAAACTGAAATCATCAGGGCTAAAAATGCTTAATTCATATACCTGTAAAATCTGGCACTAAAATTTGTTTCTGTAATGATAGATCATATTTGTTCTTTCCAAACCCTATTACTCTTCCCTCCCAGGTTATAAGGTAAGAAGTATTACTTGGAAAAAGTTCCAGAACTAAAGGCTTGAATTACATTAAATCTCATAGGATTCATTCAACAGGTACATTCCAAGCACCATTCAAGGCACCAGATATCCAGGGGAGACCAAAACATATTAAATTTTTGGTCTAGTAGTTGTTTTTTGTGCTATTTCAACTAAAATTAAAACAACAACAATGACAATAATAAAACCACTTTTTATTGATGATCTGCTATATGCTCAGCACTCTGCCAGGCTCTGTATATTACCTTCTTTCGTTTCTACAGCAAAATTAGAAATAAGCAATATTGTTCTTAGTTTACATATGAGAAAGCTGAACTTCAGAGAACTTCTCCAAGATCAGATTGCTTATAAATGTTAGAGTTAGGATTCAAGATCTGATGTTCTTTCTCAAAAGCCATGTTCTTTACAATGTGCCATGATATGGACAAGAGACAGGAATAGAGATGGTTGGCACTGAGTAGAGGGCTGTAGAAATTTCACTTGCCTGTTAAAAGATGAAATGGACCACTGATTGGAAATGCAATAAGGAAGACAAGGATTAAAGGAAAGATTATGTATTTTTCTCTCCTCTGTAGTTCTAATTGTTGGGCGGGGGGGGGGGGGGGGGGAAGACCTGAAGATAAGACTACTCTCTCCGATTGACAGTATCCATTTTCTTTCAGATGTGAAAAAGCATTTGTGAAGGCTGCAAAGATAGGTCAGAGAACTAAAAGCAAAATGATATGGAGTTGTAAAATTCAGTGTCAAGGGGTTATATCCTTTAAAAAAGTTAAAAGGTGGTTTATTTCAAAGGATGTGATACATTATCATTGTTTTTGAGAGTGTTAAATGTGCGCCTGTTACACTGTTAGTGCCTGCATAAATAAGTAAGCAACTTTTTATGTCATTGATATTAAGATATTGTTTCAAATGAAGAATTTCAGAAATTAAATGTATGGCAGTTTGTGACAATTTTATTCAACTTGCAGATGAATGAAGATGTAATGCTTTAAGAAGATATGTTATTTGGAGCGGAGATGGAATAATACATTTTTAATATTTGAATCACATGCCTCCATATGGTGAAATGAGCTTGGAACCACTGTAGAAAGATAGCCCGAGTAAGCCCTCACCTCTCTCTCTTGCTGGTGTGGAGGTCCTTTTTCATGCCTTTGTTTCATCCCACAGGGACTAGTATGCCCCTTTTGTTGGCCTCCCAGTCCCTGCACGCATAATTAACAGACTTAAGCTGGTACACCATGCTCCCATGGAGACTCCACCAGGCACCAGAGGGAGAACATGCACATGACTAGACCTAGACCGTTTAGGCACTGGCAGAGGCATTCTGAAACAGCAACAAGGAGCTGATCGCCATTCATCTTCAGAAGCTCGATGCAGACAACTTCTACTCTGCCTCTTATTCCCACCTCCTCCCACTGTTACAGTCATTGCCAGTGCTAAGTACTTTCAGGGGAAAAAAAAATCACTCTGGGTTATTACTGTTTCAGCCACTCAGATAAAAAGAATCATTGACCCTCTTTATTTTTCATCCATATGGAAACTCCTTTTTCCTGGTCAAGTGTTAGTTTGCCATAGCCTACAATAGCACAGATACGCTGTCGGGAATTTGCTAACCCAAATCACATGTACTCTATTTTCTTAGAATATGTTCAAGTCAATGATTTCATTTGAATTGTCTCTCTGTAGATGTATCCCTCAACGGAGTCAGTTGTTACTATGTTTTTATTCAAACCTCTGTTCAGTCTTACTAGGTTCTAGTGTTTCCTTACACTAAGGCCTTCCTCGATCACCACAGTGAAGTTTATATCATATGGTTTGTTTTTCCACAAATAGGAGAAAAACAATTTTGAAAAGAAATAACCAGCAATAGTTTTGAGCAATAAACTTCTGTTAAATTCTCTGTGAAGTCCAGCTCTGCTTTTTTTCTATAAGAGAAACATTATACCAAGTGGCTGAAACCTGAACTCTATACATAAACTTACACATTTGGTTTTGTGAATAAGCAAAATGTTACATGTGAACTTGAATGCTAACATCATCTATAACAGTGTCAAGCTTTGGCTAAGAAACAAACAAACAAAAAAAAAAGTGCATGCAAAAAGTTGTGTCCACGCCTCTTAAAATGAGTAGTAATTTCTAGTAATAACTCAGTGGCTTATTAAATGAGAGAGAAAAGCTTACCTTGCTAAAGTCAACAGTGCTGTTTTCTCTGCTCACATCGTTTTTATTTTCCACACAGGCTGGAGCAGACTGAGGAGAAACAACCTGACCTGCTAAAAGAAATTGTTATTACAGAATACAAACAATTACTTATATAATTCTAGACACATTGAGTGAAATATGAATTAATCTAGGCTAACATAGGTTTCTTAATGAGTTTATGAGGTAAGCATGAAGAGTCAATATAAATAGGTCTATATCAATACAAATAGTATTATTTGTCTGTTACAGATAGAAATGGGAGAATTCAGTCAAGAAAAAGAAAGCCAATTCTCAGGTTAAAACTCCATAGCTGAACAGTTATTCTCTATGAAGAAGACTGTCTTCAAAATATTTAAATCTAATCATGGTTTTGAAACATCATTGAGTTCTAAATTTGTCCATAACTAATGACACACATATAAATGACATATATATATATGACAAGATAGACATCTATGATTTAAGCTCAACCTAAAGAATTTAAAATGTAATTTTTTTAAAAGGGGAAATATTTTTCTATTTATTCAGATATATCTGAATACACAGCATATCCATAGCTTCTATTCCACCTGAAGAAAACAATGAGAAAAAAATGCTTTGATGAAAACAGCTAGAGATTTCTGTATGACAGGGGTAGTTAGAAATACCTTTCCCTTACACAGTACAGACCCTGTGAATATGATTTTATCTTTGTTACTATTCAATTATGTAAGTATCCTGATATTGCCCTACATGAGAAAAGACCAATAAACTTGAACTGTGTTAGTTTTCCATTAACACTAACCAGCAACTTAATTACTTTGTAGTTTTTTCCCATTATAGGGAAGCTTATGTTAGTTACATGGACAGTAGAGGTGGGGATGTGACAATTGGTAATTAAATTCCACTATTCATGAAAGACATCTTTTTCAATCACAGCTTATCTGAAATCTGTCCATCTTCAACAATTAAATGGTAAAGATTAACAAGTTCTGCTTACTTTCACTTGCATCTTTCTTTTTCCCTAACCTCCCCCCACCCTCACTTACGACTTTTGCTGTGAAATGAGTAATGGCAACACAGCTTTGAAGCCTTGACTATATTTATGACCATAACTCAGTGACTCCACTTAACTGCTCCTATTCCCCTCAGCCTTCAACAGGAATACTCTCTGCTCTCTCTGCCTGCCTCTTCTCTGCACCCTACCTAAATTTCAATTTTATTCAAAGTTCACCTTTAGTCTCATCTTCTCCACCTACTAGAATCTCTACTTATCCAACCTTCTCTAAAGTACTAGTGTATATACGAACAGAACCTTTTCTTCGAATTCTTTCCTGATATCCCACTTACTCTTTGTTACCTAGAAATTACCAAGAATGACTTAAAATCTAACAATTTGCTTTCAAATATTAACTGTAATTTTGCTTTTGGACTGATTAAGCCTCTCAAGCAGGGGTCATTCATTAATATGTACAATTTTGTTATGTTTTAAAATTGCTATATTGCCAGAAATAATGAACTTACGATTCTTCCAAAAACTTCAGTATTTCTCTGCTATCACTACACAAAGTAAAATAATACATTTGGTGAAGATTTTAAAATTGAACTTTTATTGTTTTTTTAATTTTTGTTTTTATTATTATTATTATGTTCCATTAGCCAGCATATTAAAAATGAGTTTTTAAAACAAATTTACCTCCAGCCATGTGCAGAAATTCTGATTATCATACTCTAAGAGATACATGAACTTCAGAGAAATGACAGACATAAACTGCAACAATTATTTGCATTCTCCCATTTCTAACTGCCATGTGCGGCTATGACTGTGAACTGTTCATTAGCAGCCATTTCATTTATCATTCTCAAAATAATAACTGTAATTTTAAAAAAACCTTTTACATAATGCATTTGTGCTACTAACAGATGTCTTCAATCACCAGTTTCACATCATTTCACCATATTTTCATGAATTAGAACATTAGATATATTTAAACCTAAATTTACTGAATGTTCCGTATAGTTGAGAGATGAAATTCAAGGCATGGGAAAATGAGATAAACATATATTGGCTTTCTTATAATAATTTATTTCATGTGATCTAAAACTGCATAAAGGGACAATTATTTATTTCGATCAGCAAATACATACAAAAAGAGAGTTAACCCAATGCAAAATCACCCACTTTGAAGAGATTTAATTGGATAGAAAATATGCCATAACTTAAAATCTGAATAAATTGGATAGCTTGTGTTTTCATATATATACTTTAAAAGCAGAATATTTTATAAATTACCATCAGCTCATGTGATATCTTTAAAACATCGGCACTTGTATTTCTTCTTATAAATACTAACACTTTGAGATTTATTGTTCTATTTTATTTTTGTTCTCAGATGATGAAAATTTTACAAAATATTACCTTATAAAGGTGATAATCAGAAAGAGATCTGAAGTGTATCTCTATGACTATTTTCAGTGGTATGAATAAGGACCTAGTGGAGGGTACTTAACTAGCAGAAGATACTGGAGATGATAGGGAATTTCTTGTAAGTTCTAAATTCTAGAGGTGTGAATAGAATATAGGAAAAAGGCATTCAAACCACCAACCTATGCTAGAAATATAAACCACAAATTTGATATGTTTTACACTTCAGAGGTAATAGTTAAATAAAGTAGTAAATGTAATAAATATACTTAATCACATCAAGAGTCCTGCAAAGTTTAAAGGGAACTCCAAGTTTTATTTCTTGATATGTTTATTAATTTGTTAAAATGAAACAATAGACATTAAAAGTTTATATCTTTAAAGTAGTATCTGAAAACTTGGCAGGATGCAGAAAAACACATAGATATTATCATTTAAAAATTAAACTGACAAGTTTGGTTTGGGTTATTTTGAGAAAAAAAAGAAGCCTTTAAGGGACATAAATTGTATTTGTTATATATCTAGATCTATCTATATATTAGTATATGTATATAACGGAAATCATGAAGTATAGTCTGTTGGATGGCCAAAAATTCCATAAATTAAAATAAATTTTATGACTATAGTCTTTGTCCTTGTAAACACTGATCTCTTTAGTTTATTCCAAAAATTACTGCCTTTCAGAGGAAGGGGATGGGCTTGGATTTCAAAACAACTTTTATTAACTTAAATACTATTATGAAAGAAGAATCATAAATATAGATTCTGAAAGGGCATCCTTTATTTTCTCTGATGTTTAAAACAATAATAATTCTCAGAATGCCAATTTTCAGGTATAGGATTTTACTTTCAACAAAAATGAGAGTATGCTTTCTAATAAAATAACAAAGAATTTGTTGGGATATTTTTCCCTCCAGGACAAAATCGCATAAGATTAGGATTTAGCACTCACATATATGTGTGGAAGTTTAATGAATGCTAATTTTTCTGATACTCTTTTGAATCATGATGCCACAATGCTTTTGAACATACATATCTTTATTTCTTTATATTACCTTCATTTTACCCATTGATCACTACCCATATTAATATATACTATAAATAAATGTCATTTCAATGTTTAATCACATCTGTTATTATAATATCTAAATAATTTTGAGGCATGAATATGGCTATCCAAAAAAAGAGAGAGAGAGAGAGAGAAAGTGACATTTATTAACTCAGTAGCCTAATTATATTTAGAGTAGATTATTCAAAAACAAATGAAAAGTGGACACCACTAGTATTAACTGGGAAATGATCATGAGTATAAATATAAACATTTAAGAAAACTAACATCATCCTACATATGTTTAATTTTCCAGGGTTTTATAAATTTATTTATTTTTTTTAAAGACGTTTCTATACCCAACATGGGGCTTGAACTTGTGACCTCAGGGACAAGTATCACATGCTTTACCAAATGCCCCTATTTTTCCAGGCTTTTAAACTCAACTAGTTCACTATCTTAAATCCAAAACTCTAATATTTTTCATGTGTCTTATTAATCAAAGTGCATAATATATAGTATTCATATTAGTATTCATATAGTATAATTATTGGATTAATTTTCCTTTGAGTTATGAATTCATTTTTTTCTCTGGATTTTCATGAGGGAGCATCTATCAGTTAGATAAAAAAGTTATTATAGACCATGGATTTTTTCCAGGGCAAATTATAAAAGATGTGGGGCAAGCATAGGAGAAAACTGAGAGCAATTTAAGTAACTGATAATCAGAAAAGGAAAGTTCTGTCATTCTACTTGTTACTTCATAAATTTTTCATTAAGTCCATTGTGAGACTGGCATAGCCATTTCCCTCTTCATAAAGTTGTGGGGAAGGAACATGAAATTATGTCAAAGTACTATTTTTTTTATTTTAAGTAATGTCAGTATATTAAAGCATCTCATTATAGAAACGCAACTGTAAAATACAGTCTCAAAATGTCGGTAAAGTATCATATTAACTAATTTTCAGCTCTTACCTATAGTTTTCTTCTTCTTTAAATAAATTACGTACATTAAGTATTGTAAAACAGCAGATTTTAACATCTATTTGGCCAAATTCAAATCAATAGAATAATACATCGCTTAAGTATAGCATTATTCGCTACTGTTTAATACACTGAAGCTCATGCGTATTGAAGGAAACTGGGATGAAGACATAAAGGTACATTACTATTAACCTTGAGACCAAGCTGATTTACACTACCTCAGAAACCTTCAACGCATTTAGAGTACCCAAAGAGTAGGAGATGAGGGAGGTACAGAGATGAGATGAGCCTGTTAGAGACAGACACAAGACAGAGCAAAATAAAGAAATATAAAGATGAATGACAAGGTTACATACATGTGTAACAATACATTTATTCATGGGAGTAGAAAACATGAAGAAAGAAAGGCTAAGTATTTAGAAAATGTTGATTAGGTGAGCTACATTTTAAAAACATAAAAGGTATGCACATAATTAAACTTGGAGAAAAATTAGTATGCCTGAAAATAATGTAATATAAGAAACAACAAATTTAAACACATCATATTAGATCTATTTTTGTTGTTAATGTCTAGTCTCGATATTCCAAAACTCAGTAACACCAATATAGCCTCTGAACAGAACTGTCAGTTTTGTTAACAAGTCACCTTGATTTTTTTTGAAACAATGGAAAGTACCTTTATTGAATAACAATGTTTACTTCTGACATCTACATGAATCTTTTAACATGTTTTCTCTCAAGTAATTCTAAGAATTATAAGTTTAAGTTTTCTTCTTCAAAAGTAGAACATGATGTGGAATAATTTTTAAACTCTTTGGTACCTTACTTATGAAACAACAGTATTTAAAAAAACATAAAAGCATATAGGTATCTCAACACATAAAAACACTACACATCTGAAAATAAAAAGTACAGCGTTGTAAAAGAAGTGCTTATAAAGCGATAAAACTGATTTCCGAAAGCCACAAATAAAAGTCATTCACAATACACATGTGTACATTATTTTAAGGGCTGGAATCTATGCAGGCCTATAGAATCAACTCATATCCCATCCTTCTAAATCTAAATGTTCTCCAGTAACCTGTGGTTTTGAAAGTAAGTTAGAGACCTTCAGCTCTGCAACTCCTTTTGCGATCCTAAATAAAAGTTGCCACTGGAAAGTATTTGTAACAGGAAGGAGAAAAGATATGTGGAGGAAAAGAAATAGAGTTAGAATTATCAGTGGAACACAGTGGAATGAGAAGAACGTACACCTGAGCAAACACCTGAGTCTTAAATTACTTTTAAAATATATAAATGTTATCAGTTGGTTAATAAAATTTTACATTAGATTTGTAATCCAAATGTCTCAAGGCATAATCAAATGCATGAACTGAATGATAAATAAAAATAATGATACATTTTCTTTTCAGATCATTTAATACAAGTGTTATTTTTATCTCAAGAAAGTCCTTCTAGTTTCAAAGAATTATTGACTATTCTTGATATATTTATTCTGAATACTTTCCACCCATATCTTTTTCAAAGTTTTAATGTTAAAGAAGATACTATTTTTCTATTATTTTTTGCTGTTGTTTTGCCAAATTTAACTGTCACTTTTTATTGAAACATCAGAATCAGACATTTAATTCTCACAGTTTTGATGCTTAATGAAAAGTGAAAGTTAAACACAGCATGGCGGCATTCAAATGCATGGTGAAGCCATAGCATCCCGCAACTTAGCCCTTAAGAGAATGTGCAAACACCAAGAAAAAAAAATTATACAAAGAAATAAAGCTAACATATTTAGAGGTGAGACTGACAAATTATCACAAATCACTAAAGAAAAGTTACAAACAAAATAGTGCAGACTTGGGGAGAAGAGGAGCAAGGAAATCACTATCGTGCATATCAAATCTATAAAATGGGGAATATCCACATTTGAGACTTAGAATGAAATATGTGAATTTAGTTAACTCATGGGATTACTACTAAAGTAATAATGCTCAAGGAAAAGTCAGTTAAGGAAGTAGAATCTTTATTCTATGTCACTCTTTTAAACTTCTTTACATAAATATCAGTTCATTGTTAAGGGAATTTTGATAGTTTTGCCCCAAAAGTGAAAGTATATTAAAAACAAGAGGGGGCTTATTTTTATCCCTATGCTGGGGAAGGAAAATATTTTCTGGTTTCAACTTTCTAGAAGATCCTCATCCCATTCAATTCCCATTATATAATCTTAAAAGAGAAAGTCCATTTTTACATGAAATACTCTGCTGAAAACATTTTTTTGTAAATGATAAGAATATTATTTTCACCTTTTTTGGATTTCTTAAAATCCTTTTGTATCTCTCTGTACTACTGCACAGAATAAATAAAAAATAAATAAAAAATAAATCTCCATTGCATATGTTGTAACAATGTCAGATCTATATTTATGGGTATGAATTTTGATTTGTTTGTTTATGTAGAATTTGTCAGTTTTTAGAGTTCCTAAGTAGATTGAGAACCTTAGTAATAAAGGTCTTTCACACTTTTTTTCACTTCTGGATAGGAGATTTATCTCTAAATTGGTGAAGTCTATACATATTTTCAGAATTCTCAACACACATAATTATGCAAAGTGTATGAAGAAGCAAAACAGAGTCACGAGGAGGTGTTATAAGCCTAGGCTTAGAAAACCATTTCTGACAGCATACTCTACAACAATACTTAATTGGGTATATGAATCTTATTAGAAATGTTTCCAAGTCTTTATTACCCTAATATGTGCCTCAAAAAGATCTCTACATGTTTAGATATAGGCTGATTATACAGATGGTGACAGAATCACTTCAGAACTACTCACATTCCAGTTTCAGAAAAACTAAGCATTTGCCTCAGTAAGGCAGAAAGTAGCCTTTCAGAAAACTTTATATCTCTATGTGTCTAGATGTAGACTTGTGATTCAAGGCTATAATTCTGTCATTTCTTCTCATGTCTACCAGAAGTTGTATCTAAGTCTACATGATATTACAATAAATTAGTCACCCCATAAATTCATTACCTTCTTCCCTCCACAAACAAAATGTAATAAAGTAATTTTATGGTAAACATTATTCCCAGTGAAATTTAAAATACAAATTATGGCTAGTTCACAATCCACAAGCCTTGCATTTTTTTTCAAAAATTTTATTTATTTATTGGATAGAAATCACATGTAGGCAGAGAGGCTGGCAGAGAGAGAAGCGGGAAAGCAGGCTCCCTGCCTAGCAGAGAGCCCGATGCAGGGCTTGATCCCAAGATCCTGAAATCATGACCTGAGCTGAAGGCAGAGGCTTAATCTACTGAGCCACCCAGGCGCCCCCAGGCCTTGCATTTTTAAGATAAGCATATATCCTTCTTATAGACATACATTTTATTATATGATTTCTATTAAAAGTAATCAAATGAAGGCAGAATTTTTTTAAATGTGCTTACATTTATACAGAGAAATATTTTAATAAGGTCCTCAGAATCATATAGACATAAGCCCAATATCAAAATTAATAAATATCTGAATCTGTTGTTTTAATATCATCATAACCAAGTAAGTTCTAGTATCATAGCTTAATAAAAGTACTACATTTAGATTAGGTCTCAGAATATAAAAGCTTCACCTTGTCATTTTTTTTTTTTTAAGATTTTGTTTATTTATTTATTTGACAGAGAGAGACACAGCGAGAGAGGGAACACAAGCAGAGGGAATAGGAGAGAGAGAAGCAATCCTCCCGTGGAGCAGGGAGTCAGATATGGGACTTGATCCCAGGGCCCTGGGATCATGACCTGAGCAGAACGCAGATACTTAATGACTGAGCCACCCAAGCATCCCTATTCTGTCATTTTTATGTATAGCATATTTTAAAGCAATTTGTGATTTAGAACATGAATATATATTGAATATATGATGTGATTTAAAGCAAAGCATAAATTCTCAAAATGCTCAGTGGAATCTATAAATACAAGTTGGTATATGTTACAAAGTACTTAATTGAACTTCCTAAAGCTCCCCTTGCTACACAAAGATAATGTTCCTATGAAACCCTTCTTTCTGAAAGTTTGCCTTGTACCACTTCATTTTTAAGACCTACAGGAGTATAATAACAGCTTTTTTTTTTCATAAAAGCAAAATCCTCTCTGGATTTCTTTTGGTTAATGAAAATAGGTACTAATGCAGGTCTTTCATAAAAGTGAAGTTGCGTGGGGCTCCTGGGTGGCTCAGTGGGTTAAGCAACAAACTCGATTTTAGCCTAGGTCATGATCTCAGGGGCATGGGTTTGAGCCCAGAATTGCACTCCATGCTCAGAAGGGAGTTTACTGGAGATTCCCTCTCTCTCTCTCCCACAGCCCCTCCCCCGACATGCACACATACATGCGTGCCCTCTCTTTCTCAAATAAATAAGTCTTTAAAAAGAACCAAAGTGGGGGCACCTGGGTGGCTCAGTGGGTTAAAACAGCCTCTGCCTTCAGCTCAGGTCATGATCCCAGGGTCCTGGGATGGAGCCCCGCATCGGGCTCTCTGCTCAGCAGGGAGCCTGCTTCCCTTTCTCTCTCTCTGCCTGTCTCTCGGCCTACTTGTGATCTCTCTCTGTCAAATAAATAAATAAAATTTTTAAAAAAAGAAGAAGAACCAAAGTGAAGTGGCATAACGTGAATTTTCAGAAAGAAGGGGACACCTGTGTATGCACAACTACAGACTGCTATATGACAACAATGATTTAAAAAATCAGAAAGTATTTCAAAAATCATTTTGCCATTAAGAACTATTTCTGTGCTCTGAAACAATAATACATCTAATCATCTTTGTTGATTTATCAAAGCATTTCTTCTACACGCATATATTTGATTTAGTAGTAGTTATTTTAAAATCCCATTTAAAGCACAATGTGGAGAAAACTCATTTTCATGCATTTGTATTTAAGGCATCACTACAGCTATTGAAAGTAGGAGTGAAATGACATAAAATAGTCCATGCTGAAATATACATGCTTTAAAGCTTTTGTGCAAGTCAGAGTCTTTCTAGTACATTTGAGATTACTTTTCATTAAATTTTTATCTTTTAAAACTGGGACTTTGTGTAGCTGATGAAAGTCTAACAAATTCCTATCATCCTCATGATAAGTTTATCTTTCTTCACAATAAAGGATAGATTCCTAAGCAACTTCTTTAGCATAAACGATGAAGGTTCAAAGAGATGCAAGGAGAGAACAAAATACAAAAGAAGGATAAAACAGTCTGAATGCACAAGCCATAAGGAGTAAGTCGTAAGTGCCAAAAAACAGTGATTGGTGTCATCTGTGTTGGTGTGTGAAGACAGTAAGTACACTGTGGCTCCATGGGCATTGAAGATGTAGCACTGCAAACACCAATGAGCCTATGAACTGGAAATCAGGCTTAATGTGCATTAGAGCCACAAGCAATGTTCTAGTTGGTCTTTTGGATCATAGCCCCTCATTGAATTTGTTGACTATGATTAACATGAAAACATTAGCTCTTTTCCACAAACAGTAACTGGTGACCATTATTCATTTTAACTTTAAAAAGCCATAATTCAAAGCATTATATTACATTCTCAGGTTGTGGGGTGGAGACGATGGGGTTGCATCTGAGTGTGTAACTGGTTATTAAATAAAAGTTTTCTCTTCATTCTTTCACGAGCATTTCAGGAAATTTAAATTCTTCATTAAAATTTCTACAATTTGATACTTGAAAATCAGACTATATATGTATAAAAAAGAAATAACTCTACTACAACGATCTGTATTACAATAGATCATTTTCAAATAAAATATATTTTAAAGAATTTGGAAGCACTTTGAAATTCCAGATATCTCTAATAAACATAAAAGAGTACAATAAAGAAACATTTACCATTTTTATCCATGGAATTTGGTTCTGATTGTTTCTTGCCAATATCAGCAAAGGAACGAACTATGGGAATTCTATTGGTGAGTTTTTTCTGATTCTGGTGATGATGCTGTTTCATCAGTGCCTCATGAACCCTGTGGCGTACATCCTCATTGAGCTGACCTGAGCTCACTTGTTGGTCAAGGACCATATCTGAAGAAGGAAGGCAAAAAAAGATTAGCACAATAGGTTAACAAAGTATGCAAGCAGCAAACCATTGAGTCCAAATATACATGTTCCAGATAACATGATTCATCTTAAAATAGGATGAATTCCTTTAAAAATCTCAAATAGTTGTGACTTTTTGTTAAAACGTTGCACAAAAAAGATGGGAAAATTTTTACTATAAATCATTCAACTTTAAATAATAACTTCATGAAGTATTATTTTTTAAATGGACATAGTTGCATTGTGAACAAGTTCTTTATATTCTCTATTATTTACATTGATGGGAGAAAACAGTGGCAGGGGTAATATTAATATAATTAGTATGTTTAAGATTGTAAAGTGGTTTATGTTTATATTTTAATATGGTTTTTTCCCTTTTTCCAGTAGAAAATAATTTCTGTGTTTTCTCTTTAAGTGAACAAAAGTCCATCTGTAAAAATCTGATTCAAGGAGACTTAGGCATTTGGTTGCATTTGGAGAATAAACAACTCTTATACTCATATAAAGTCAGCCGCCTCAAAACATCCTTGAAAATGTATTTATATTAAAGAGTTCTCCTAGAACTATAAAACAAAGAATAAAGGTGAGATTTCAGAGGGCTATAATTAAGCAGATTGATATTTACCATATGCAGTGTCAGAAATGCCTATAAAATAAATAGGTGAATAAAGGAATTTTAAGTTTCTTGGTAATACAAAACCACTTCAATAAACGTCATTGTAGGAAGAAAGAGGGTAGATGGTGAAGTAGGAGGATCCTGAGCTTACCTTGTCCCACAGAGTCATTGTAACAATAGCTACATTTACACAACTAACTCTGAAAATGACCTGAAGACTGGCAGAACAGATCTTCCACAGCTAGGCATAGAGAGAAGGCCACAATCAAAAGGGTAAGCAATCAAGGGGTTTGTGGTTGGGAACCAAACCCCTGGAAGAATGAATCACAAATAGGAGGGACATCACAAACATGGAAAGGCAAGAGGATCAGACCCCACACCTGGCAATACTAGGACTGAGGACCCACATTGCGAGGATTAACCCCTTAACATCTCCCTTTAAAAACCAGCAGGACTTAACTCCAGGACCTTTAAAATTAGCAGGCTTAACTTCAGAGGAGCCTGAGGGCAAGAGGAAACTTGAGTTCCCACTCCTAAAAAGAGAGCATTCTAAATAATTCAGCTGAAGACACATCAGTTTAAAAAGTGCCTGAGATACAGGTGAAGGAAACTTATTGACTAATCTTAGAAAGTATACCAGAGAGGCAGGAGATTTCTCTGAGAGCAAAAGCACTAGCAGGTGACATTCCTCTTCCCTTCCTCCAGCCTCGACAGCAGGACATTGATGGGAGCCAATTCTACACTCTCCATCTACCCTGATAGTACTCTGTGCCTCACCTGAGCATTCTCATGTGGATCTACCCCACCCAACCTCTTGTCTCTGCAGGCATCCCTTCAAAGCAACTCCTGACTGGATCTGACTCCAGAAACAATGACAACAAATATAAAAATGACAACAATATAAAAAGCTTCTGCACAGCAAAGGAAAGCACCAACAAAATAAAGACAACCTCCCAAATGGTAGAAGATATTTGCAAATCATATATCTGATAAGGGGCCAATACCCAAAATACATAAAGAGCTCGTACAAGTCAACACCAAAATAAATAAATGAACAACCTGATTACACAGAACCTGAAGAGACATTTTTTTTTAAAGAAAAGAATACAGGTGGCCAATAAGCACAGGGAAAAATGTTCAGCATCACTAATCATCAGGAGATGTAAATCAAAACTACGATGAGATATCTCCTTACGCCTGTCAGAATGGCTAGTATCAAAAAAGACAAGAAACATCAAGTGATAGAGAGAATGAGGAGGAAAGGGAACCCTTGTTACCGCTGCTGGTGTGATTGTAAATTGGTGCAACCACTGTGGAAAACAGTATGGAGGTTCCTCAAAAAATTAAAATAAAATTACTATATGATCCAGTAAGTCCACTAATGGGTAATAACCCAAAGAAAATGTAAAAATTAATTTAAAAAGACAAATGGCAAATGCTGGGATGCCTGGGTGGCTCAGTTGGTTAAGCATCTACCTTCAGCTCAGGTCATGATCCCAGGGTACTGAGTTTGAGTCCTACATTGGGCTCCTTGCTCAGCAGGGAGCCTGCTTCTCCCTCCTGCCTGTGTGCTCACTCTCTCTCTCTGACAAATAAATAAATAAAATCTTCAAAAAAAAAAAAGATAAATGCTTCCCCATGCTTATTGCAACATAATTTACAACCAGCAAGATATGGAAGCCACCCAAGTATCCATTGATAGATGAATGGATAAAGATGTGGTATATATATAATATATATACCACATTTTATATATATATATATATACACACATATATATACACACACGTATATATATATTTATAAAAGACATATATATCACATTATATATATATATATACCACATTATATATATATAGGAATATATATTATATATATAAGAATATTAGCAATAAAAAAGAGGAAAGGCTTGACATTTGTGATAACATTGATGGTCCTAAAGGATATTATGCTAAGTGAAGTAAGTCAGACAAAGACAAATACCATATAGATTCCTCTTACATATGAAATCTAAATAACAAAAGAAATGAACAAACAAACAAATAGACTCTTAAATATAGAGAACAAACTGCTGGCTGCCAGCACAGAGGTAGGTAGAGAGATGAATGAAATAGATAAAGGAAATTAAGAGGTATAACTTCCACTTATAAAGTAAATAAGTCATGGAGATGAAAGGTACAATGTGGGGAATAGAGTCAATAATATTGTAATAGCATAGTATGGGAACAGATTGTGACTATACTTACTAAGGTGAACACTGAGTAATGTATAGAATTGCTGAATCAATAAGTTGTACACCTGAAACTAATATATACAACTGAATCAATAAGTTGTACACCTGAAACTAATATATACAACTGAATCAATAAGTTGTACACCTAAAACTAATACATACATATAGTTATATGCCAACTATACTTCAATAAAAATTTTTTATACTTCAATAATAATTTTTAGATTTTTTTAATTTAATAAGCAGCCAATTCTGATTTTAGAAAAATAATCAAAGTTGCAAAATAACTTATACTGTATAATTCCATTTATGGCATATACGCACATCCAGAGAAAGGACACCGTAATGATACATTCCAAATTGTGTAAGAATGGGTAGGAGTAGGAGTAAAGAGAAACTTTAAAGTTTTACCTTAGAATTAGATTGACCCATATAAAACTACCATTTTTGAAAGTCAAAAATGGTTATCAGCAGTTTCATAACATTTTAATTTTTTGCATAAGGAGATTTGTGTAATAAAAAATATTAAAGTACACTAACCAATCACAAAAGTATCTCCTTTTTCAAAATGAGGGGATTTGGAAGAAAGAAATAAATGACACAGGATTTTTAGGGCAGTGAAAATACTCATGATATCAAACTATTGGATACATGTCATTATACTTTTGTCCAAACCCAAAGAAACTATATAACACTCAGAGTGAATCCTGATGTTAATCATGAACATTATGTGATAGTGATGTGTCAATGTAAGTTCATCAGTTGTAACCAACATAACATTCTGGTGGGAGCTGTTGATAATGAGGGAGGCTATGCATGTGCAAAATCAACTTTTCCCTTAACTTTTCTGTGAAACTGAAGCTGCTCTAAAATCTAAATTCATAATTTAAAAACAACCTCAGTACAATTAATCTGCCCTAAAATGATCAAATATTAACTCTACTTAATTTTTTTGAAGCTCTAACTCCTTATATAAACAAGCATATCAAAGTGAATTGCCTTCCACAGTCCTACTTAGTGCAACAAAAAATTGAGTATTAGCAGAATTTTCCCATACAAACAATGTTTACATCAGTGTAAAAGGGAAGGACTAGGGAAACAGACTTGGGTCACTGTACCACATTCTAGCTGTGCGATCTTGTAAAGTTGGATAACCTGAGGGTTCTTATTTATAAAATGGAGGTAGTATCTATCTCATATGCTGTAGGCCTAAGGACATAAAGCGTTTAATGGACGGATTAGAATATTGAGACCTTGAGTAAATATTTCCCAGTACAAGATTTCCTTTGCATTTCCATTAAGTAGGTTATGGGTCCCTGGTTTTGATTTTGTGGTGGTTTTAATGCTTTCATATTTATTCATAACTGTATATCAAGTGGAGGCAAAGTAGAGTATATCAATAATGGAAACCTCAGAAGAGGTAGTTCAGGATGGTGGTGTAGGAAGATATGAATTCACTTCTTCCCATGGACAAAACAAATATACAGCTACATATGGAAAAAATGGCCCCTAAAAGGCCCTGAGAACTACCTGAACACCTGATCCACAACAAAGGATAAAAGGACTACATCAAGACTGGTAAGAGAGGCAGAGACATGCTCTCACCAAAAACCCCACCCTCAGAGGGGCAACCCACAATCAGGAGGTAGCTCAAAAAATACGTGTGTGTGTGTGTGTGTGTGTGTGTGTGTGTGTGTGTGTGTATACTTATATATACTTATATATACACACACATGTATAAAACATTATAAAAAATTTAGATATAGATCATTTATCACTAAGGGAAAGAAGTATGTACCCCACACAAGATACCCCTAGGCCTGCACCAGAGAAAGAAGTTCCAAAATGCCCAGCTTTAAAAATCAGTGGGGATTATGTTCAGAAGAAACACAGGGCATAGAGAATGAAGGTTCTGCTCTTAAAGGACTTATGTGTAGAACAACACTCCATAGGACCCAGCATAAAAAACACATTTTGAAAAGAGCCTAGATTATAAGTGAAGGATATTTACTTGCTAAAATTAAAGCTACCAGAGAAGCAGAAGTCTTTTGGGACTCTCTCCAGGGATGGTATGCTGGCAGATGTCACTGTTAGTGACTCCTTCTAGCTTACTGACACCAACAGTGGTAGGTGGCATTTTGGTACCCTCACTCTAATGACCTAACAGCAGAGGTAAGCATCTCTGACCCCCTCAACATCCCCCAGCTGTTCATCCAGCACCACCAGAGCGAAGAGGCATACTCAGCCTACACAAGGGATATCCCTTGAGCAGCAGACTCAAGTGTCCAGGAGGGACTAAATTTCTGAATCACAAAGTTCTAAAACAATCCAAGAGATAGCCTGAGAGTAAACCAAGAATTAGGGTAAGGTTAAGTGACAAGGTTCAACTCCTACACAGAGCCACTCCTTCAAGACAGCTAGAGATAACTGTTCCACATAGCACCAGAAACAAACACAAAAAATCAAGCAAAATGAGAAAACAGAGGAACACATGTTCCATAAAGTAACAAGATAAAAACCCCAGGAAAAAAATTAATGAAACAGAAGTAATTTACTGAATAAAAAGTTCAAATTAATGGCCATAAAGATATTCACCAAAATCGGGGGAAATATGAGTGAACACACCTAGACCTCCACCGAAGAGATAGAAAATAAAAGAAATTACCAAATAGAACTCATAGAGCTGAAGAATATAATAACCAATCTGAAAAATTTACTAGAGGGAATCAAAAGTAGACCAGATAACACTGAAAAACAGATCAGTGACCTAGAAGACAGGATAGTGGAAACTGTTGAAACAAAACAGCAAAAAGAAAAAAAGGACAATTTAAAATGTGATGATAGCTTAAGGGACCCATGAGACAACAGCAAGCATACTAACATTCATATTACAGGGGTCCTAGGAGAGAAGAGAGAAAAGAAAGGAAACAAAAACAAGTTATTTGAAAAGACAATGGTTGAAAAGTTCCCTAACTTGGGAGAGGAAACAAACACCTAAGTCCAAGAATACAAAAAGTCCCAAAAAAGATTAATCCAAGAAAGATCCACACCAAGATGCATTGTAATTAAAATGCTGAAAGCTAAACATAAACAGAGAATCCTAAAAGAGCAAGAGAAAAATAACTAGTTACATTCAAGGGAAACCCCATAAGACAATGTGCTGATTTTTTAGCAGAAACTTTGCAGGCCAGATGATAGTGGCATGATATATTCAAAATGCAGATAGGAGAAAACTTTCAACCAAGAATGCTTGACCTGTCAAAGTTATAATTCAGAATTGGAAAAAAAAGAAAAAAAAAAGGAGTTTCTCACACAAGCAAAAGCTAAGGGAATTCATCACTACTAACCTGACCTTAGAAGCAATATCAAAGGGACTTCTTTAAGCTAAAGAGTAAAGGCCATAACCTGAAATAATATATAAAATAAAATCTCACTAGTAGAAAAAAATATCTAGTAAAGGTACTGTATAAACTACTCATAAAGCTAGTATGAATGTTTAAAAAAAAAGTAGTAAAATCAACTACTATCTACAATAGGTTAGGATTACACAAAAAATGATGTAAAATATGACTTCAAAATGATAAAACACATTGGGGGAAGCATATTTAGAGTACTTTTAGAAGGCAGCCAAAATCAAGTGACTATCAATTTAAAATAGACCACAATATAGGTGTTATTATATATGAATCTCACAGTGACCACAAACCAAAAACCTATACTAGACTAGAGATACCAAAAAAAAAAGGAACATAAACAGAACACTAAAGAAAAGGGGGAATCAAATCAAATCAAATCAAAAGGGGAAAAGGAAAAAAAAAAAGAGAAAAGAAACAGAGAATAATTGCAGAATAGGGCAGGCAGGGAATGTGATAAGAAGGTACACCAATGACTTTAAAAGATATTTTTTCCAGGAATGAAATAATGGTTGAACATCTGCAAATCAATCAATGTGACATACATTAGCAAAAGGAAAGATAAAAATCATACAATCATCTCAATAGATGCAGAAAAAGTATTTGATAAAATACACAATTTATAATAAAAACCTTCAACAAAGTCAGTATAGGGAAATGTACTTTGACATAATAAAGACCATATATGACAATCCTACAGCCAACATCATATGCAATGGTGAAAATCTGAAAGCTTGTCCTCCAAGATCAGGAATGGGACAAAGAGGCTCATTCTTGTCACTCTTAGTCAACTTAATATTGGAAGTTCTAGCCATAACAATTAGGCAAGAAAAAGAAATAAAACGCATTCAAATTGGTAAGAAAGGATTAAAATTGTCCTGAAACTCTATGTAGAAAACCCTAAAGACACCAAAAACTATTGTTAATAAATGAGTTCAATAAAGTAGCAGGATACAGAACTCTGCTGCATTTCTATAAACTAATAATAAACTATCAGAAAAAGAAATATAAAAAAAATCTCACTCACAACTGCATCCAAAAGAGTAAAATACTTAGAAATAAATTTAACCAAGGAGGTACAGATCTATATTCTGAAAACCATACAATATTAATGGAAAAAAGAACAAGAAAACACAAATAAATTGGAAGTTATACAATTCTCATGGATTGAAAGAATTAATATTGTCAAAATTTCCATTCTACCCAAAGCAGTCTACAGATTTGATGTTATCCCTATCAAAATAAAGTGGCCTCACAAAACTAAAACAAATATTTTTAAATTTGTATGGAACCACAAAAGACCCCAAAAGCCAAAGCTATCTTGAGAAAGAATAAAGCTGAAGGTATCATCATCCCTAATTTCAAATAACACTACAAAGCTATAGTATTCAAAAACAGCATGGTACTAGTACAAAAACAGACACATAGATCAATGAAACAGAATAGAGCCCAGAAATAAACCCATGTGTCTACATGGCTTTGCATCTACAACAAATGAGGCAAAAAAATACAATAGGGAAAAATAATGTCTTCAATAAATTGTATTGAGAAAACTACATGCAGAAGAATGAAACTTGATCACTATCTTACACCATACACAAAAATTAACTCAAAATGGATTAAAGACTTGACCGTAAGACCTAAAACCTTAGAACTCCTAGAAGAAACTTATGCAACTTAGACAGTAATTTCTTTGACATTAGATGTAGGAACATTTTTCTAGATTTGTCTCCTCAGGCAAGTGCAATAAAAGTAAAAATGAATGAGACTTCTTCATCAAACTAAAAAGCTTTCACACAGCAAAGGAAATTACCAGCAAAATGAAAAGGCAACCTGTTGAATGAGAAAAAATATTTGCAAATCAAATATCTAGTAAAGGGCTAATATCCAAAATAAATAAGGAACTCCTACAACTCAGTAGCAAAAGGCAAAAAATTCAATTAAAAATGGGAAGAAAGACCTGAATAGACATTTTCCCACAGACATATGGATGGCTAGCGGGCAAATGAAAACATACTTATCACTAATCTTCAAGAAATACAAAACAGAACCACAGTGAGATATCACCTCACATCTGTTAGAATGACTAGTACCAAAAACATAAGTAATAACAAGTGTTAGTAAGGATATGAAGAAAAGGGAACCTTTGTGCACTGTTGGTAGGAATGCAAATTGGTGTAGCCACTATGGAAAACAGTATTTTTTTTTTAAATTTTTAAAACTAAGAGTCACTTATGGTTTGTCTCCCTCCCAATCCCATCTTGTTTCATTTATTCTTAAAACTATCATTTGATTCAGCAATTCCTTTTCTGGCTATGCATCTAAAGAAAATGAAAACACTAACTCGGAAAGGTATATTCAGTCCTATGTTTACTGTAGCATAATTTACAACAGCAAAGATACAGAAGCAAATTAAGCGACCATTTACAGATGAATGAATACAGAAGATATGGTTTCTATCTATCTATCGATCGATTGATCGATCAATCTATCTAGAATGATAGAATATTATTCAGCCATAAAAAGAATAAACTCTTGTTATTTGTGACAAGATGGATGAATCTGGAGGGTATTATGTTAAGTGAAATAAGTCAGACAGAGAAAGACAAATACTATAAGATTTCATTTATATGTGTAATCTAAAAAATATTTATTCTTCTCCTACCCACTTAAGCCCCCATGTTGCATCACCACTTCAAACAAATGAACACACAAAACAAACAAATAAACAAAAAAAAACAGACTCACAGATATAGAGAACAAACTGATAGTTCTCTCGGAGAATGCAAGTTAGGGGAAGGCAAAATCTGTGAAGGAGATAAAGAGGTACAAACTTCCAGATATAAAATAAAGAAGTCATGGAGATGTGATACATAGCACAAGGAACATGGATAATATTATATTAACTTTATATAGAGACAGGTGGTAACTGGACTTACGTGGTGATCATTTCAAAATGTATATAAATGTCAAACTACTCTGTTGTACACCTGAAACTAATATATTATGTGTGCCAATTATACTTCAATTTAAAAAGCCAGAAACCCCAATGAAACTATAAAACAATTAATTTCATTGCCTCACATAACAGAAAATCAAAATTGGGCTGGATTTAATTCTATTCCTCTGACTCTCTCAGCCTCCCCCTCAATCCCTTGGTATGAGTTTAACCTAAGGCTGATTTTCCTTATGGTCATAAAGTAAGTGTCAATAGTAACAAAGAAATACGTATCTTTGTTGATACCCATATATTCTTTGACTTCTTGTGACTTTCTCTTAAAAGGAAGTTCTTTCTCTTCTTCCCAGGAAAAACTCTCAATTCCAACTGACATAGCCTTGTCCAGGCTGAGACCATCCCTGGCTAAGGAAACAGCACCCCTATGACTGGGTGAGGCTAATCAAGAACTACCCTTCATTCTGGAATCAGTTCTCTAAACCACAGGTAAACAAACGTTTTCTGTAATAGGTCAAATAAA
This sequence comes from Mustela nigripes, assembly GCF_022355385.1. Taxonomy (NCBI): domain Eukaryota; kingdom Metazoa; phylum Chordata; class Mammalia; order Carnivora; family Mustelidae; genus Mustela; species Mustela nigripes. Next base: position 57,971,830 of record NC_081559.1, on the reverse strand, counting down.
AATTTTAGGCTTTGTAAACCATGGAATCTCTGTAACCACTACTGAATTCTGCTGTTATTACATGAAAGTAACCATAAAGAACACGTACACAAATGAGCATGGCTATGTTTCAATAAAACCTTATATGGACAGTAGAATTTGAACTTCATATAATTTTCATGTTGAAAAATATTAGTCTTCTCTTTATTATTTTTCAATTGTGTAAAATGTAATAACTGTTCTTAGATCAAAGGCCTGACAAAATCAGACAGTGGGTGAGTATAATTTTCCAACTTTTCTCTATTATTTTGCTGCTTACAATGGAAAGAGGTAGAATGTACATTTAGGAATCAGCCATAATCACTATAATTACCTCTAAAGTTCCTTTCAATTTGGAAAATATATGATAGTATAGAATATTTAAATCTATACCTCACTTCTTTGGAGAGGAGTAGTTATAATATCCTTGAATTAATTTGAAATAAAAGAAATGATAAATTGCCAACATACGTAACTTTACACTGAAACCTTGCTAAGAGGGAAAAATGTATATAAAATATGCCACATAAACTTCATAATGGGAGTTATAAAGTAGGTTATTAAAACACCAGAAGGGCACCACTGTACCACAGCTTCATCTCTAAGCCATAATGTGTATCCCCAGTTCAATATTCTAATCAGAATTAAATGAAGCATATAAAATCCTATGTACACGGTTATGATTTTTAGTTCTTATCAAAGTACAGTCTTTTTGGGCTTAAGCACTACAAAAACCCCTAAGTCACTAGCTTCACAGTCTTTCAGAAATAAGGTCTTTATCTGAAACAGTTACATAAGAGAAAGTAAATAGAAAAAAAAAAAAAAAAAACTGCTCGTCTGCTCATTAGCCACACAGAAATACACAGTAAACTCCTCTGAGGTATAACTGCATCAAATATATCTTAATGAACTAGAAAATTTAATCATCTTGCTTAGGAATATAACATACTGAGGTGAGATTTAAGTACCAATGGGAGTCTGGTTCACTAATCACCCTCATTGTTCTCTTCACCACTATAATATATATTGTTATTAACCTTGAAAAGTAGGAAAGGATAACAAGCCATAATGGCTTAGGGCCCAAAGTCAAGTCCTACAATCTCAGCTGGCAATGATGTCTAAATGACACAGTCTAGCCTGTCAAAGCACAAGGCCAGGATCTGGCTGATATCTGGAGAAGTGAGAACGAAAAGGATAAATAGGTCACACTTCTCTAGCACTAAGCAGGCTCTAGGAACACTAGTAGCATTTCTGTAAAAAGGTCTCAGAAAGCGAAAAATTGTTTTTCATTCTTATCAGGCAGTTAGTTTATTGTGATCAATCCATCTTAACCACTGAATGAAAACCTCCAGAGATCATGAGATTTACAGATTCTACGGAAATCTCTGCCCCTTAGAAGATAATCATATAAATTCTTTGCCTTAAAAATCCATTGTCTTAAGAGGCTGGGAGTGGGGAGGAGTAAGAAATAGGAAGGGTCTAAATTCAGCAGTTTGGTTGTCAGGAGTGTATATATACGTATATATTAAAATTGTAAACTACCCAAAGAATGTTTATTTTCCAGAACAAGGATGGTAATAGTATGGACATGTTAAACAATATGTGACTATTCCCATACTACCAAACCTGCAGACTATACTCAGTGAAGCAAACTTCAATTTTTTCCTTCAATAGAACATTTTAAACAACAAAAGTTGTTTTAGGGGAACCTGGGTGGCTCAGTTGGTTAAGCAGCCACGTTCAGATCAGGTTATGATCTCAGGCTCCTGGGATCAAGTCCCATGTCAGGCTCCCTACTCAGCAGAGAGTCTGCTTCTCCCTCTCCCTCTGTGCTCTTTCTCCCTCCCTCTCTCTCTTTCAAATAAATAAATAAATAAATAAAATCTTTTTTTTAAAAGTTGTTTTAATGAATGGAGAGCTATGATTGATAATCTGTCTGTGGTCCTAACTTTGGTTTGGTTTTCATTTCTTACTCCCATTGACAGAATTAGGGTAAAGCATAAAAATACAGAGAGAATTTTTCCATTACTAATCTTTATAGAGCTGAATTTCAAAGAGATTGACATAGACCATAAAATCGCCTGTGATTTATATAAATATAATTAAGAAGCATTTTATGTTTATAAAAAATAAAAAAATTATATTAAAAAAAAAAGAAGCATTTTAAATACAATTAATCTCCATCAGACTAAATCACAGTAAGAAAGCATATCTGAAGAATACTGGATTCTAAAAGGTTAAATAATATTTTGAAGGAAGAAGTTAAAATTTATTCCAAGTTCCCTGAAACATTGGGAAATAGACATTTTTAAATTAACTTTGTCCAAAAGAAAATCCTACTTTAATTATACCAGGCATTCTTGACAGAACTGCCAGATACAAATGGGATTTTCTCCTGCTAAGTCTACAAAAATCTCTTTAAAGAATTATCTAAGACTATTAAAAACATATCAGAAGACTGATAAAAAAAATTCTTGATTATTCTAAAACAATATCTGGGTCATATTTCTCTATTAGAAAATACTAGAACCTGTGCATTCACAAAGTTTAAGAGTTTAGAGCCCTTAAAGATAAATATTATATCTAACTTTCGGAAAACTGAAACTAGTAACTAATATGTTAGTAACTTCCTAACGCAATAAAAAAAAAACAACATGATAAGTAGGAGGTGAAGAAGAGCTCCAGGTCCTATTGTTAATCATTATGGTCATAAGTTATCATAAAATAGAATAAAACAAAACATAATTATAGGTTAATAAAAGAAATTATTCCCATCGCTGCAAGTACCACCTATGATATATCACTTCCTGTTTATCTGTTTATAAAATGGGGATGTAGCCTCCTCTCTATTTCATAAGGTTACAGTGATAATAAATGTGAAAATACTTTACAAATTTAGAAGTCTTAAAAATGTATAGTTAATGCATACTTAGTAATACAATTGTCACAAAGCAAAAGTAGCAAAAAGTAAACAGAAAATAATTACAAACTATAGGGAGAAAATGTCTTAGTAAGATTTTATTGAGGGCAGAAACAAATACCTTTGGATTAAATAAGTCAAATTGCAATTACTTAAAGAGAGGACATCTCTTCTCATTAATGAGTGAAAAGAAATTTAAGGTAATAATGATCAACAAGTATTTTTAATCATTTTTTTAAATGTAGTATTAGCTCTAAACCACTGACATCTTCTGAATGGCATTTTACAGACTGCTCTGAACTGAAAATGGGACATTCAAGTTGAGCTACTTTGGAGACATAAAGATACAGACTAATTAGACGAGAAGAAAGAATAGAAGCTATTTGGGGTATCAAGACTTCCATTGAACTACTTTCCTTTGTAAGGACAGACTCAGAAAATGTAGTTTGCTTTCAAAAGCAAGAATTAACACAGCTAACAATCCTCCCATATTCTACAGAACAGAGCTTGGGGAAGGGGACAGCAGGAGGGAAAGGAAACATAAATTTAGACCAAAAAACTGATTGAAGGTGATAAGATGAACAGGGTTTCTGTCAAATTCATGGGAGACTTTCTGGTAGAAGTAAATTTCTCACGAAAGCATTAGAATATGCATGCTTTAAGTAATGAAGGGTATTTTCTGAGGTTAATTTTGGCAGGTTGAGGAATCTGACAGTCTCATTAGATATAGCCAGTCCTAAAGTTATTTGGATTAATCCATTTTCAAAGGTAATGCCATCACTGACATAAATAAACTCCTTATATTGGGCAACCTCCTGCCTCTCATTTCTCCATTTATGAAGTAAGATAAACAATCATAATACTAAGCCCCAATTTTGTTTTGAGTATCAAAAAGATAATGGAGAATTACTACAAAGAGCTTCCTAAACTGCAAAGGACCATGAAAATGTCATTTGGTTCCTAATTAAAACACAAAAATGTTATGGGCTATCAGCAAGACCCCATAACGTAAAGCTAAGAAATTACATTGGATAGCTACTTTTCCAGCATTCACAAGAAGTTTGCTAATTCCTAACTTAACCATTTTTCTCTAAGTCTTCAGGTAGTGCTATCCATGACTGTACCCTGTGTTTTTCCAAAAAATATAACTTAACCATATGGTTAAGTACAGTTATGTATTTTAAAGGGAAAGCTCTTTATAGGTGTCTATGAAACTCCAGGAAAGAAGGAAAAGAAGGCTTATCTAAATCATTTTTTTCTGTTCTGATTGTTTTTGCTTAATATTGTAGGCCAAGATGTCTTTCCACACTTACTTTTCTTTTCATAAATATTGCAATGTATGCATGTCTATCAGCTCCAATGACCAAATAAATAATTTTTAAAGGAATTAAACTATCATTAAAATGTGGGCAACATCCACTTCAAGCCATGCTTCTTCTTCAGACAGTGGTTGTACTGTAATACAAGGAACACACAGCTTACAGTCAGAGGCCTTTAGATGGAAAAAGGGCCCTGAAAGTCTCAGAGTTTCTATTTTCTTATTGAAAAATGGGAATAACACTTAATTCATGAGACTATTCTGAAGAATAAATTATATATATTTTTTGTATAATATTCTTTCATTTATGTAATAAAAAAAACATTCACAGAGTTTTGGAAGTTTGTTTTTTCCATTTCTACAATATAATTTAGACATTAAAGACTCCCTTAAGTCTTTCTACTTTACAAATAAATTCTACATGGAACTGCTTTTATTTCTTTTTTTCCACACTAGAAATTTTAAAAACTGCCTGAGTTATTGCTTTATTTTTATTTTTAAAATCTCCATTAACTATTTCATTTATACTCTTTCAAAACTCTTTTTGTATTATTTTGTTTTTTGCTAAAGTGTATTTGTCTTCCAAATCGAAAGACACAGGAGTTCTTTCCTCTATTTCTAGAGTAACAGTAAAATGCTTCCTAAACATAACAACTTGTGTTATATAGACATAATAGGTTTCTAATACAAATCTTTCATTCTAGGGACTAGTCATAATATTAAATTTCAAACTAATCTCAACTGCATTGCTTGGCATCCTCTGGAATTCATGAGTTTTAAATCAGTTTAAAATAAATGGCCATACCTTTCCCTGTTTTGTTCTAAATTAACATTTTCCCTATCTGCGGATTTTTTTTAATCATTTCCTGCATTGGAATGAAATGCATTCCATTATTGGAAACAATCCATCTCTAGCTTTATGGGTTTTTTCCCTTCAATTTCCCAATGGTGACAGTTAATTAAGCATGATAGTGAAAAACAATATATATTAAGTGTGAGTCAGGATATCTAGGTTCTTGTTCTAGACTTGCCACTGACAAGTTAGACCACATTCCTCTGAGATTCAACTTCTTCCATCTTAAATAAGGGAGGAGAAAGTTATATTTAAAGTCTCATATGCTTATTATAAGAATTAATTTTCCAAAGGTTTACATATAATTATAAGGAAAAGGGAATAACAAAAATCAACTATACCGAGATAGTGAACTAGACTAAGAGAAAAAAAGATATACCTGCAATTTCTTCTAAAGTGTTGGCATGCATGTCCAATAACACAGTTCCATTCAGAATACAACTTCTCAGCTCAAACAAGCTGTGCAATGAAAGAGTAGCCACATAGGGTTTGCTCCACCTTTCTCCTCCATCCTCCACATCTTCTTCAAACTTCAACCACCTACACAAATAAACATTATCAGCACATGGAATATTACATTGTAAATGAAATGATCCTTTGTTCCAAGAATAAAAAGTAGAAACAGAAAGATATTCACATTGCTTCTTGGTTTTGTGGGTTCAAAAGTAAAAACTAGTCCAAGTAATTTGGTTTATTTCACTTTAATGTCATTTAACAAGCATTCTTTATGTCATTGGAAGTTGTATAGAAGACAAAGAAAATCAAATGTTATTTTATTAGTTTGTTGAACTCTTAAAAAGTATGTAAGTGTTTATTCAGTAGTCACAGTGAATCTGTTGTGGAATTAATAGAAGGCACTTCATAGAAGGAAAATGGTAATTGAAAAAGATGCAAAAGGAAATGGAAGAATACTCCTTTTTCTTCAGTAGGAGATCTTAAAATGGAATATTTGAGTCTCAATAATTTTTCCACTTGATTTTTAGGGGTGCTAGTATAATTTGGGGCATATTTTACAAGAAAAATACATATTAGTCCTGCGTGGATGAAATCTAGTGATTGCAGTCATTACCTAGGGACTACAGAAACCTATGAGAATGGAGCTTAGCCTCAAATCCCTGGGCCTTCCTGCCCAGATTGAGAACAGGAGAACGTTGATGTCAAGATGCCAAATCAGAGACCACTGCCTTCTTAGAGTGAAATGAATAATATCTGAGCTTGTTTAACTGGGATAAATGGAAGGAATAAAGAGAAACCAGTGACTCCACTGTCTTGCACACCACTAAATCTCATTTTTAAGGGACTTGTTCTCTAATCCTAATAGATGACTAGTTTAATTCCACCATTTTTAATGAACCCTAAATAAAGCCTAAATTGCTTTTTCTCCCTTTCTTTCCACCATTTTCCTCATTTCACCTCTCCTTAGTCATTTTTGTTCCAACATATGATACACCTATCATAAGTTTATAAGACACTTGAAGGTTGAAAAAACTTACATTTAAGCCCCAAATCACTGACAGTATTTCTTCAATGCTGACAATTTTATAGAATATTTTTGTGTATATGGTTGGGAATTTTTCATTTTAGTGATTCTTAATGATTTTCAGGCCTTGATAGGGCCATAATACTTCACAAAGCATGTGATTGTCCTTAGTACTGTTCATCAACTAGTTGTCCCTATCTAGTAAAGAATAGCCACTTCCTGGCTCCCTTTTGACTAGGTGAGACCATATGATTATTGACTAGTTCTGCACAAGAAATTGTGAGCAGAAATTATGTGTGTCACTTCCAGACTATGCTTTTGCTCATTTTTCTAATTGATTTATTTTCATATTGTTGAAATTGGGAGTTCTTTGCAATTTTTTTATATAATATTCTTGTCAGATACATGATTTGTAACTTGTCTATTACCTTGTTCTTATCCTCTTAACAGGCTCTTTCACAGCACAAAGGTTTCTAATTTTGGTGACATCCAATTTATGAATATTTTCTTTTGTGGTTTGTACTTTTGATATCATGTATAAAAATTCATCATGTAGGTTCTAGGTCCTCCTAGGATTTTTGCCTATATTTTTCTCTCAATTTTGTATAGCTTTACATTTTACATTTAGATTTATGTTTGAATTTTGAATTTATTTTGAATTAATTTTGTATACACTACAAGGTATTTTTTACCTATAGATCTCTAACTGTTCCAGTACCATTGATGAAAAGACAATTCTTTTTCCACTAAATAGCTTTTACTCTTTGTCAAAAATCAAATAGCTCTACTTTGGGTTGGTCTTTCTCAGTTCTCTATTCTATTCCATTGATCTATGTGTGTCTCTGAAAAGAAATTTTAAAAACAAATCTAAAGGTATCTTTCTCCTTTTGGTATAACGTCCTTCAGATTGGAGGCTTGGTCCTTTAGAAAAGAAGAATGGAATCTCCAGGAATTCCAGTTTGGTAGTTAAGATAACCAAATATTTAGATGTTAGTTTGATTCAGCCATAGATTTTATGAATATTACAGGAAGAAGCGTAAGATACTTTCCATAAAAAGAAACCCACAAGTTACAAATATCAAGTTTCTAAACATTTCAAGATTCAGTGTTTTAGGCCAACTCCAGAATTATGCCAAAAGTGATAAAAAGCTGTTTAAATAATTATTTTTAAAAGACTATATTAAAAATTATATATATGTATATATACACACATATGCATATATATATATATCCTTTACACGCATTCTCTCTCTCTCTCTACCCACACACACACCAAACCCTGCTTAAAGATTTGTAGTCATTGAATAGACAGTCAGTTGCAAAACGCCTGATTGCAGTTAATGACCTAAAGTGCTGCAATTTATTCCAGTTTTCAAATAAACTCAACTGACATTTATTTGAACAGCAAGCAAGAGTCTCACAAGCATGAATGAGATGTAATGAACAATGAAAAAAATCAAAACTGCAGGCCAATTGTATGACACTTTCGGGAGGGAGGGGCAGATTTAAACTCTGAAATTATTCGATTTTCCTACAGTGTGTCTGGATCTGTTTTCATCCATGATTAACACCTTGGAATCTCTTTCTACTAAGCTGCAAAAAAAAACCCTGAAATAAAATAAGTGTTTCATGAATTCTTTGAGGATTAAGAGATGAAAGTCTCTTCTACAATACTCATATTAAAAACCTCCAAAATAAAATTCTTCTGCAAATTAGAAATAGATGCTCTCCTTAGAAATTAACTCCTTCTGTTTATTCGATGCCTACTAATTCCTTTTAACTTTTCTAGGATTTTTTATTCTCTGGTTCTACCCAAATAGAAAGTAAAATATTTTCCAAAATTATAGCCTTAGGCCAAGTTATGGATTCTTAAGAGAAAAGACTTGCGGCTACAGATAAGGGAGGCGGGTGCCCACGCCCATGCACCCTTGAGTAGGGGGTGGGGGCGGGGCAGAGAGCCAAGACGACTCCACACTGAGAGGGGAGCCAGACACAGGGCTCTAGCCCTGAGATTCTGACCTGAGCCAACGTCAGGTGTTTAACCCACTGAACTACCCAAGTGCCCCTAGCTGTTCTTAATCCATACTATCTTCATATCTCACATCTTCACATTCACAACACATCTCAATCTTAATGACGACTTAAATCTTTCCCAATTTTGAATACCAAATGCCTTCACAGCATCAATAAAATTGTTTTGATGCAATAATCTTTTTTGACACTGCCTTGTATGTATCAGAGGCCAACTGCTACCCCCTGCTTTGCCTCTTCTGAGCTCATTTGTGGGTAGGACTTTTAAAGGGCAACCACAGTGAGTCAAACATGTTGTCTTCATAACTGCACAGCTGTGGTATCTTTGCATGCTTTTCTATTAATAACATTATATGTTATTTATAAGCAGGACATTGTAATTGTGTTGATTTCATTAGCCCTTGTCATATGGCTTCTCTTAGGGTTTTTAAAAGTGAACAGCTGGCTTTCACAAACATTTATTAAATTATGATTCAAAAATTTAGCTTCAAAATCTAAAACTTTGCTTAAGTTTTACTTGGCAACAACAGTGGGCATGAATTATTCAAGATGTGATATGTGACAGGTGCAATGTGCTGATAAAGTGTCCTTTTTATTTCTACTATTAGGGTAGAAAATTATTAATCTCCCCTGGAATACTAATCAAAAGAAAGAAGTGCTTCAACTAGTTATGCTAATGATTTATTAGAATTAAATTGCATTTGGAAAATCAGATGGAGCCTTAAATTAACTAAAATTAGTCTTTCTAGATGAACTAGGGCAACCAGAATAAAATTACTTCTGCCACTTTAAAACTCACTACATTTCTAAGTCCTCAATAAATACGCTCTGTTCTTCCCTGACGTACTGTGTCTCGCCAAAATTCACCCTCCTCTTCGAGTCTGTTACTATTTTGACTGCTCATCAGATGTCTCCTTGAACCTCAATTAGCTGTACCACGCATAGGGTTACAGAAGCATGGCTAAGAACACAGGTCCTATTTAATAACTAATAATTGACACATCAACTCTTCTGTTCTGTATAAATGAAAGGGAATACATTTTGGTGGTTTAGGATAAACATGTTGTTCAGGTTAATACATGAGAGCATGATAAAATCCTACCTGTTCAACTATGATTAAGTGAAAGCTGTAGATTCTAGTCTTATTCTGCTTCAGGAGAGTGAGCAAGTCACAAGGAAGTTACTGCTTAAGAGGAACAGGTGGGTGGCTCAGTGGGTTTAGCCTCTACCTGCGGCTCCGGTCATGATCTCAGGGTCCTGGGATCAAGCCCCGGATCGGGCTCTCTGCTCAGTGAGGAGCTTGCTTCCCGCCCCGCCCCCCACCTGCCTCTCTGCCTACTTGTGATCTCTCTCTCTGTGTCAAATAAATAAATAAAATCTTTAAAAAAAAAAAAAAAGAACAGATCACTATTTGATCTCGAAGATGAAAAATCACCAGCCATTTTAAGAATAAAGGAGTTACTCCTGACAAAATACACATTCCAATTGTACTTCTCAGTTCTATCATGTACGATGACAGTGAAGAAAGGAATATAAAAGAAATGCTTCCAAAAAGTACCTTTCAGCAATAAAGAGATTCAAACTAACCAGAGCTTGGTAATCATCATACCCACCAGATAGATAGCCTTTCTTCAGGCCGTCCGGGAATACCTAGTATTTCTTCTAACCAGTTGAGGAGAGATGTTTCCAGCCTTAAACAGGGAGGTTTGCACTTTAAATTTCTTATCAATAATTCTTTAGTTATGAGAGAGCAAAAGTCATAATGCTAATCAGTGAAGATTATCATACATTGTTCCTCTGTCACCAAATAAAAAAGATGAGCATTCAGATTATATACATGAAAAAGTCCAAAGCACTTAGTTTTGAAGCAGTTGGGAGAAAAAAAAACACAGAATAGATAGTTAAAATATACCAAGTCATATAAAAACTACTTCAAATTTGGTTTTATATTTAATGTATTATAAGAGAAAACTTTAGAAAATAAATGATTAACTAACGTGATTTTTTATTCACTAAAAAGGGGAATTCAGACAGAACAACATATCACTAATTTAAAATATTAAAAAGGCAAATCTAGAAAATGATTTGACATAAAATAGGTAAAGGAAAGGAACACTTAGTTCACAGGGAAAAAATTAAAGCATATTTTTGGAAAGATGTTCAATCTTACCAATAATTTTGAAAAATAAGATTTATTTTTCATCTATAAAATTAGAAAAAATGGGGGCGCCTGGGTGACTCAATGGGTTAAAGCGTCTGCCTTCAGCTCAGGTCATGATCCCAACGTACTGGGATCATTGCTACATCAGGATTTCTGCTCAGCGGGCAGTCTGCTTCCTCCTCTCTCTCTCTCTCTCTCTGCCTACTTGTGATCTCTGTCAAATAAATAAAATCTTTTTTAAAAATTAGCAAAAGATGTAAAATTTTGATGATTTAGTCTTGCAAGGGTTTGAGGAAAATAAACACTCTCGTACACTGTTCATAGAAATATGAATTACTGAAACATTTTATAAAGATGATTTTGCAAATATCTATAAAAATTTAAAAGCCTGCTCTCATTGGTAAATAAGTTCAACTGTTAAAAATTCACCTTACCTAAACACCTACAAAATAACACCAAAATTATACATGTGAATGATCACTACAGCAATGTTTGTAGCAAACGTATAAAACAACCTAGAACCTTATCAAGAGAGGCTAAATAAAGTTCATTCGTATTGTTAAATGTAATGCAATTATTAAGAAGATTGAGTGCCCTGTACTGATAATAATGGAAAATGGTCCAAATATATTATTAAATGAAAAAATGAGGCATGGACTTTGTTTGTAATCCCTAGTGTATAAATCTTCAAAGGACATACATTTTCATGCAGATCTAGGTCTGAAATTTTTGAGAAGAGACACAAGAGCAGTGATTACCTTTGAAGAGAGGTAATGTGAACAAGAGTAGAGGATACTTTTGCTTTTTTAATCCTTCTGTACTTTGGTAATTTTATTTTATTTTTTTTTTTTTCTGGTTTGTTTGGGTCTTAAAGACAATGTATTTAGTATTGTCTTAAAGACAATGTATTTAGTATTTTATTATTTAGCAGAATGCTTGCTTTTAGTTTTTACAAAACAGTAACATTTCAAGAGTTTCCTTATATTCGATATTAACATGAGTTTTTAAAAAGTTGATAATGACTGCTTAATTTTACAAAATGCCTTCCTGCATATATTGATATAATTCTATGACAATGCACCTTTAATTAAATCATGGCCTTTTAAGACACCTTAAAGGTTTGCCTTGCTTTTTACTTTTAATTTTTTTATTTTTTATAAACATATATTTTTATCCCCAGGGGTACAGGTCTGTGAATCACCAGGTTTACACACTTCACAGCACTCACCAAAGCACATACCCTCCCCAATGTCCATAATCCCACCTCCTTCTCCCAAACCCCCTCCCCCCAGAAACCCTCAGTTTGTTTTGTGAGATTAAGAGTCACTTATGGTTTGTCTCCCTCCCAATCCATCTTCTTTCATTGATTCTTCTCGTACCCACTTAAGCCCCCATGTTGCATCACCACTTCCTCATATCAGGGAGATCATATGATAGTTGTCTTTCTCTGCTTGACTTATTTCGTTAAGCATGATACGCTCTAGTTCCATCCATGTTGTCGTGAATGGCAAGATTTCATTTCTTTTGATGGCTGCATAGTATTCCATTGTGTATATATACCACATCTTCTTGATCCATTCATCTGTTGATGGACATCTAGGTTCTTTCCATAGTTTGGCTATTGTGGACATTGCTGCTATAAACATTCGGGTGCACGTGCCCCTTTGGATCACTACGTTTGTATCTTTAGGGTAAATACCCAATAGTGCAATTGCTGGGTCATAAGGCAGTTCTATTTTCAACATTTTGAGGAACCTCCATGCTGTTTTCCAGAGTGGTACAGCAAATACTAGCAGTTCATTTTATTGTTTTTTTTTTTTTTAATGTTAACAGAGATGGAGTAGATAATAGACATTTTAATTTTCTTCTATTTACTTCTAGTACTTTTTAAATAAAAGGCACCTGCAAAGACTATTCAAAATTTATCAAACAAGAATTAACTAAGCCACTATTATTTATAATATCGTGACTGAACATTTAATTTCACGCTAACTCTGGGTAGAGTTAAGGCAATAATTAAATGCAACCAGAAATTTAATATGATCCAGTGGCTTACAGTGGCCTTCATAGGACTATTTAATCCCTGGGCCACTGAAAAATATGGCCAACAGAAAGAATTTCTAACACTGAGAGCTGTGTGACTATGGAAGGGATAACCTAACAAAGCAATCAAACCTGTGTCAATGGACATGTTCAAGCATATCCCACATCCTCTACCTAGAACAACGCCGCTTCACCTTTTCTTCCTAGCTAAGTCCAACTCAACCTTCAAGAGCCAGCTCAGGAATCACCTCCTCTAGGAAAGCTATCTTGATCCCTTCTCCTTCACCTTTGTGGTTTAGATCCTTGCTACACAAAATGTGATCCTCAAACCAAAAACATTAGAGTCGCATCAGCTGGAAGGTTATTAGAAATGCAGGATCTGAGATTCCATGCCTGAGGCATACAGAGTCTACTTTTCAGCAAGAAAAGTAGGTGATTTATATTCATATTAAAATTTGGAAAGCAGTGGTTAAAGGACAACACTTGCTATGACCACAGTTCATTGTGCACAACTGTGTCACAGCATTCATTAAACAGTAAATACAACTTTGTTTACTTGTCTGAATCCCTCATTAAACTGTGAGATTGTTAAAGTCAAGTCTAAGATTTTGGTTGTTCTCTATCCCTTATACCTGGCACATTATAGATGTTCCATAATTGTTTGTTGAATAAATGAGCAAAAAAGCAAGAATGAATGAATGAAAAGTAAATGTAAAATTTAGCTTATTATTCTTTTACAGCAATTCATCAATTACATGGCAGTATAGAAATATTAATTACAGTTGACAGAAAAGTAATTTTTGAAAAGCAATTTTTGAAAAGTTATTTGAAAAAGATACTATGTTTAGATGTATATATATCCTAGAAATACACTACAAAATATTTTTACCCTCACCAAATAGTACATAAATAAATCCAGGACTATACCTAAAGCCTCTTATAATGTTTTTCCTTTCTTTAAAAAAGCCCCACACTCAGATTATCATATAATATCACTAGTTTGGGCATAGGCCAACAGTTGAAAAGATAGAAATAAATTACTTTTAGATTCCTATTGTTTTCCTGATGACACACAAATTACGCTACTGTTTATCTTTCAGCCTGCAGCTGTTGCTGGCTCTGCATAACTATTTACTATAATTGCTGCCTTCAGATTTCATTCTGACCCATATCCCATTGTAGGATATGCCCAGGCCAGATGAGCAATTTCAGAAATCAAAGCTCATGGATGTTTGCAAAATCGTGGCTTTACAAATCTCTTTTCCAATAACGAACATTGTTTATTATACCTTTACCCTTCAACAAAAATCCTCACCTGGCTGTTTCTCGCCATTCAGCATCCTCACCTTCACGCCAGCAAATCTCATCCAGTTCTGTGAAAAGGTCATGAGGAATGTGTTCTTCATCATCATCCTCAGTTCCAAGAATAAACTGTACTCTCTGTGATGGGGTGTCTACAGAAAGTGAGAGACGTGAACATGCATTACTATGACTTCAACCTTAAAATTGCCTCATCACCAACTTCAACACCACTCCAAACTCACACCTCCCTGCCCCTCCATGTGACAATCATCCAGAGTAGACTTGGGAAATTAAAACTAAATTCAGAGAAAAAAAAAACTGAACTAAATTTAGCATTACATGAAGTCTAGTATAATTTGGGAGATAATTATATAAAATGTAAATATAATATGTATAGATTATCAAAAACAATATTAAATGTTATGATTATTTTTTGATTATTTATAACACTCATCATAGAAACTATTTCTGTATCTCCCTTATATTCATACACATTTTTTCTCATCATCTATCCTATGCTTTATGATAATATTCAGAACAGACTATGATAAAATTCACTTATACTAAAATTATACAGAATGTAATTCACCATGAACTCCCTTGTAATGCTTTTTTATAGTCACACCTTTGCCCCATCACCAAGCCCTGACAACCACTAATCTGGTCTCCACTGCTATAGTTGTGCCTTTTCCAAAATGCTATATAAATGGAAACCAAACCCCAAATCACCTGCATGCTACATCATCTACTGTTGGTGTTTGCCTAAACATTCGAAGACTTCCTATGACCATGACTATGCCACAAGTCACTATGTTCTTGGCAGGGGAGCAAAATAATTTGTGATTTGGACACAAGACACACAATTTCAAGGGTATGCATGATGTTCCTAGAAAGAACATGTTGTTCACAATTTGGGGGTGTCTAAAGTGGGGACCTGTATAATTTGGGGACATAGATTGACTGTGTTTCCTACAAGGCTTCCAGTCCAGCTGGCTAGCCTTACAGTTTCCCGTTTAGTTAAGATAACTGGGTCCCATTTTTAGAGGGACTACTCAACGACAGTTAGTCCAATCTGACCTACTTGCCCATGCTACCCACAAGGTGGTATTCACTCATTGCACTGTGTATTGGCTACAGAAAAGAGGGTATGGAAGACATCCAAAGGTGTTAATAGGTTTTGTGTGTGTGTGTTGAAGACGAAGGCACTGAGGACATCCTTCATTTCTGATAAACTTCTTCAGGTTAAAAGTATTGGTGGTATGAGTCACCTAGCAGAGAAAAGCAAGCCAGCAGTCAATTAGATTTAAGGCACTTGTCACAACTTGAGAGCCACATCAAGGTATTTTCTTTTATGAGGAATACTCCAGGGCAAGTTCTGAAAGATCATTAAATTCACCTCGATTCACTTCAGCAAGTATACTCCATTCCAGTAACTATAACTTCATCTCCTTTCCAATTATCCCCTACTCTAAATATCTCCAACTTTATTTGTCCATTCTTTAATTCACTTTCTGAGAATTAAAAAAAAAAAAAAGAAAGCATGCCTGGGGATTTCATCTTCATTATTTCTTCTTTGGTTTATATTTTTAAAAGATTATCTGATTGTTTACCTAGAAATCTTTACTAGGTAGATGGACACAAAAAACAAAATCCATTCTACCCTTATAATATAGTAAAAGTTATTTTAAAACCTAGTAGGAAAAAAAATCCATTTATTTTAGAAGCAAAACTACAAGGCTATCTAAGAATAAATTTTTTAAACTATACAATACATTTGTGATGAAGATTATAAAACTTTCTTAAACAATATGAAAGTAGACCTAAATAAATGAATGAATGTATACTAATGGAAAGGCTCAATAGTGAAAAACTCATATATTCAATGTTATTCCAACTAAACATTTGGTATTCTCAAGTATTTTTTAAAACACAGAAGAGGGGTGCTGGGTGGCTCAGTTGGTTAAGCGTTGGTCTTTGGCTTAAGTCATGATGCCAGGGTCCTGGGATCAAACCCAGTGTCAGGCTCCCTGCTCAGCAGGGAGTCTGCTTGTCCCTCTCCTTCTGCGCTTCTCCCTGCTCTTGTGCTCTTTCTCACTCCCCCTGTCAACTAAATAAACAGACTCTTTTTTAAATAGATTAATAAATAAATAAAATATGAAAGAATGAGTAAATCTGTAGCAAACATATAGTGATTATGGAATTCTATAATATTAAATATATTTTGTGAAAATAAACCAATTAATCAGTTATTTAAAAGATTAGGTTATCATAGGCACAAATGAGAGGATTTCAGAAGTCAAAAGTGAACAACATATAATTAATATAAAATATACTATAGCATCATACTTTCTGTATAAATAAATGTTTGCAGTGAGGCTCTAGACCCTGCCTATCTCATTAGCCTTATCTTCTGCCACTCTGTCCCTTGTTATTCCATTCAGGGATCATTAGTTTTCTTATGGGTTCTTAAAAATACCATGTTCCTTTCCATGTCAGGGTCACTCTATGCACTGTTTCCTCTACCTCTCCCATATGTCTTTCAGCATCTACTTCAATGTAATACACTTCAGCAAGCCTATCCAATCAGCCTTGCAAAATACACACACAAACACACATAGAAGCACATTCATATGCAAACAATTAAGTTAGGCATCTGTTATCCCAATTCACAGCACTCTGTACTTCTCCTTGTTACAGTTAACTTGATTGTAATTTTAAATTTATTGCACAATAGTAAATCAAATATTTTAAATAGTCAAAAACTAGTCTCTTGGAAAAAGATAGGAATAAGTTCTAAGACAAAACGTTATGGATGCAAAAATACTTTTCAGATTATAAAGCATTATATAAATATTACTGATGATGATTGATGCTAATGCCAGTGGTACTGGTGATGGTTAAAATGAAAATATAGGCCTGCCAAAAGAGATCTAGAATTTGAAGTAGGGAGAATGAGAAAATAATAGTGCCATTGATTAAAATAGAGTTGTAACATGGATGGAACTTGAAAGCCTTATGCTAAGTGAAGTAAGTCAGAGAAAGAGAAATACTATGTGATCTCACTTATCTATGGAATCAAAACAAAGAAACAGACACACACACACACACACACACTAAAGAGCCCCCACTAAACTCATAGAAAAAGAGATTTGTGGTTATCAGGGGCAGTGGGTGGAGGCTGTGAGAATGGGAAGGTGGTTGAAAGGTATAAATTTCCAGTTATAAGATGAATAAGTACCAGGCATGTAATGTAAACATGATGCCCACAGCTGACACTGCTGTATGATATATAGGAAAGCTGTTAGCAGAGTACATCTTATGAGTTCTTATCATAAGGAGAATTTTTTCCCTCTTTTCTTTTTATTGTATCTATATGAGATAATGGAGGGTGGATGTTGGCTAACCTATTGTGGTCATCATTTCACAATATATGTAATACATCAAGCTGTACTCCTTAAACCTACACAGTGATGTATGTCACTTATTTCTCAAAAAAAAAAAAAAAAAACTGGAGAAAGAAAAGGGTCATCAGAATGAGAATCACTATTACAGACTAAGAACTCAAAAGACAACTTTTAGATATGCTAAATTTGAGGTGACTTTGGGACAAACATATAAAGATAGTCACAGGAAAGCTGGAGATTTCACTCTGGAAAAGACGACAGGGTCAGTGATAGAGACATGGGTGGCATTTAGAGAAGTCATATGATTATAATGCATGAGGGCTCAAAAATGAAGAAGTAGGGAGAGAAAAAGACTCAACATTGGGGAAATAATCAGCTTTAAGATTTGGGAGAAGGAAGAGGAGTTAACAAAAGAATGAGAAAAGGAATAGACAGATAGGAAAAAGGATCGATACATTAAATATTTAATGAGTACCTTCATAGGCCAGGTACTATTCTAGGCAGTGAATTAGACTGATGTAAACAGGAAAAAAAATCTCTGTCCTTATAGATTGTAGAGCTGATGGAGACAGTAGCATAACAGGGGCCGTGTTTGGAAAGAATTTCAAAAGGACAAGAAGCTAATCAGATGCTTTAGAATCAATGACAGAACTGGGTAAGAACTACAGGATTTGGCTAGTCTAATGTTCAATAGCACTGGAAGTCCAGGGAATATGTATTATTTTACAATCAGAAAGAAAGAAATAAACTGTTTCCATTTGGAATATAGACAATATTTTCATAAACGGATAGTTAAGAAAATCAAACTACCAGAAGAAAACCCCTAATAGAATCATAATTGCAAATAAGCAAATTTCCTAGCAAAGTTTCATCTTTTCATTATTAGCTTTGTTACTTATATTGTTATAATTACATATTAATACCAGGTTTTTAAGTACATTTTTCCTAACAATAAGTGAAAATCCCCTGTCGGCTCTGTCCCAAAGTTCTCTATTTTTTAGGCCCTTTCTGGAGAAGAGTCAACAATTATGTTGAGAAATAGATTTTTCATAACAAGTACAATGACAGAAGTGACCTGGGAAATTTGCATTTACATATGTGATCTTACTGTCATGAAGACAGGAAGCCTCTTGCACTATGACATTTAGCTCAAGGGAGCAGATTCACAATACGAAATATTTATCATTATGCATTTCTGAATTACTGTATCCTTGTTTCTTCCTCTTTTTTTTTTAAAGATTCCATTTATTTATTTGACAGAGAGAGATCACAAGTAGGCAGAGAGGCTGGCAGAGAGAGAGAGAGAGGAGGAGGAAGCAGACTCCCTGCCGAGCAGAGAGCCCGATGCGGGACTCGATTCCAGGACCCTGAGATCATGACCTGAGCCGAAGGCAGCGGCTTAACCCACTGAGCCACCCAGGCGCCCTGTTTCTTCTTCTTTATCCTTGTTGTACTTTGGTAAATCAATATTCAGATAATCTATCATATGAAATTGTTAAATAATGATTATTTTGATGGTTCTGTTTCAAATTCATGTCTGCAGCCTCTACAAATCAATATCTTCCAACTTCATTTGAACTTTAAAATTTGCTCCTATTTTTTGGAGTTATATAGTCTGTTCCTTTAGAGTCCTACATTTAACTCATTTACATAATTTAAATAATATATTTATTGCTATTAATGCTAATTAGCTCATTCTGTCATAAGATAACAGATTAATTAAATATTTCAGCAGAAGCACCAGGAACTAATACATATTTCTCTCCAAAATGGACATAAGACTACATACAGAATTTACAAATCCTATTCCTGAAAACCTAGTTATCTAACTCATCACCCAAACGAAGGCTATAAAAGGGTCATAAGTGGAAAACTGTAGACACATTTTGGAGAGGATTTTTTTCAGAGGAATCTATAATGTGAGTCCCAAGTCTCCTTGCTCTCCTATAAAGGCAGGGAAGAGGGGTGTCTGCCCCTCCCTCACGTCAAGCAAGTAGAGCTCCAAGAGCATTAGAAGGGCTTGATATGCCCTCCTGGAATGGACTTGGGTATGATTTCTGCCTGAGAAACACAAAGTCAGCCCCACTGCTAATCACTGAGATTGCTGCCTTAGATAACATACTCTTCTAGTATTTATCAAGGCAGTGAGAGTATGTGTATTTTCTGTAAATCATATATGGGCCACACAAGATAGAGACAGAGAACCAGAGGGAGAGAGACAGACTGTGGAATGTGGGTTTCTCTTTGATTCTGTCGCAAAAAGCTGCCATGCAGCATAGACAAGACTTCATCAGAAAGAATATGTCACTATAGCTGAATGCTTAGGGGATGAGGAGGAATAAACAATAAGGCAGAAAAGAGTGCAGGTGAGAGACACTGCAGAGGAGAATGAGTAAATTCAAATTCTTATTAAGCCTAGAGAGTGTGATCTCAGCTTGTGACAGTACTAGTTAAATCAAAACTTTCCTGCACCACCCCTTTTAGTTCTTTTCATTTCCTATGCTCCAAATCTGAAGGGATCAGAAACCAGAGTTAGGATAATGATGGAACATCCGGGAAAAGGAGAAGCTCAAGGTAGGAGGGAAAAAAAAAAAGGGAGCAACTACAGCCTCCTCTTTCCTCAGCTGCAGCAGGCCTGGGCGAGGGAAGGGAGAAAAGCCTTACAGTTAAAGCCAAATTCAAACTTTCACTATTACATGAGTCTAAATATTTTAATTACTGATTAGAGAACTTTGAGTTACCTAAAAAATGACTAGAAAAGCTGGGGAGACTTCCGGTGTTTTCATTCAAAAGCAGAATAACAATTAGACCCAATAAATAAGTACAAAGAGATGATATAAGACAGAAATAGTTATAATAGTTATGATTAAATCCCACAATTTATTCAATGTTACAGTTATAAGAACCTTACAAATGATCATAAATTCTTTTATATTCATAAATGAATCATTAACCTTTAAACTCTAGTTTATTGAAATAGTAGTTGACTATGGTGAGATTATAAAAAGAGAGAAAAAGACAAAATAAATTTTTAATTTATTAATATCTTCTATGGATCAGTTATTTTCATACACTATCTCTTCTATATCTTACAATAACCTAGTATTAACCTGGTATTAATCTTAAAATGCAGTGCAATTAATGAAGGAGCCTAAAAAACAGTACATCCATGTTCATAGATAGAAGGACTCAATATTGTCAAGATGTCAGTTCTTCCCAATGTGATTGGGATTCAATACAATTCAATTAAAATCCCAGGAAGTTATTTTATGAATATCAACAAACTTATTCTAAAGTTTATTTGGAAAGGCAAATGATCCAGACTAGGCAACATTAATATTGAAAAAGAGGAACAGGTAGAGGACCGATACTACCTGACTTCAATGTTAACTGTAAAATGACAGTACTCCAGACAGTGTGATATTGGCAAAAGAATAGACAAATAGATCAACAGAACAGACAGAATAGAGCCCAAAAATAACCCCCATAAATATAGTCGACTAATCTCTGACAAAGAAGCAAAGGCAATACAATGGAGCAAAGGTAGTCTTTCCAACAAATGGTGCTGGAACAATTGGACATGCAAATATAAAAAAATGAATCTAGACAGGGACCTTCTGCCCTTCATAAAAATTACCTGAAAATGGGTCATATTCCTAAATGCAAAACACAAATCTGTAAAATTCCTAAAAATTAACATAAGAAAAAACTTGATATTCAGTAAGGTGGTGCCCTTTATTTCTTTTCTCTTTTTTATTTTTATTTTTTCAGTGTTCCAAGATTCATTGTTCATGCACCACACCCAGTGCACCATGCAATACGTGCCCTCCTTAGTACCACTACCAGGCTCACCTAACCCCCCACGCTCCTCCCTTCCAAAACCCTCAGTTTGTTTCTCAAAGTCCACAGACTCTCATGGTTTGTCTCCCCCTCTGATTTCCCCCAACTCACTTCTCCTCTCCAACTTCCAATGTCCTCCGTGGTATTCCTTATGCTCCACATATGATAATTGACTCTCTCTGCTTGACTTATTTCACTCAGCAAAATCTCTTCCAGTCTCCATGTTGATACAAAAGTTGGGTATTCATCCTTTCTGATGGAGGCATAATACTCCATTGTATATATGGACCTTATCTTTTTTATCCATTTGTCCGTTGAAGGGGATCTTAGTTCTTTCCACAGTTTGGCGACTGTGGCCATTGCTGCTATGAACATTGGGGTACAGATGGCCCTTCTTTTCACTACATCAGTATCTTTGGGGTAAATAACCCACTAGTGCTATTGCAGGGTCATAGGGAAGCTCTATTTTTAATTTCTTAAGGAATCCCCACACTCTTTTCCAAAGTGGCTGCACAAGGTGATGTTTTTTTAGATACAACATCAAAGACACTATCCATGAAATAAAGAACCGATAAGCTGGAATTCATTAAAATTAAAAATTTCTTAAGCAATAATTTAAAAATTAAATTAAAAATCTGTGCTCCGTAAAAAATAATGTCTAGATAATAAAAAGATAAGTTATAGATTAGAAAAAAATATTTGCAGAAGACATAACTGATAAAGGGCTATGATCCAAAATATACAAAGAACATCTAAAACCCAAAAATCAGGGGAAAAAAAGCTCATTTTTAAAAATGGGCCAAAGACAGAAGACACAAACAGACACTTCTCTTAAGACATTCAGATGGTGAACAGACACATGAAAAGATATGCAACATCACTCATCATTACAAGAATGCCAATCAAAACTATAATGAGATATCACCTCACACCTGTCAAAATGGCTAATAAAAAAAAAAAAAAAAAAAAACAAGAAACAAAAGGTGTTGGCGAGGGTGTGGAGAAAAAAGAAACTTCTTGCACCATTAGTGGAAATGCAAACTGCTATAGCCACTGTGGAAAACAGTACAGAGTTTCCTCAGAAAGTTAAAAATAGAACTAACTTATGATCCACAAAATGCACTACTGGATATTTACTCAAAAAATACAAAAACAATAATTCAAATGGATACATGCACCCCTATGTTTATAGCAGTATTATTTATAATACCAAATTATGGAAACATCCCAAGTATCCAATGATAGATAAATGGATGAAGAAGGGAGATATAAATATATATTTCACTCATATGTGGAATTCAAGAAACAAAACAAATGAGCAAAGGGGAAAAAAAAAGAGAGAGAGAGAGAGAGAGCCAAACCAAGAAACACTCTTAACCACAGAGAACAAACTGATGGTTACTAAATGGGTGGGGGGGGATGGGGGAAATAGGTGATGGGGATTAAGGGGCACACTTGTCATAATGAGCATCAGGTAGCGTATGGAATTGTTGAATCGATGTATCGTAGTATGCCTGAAACTAATATAACACTAAATATTTACTGTGCTGTAAATAAAATAAAAACTTAGTAAAGAAGAATATAATAAATGAATGAATGAATAAACAAATAAATATGAGCCAAAGACCTTAATAGACATGCCACAAACAGATGGCAAATAGGCATACGAAGAAACTGTCCACATTGTATGTCATCAGGGAAGTGCAAATTAAAACAAGACTCCATTGTGCATCTATTAAAATGGCCAAAACACCAACCAAATCAAATGCTAGCAACTATCGTATGTGGAGTAATAGGAACTCTCATACATTGTCAGTGGGACTGCAAAATGGCACGAGCATTTAGAAGTGGTTTCTTACAAAACTAAATAATTTTTAACATATTATCCGTAATCACACTCCTTAGTATTTATTCAAAGAAATTAGAAATTTAAACCTGTACACAGATGTTTTTAGCAGCTTTACTCATAAGTGCCCAAACTGGGAAGAAATCAATAAGTTGCTCAGTAGGTGAATGGGTAAATAAACTGTGGTATATCCAGACAATGAAATAGGATTCAGTGCAAAAAATAATGATAGTAATCTATCAAGATAGGAAAAGACATGAAGGAATCTCAAATGCATATTATTAAGTGAAATAAGTCAATCTGAAAAGACTACCTTAGTGTATAATTCCAACTACATGACATTCTGGAAAAAGCAAAACTGTGGAGAGAGTAAAATGTTCAGTGTTTGGCAAAGGATATGAGGGGGAACGAATAGGCTGAGCACAGAGGATTTTTAGGGCATTGAAATATCCTGTATGATATTGTAATGATGATACATGCCATTACACATTTGTCCAAACCTACAGAATTTATAACACCAAGAATGATCCCTAAAGTAAATTAATGGACTCTGGGTAATCATGATGTGTTCATGCAGGCCTATCCTTGGTAAAAAAATAGACCATTCCAGTGGGCGATGCTGATACTGGGGGAGGCTCTGCTTATGTGGAGGCAGGAGGTACATGAGAAATCCCTATTCCTTCCTCTCAATTTTGTTTTAAAACTAAAATGGCTCTAAAAGATAAAGTCTTAAAAAACAGGATGCCTCAGTTTTTAGATGTTATTGTTCACACTAATATGCAGCCTATATCTTATACATGATTATATATATTCAAAAGAAGGAGAAAAAAATAAATTATATTTATGTAGCATATTTGTTTCAGGCATTATTTCTCTTTTAGAATGTTAATCATGTGAAGTTTGGTTTCATTACACAATATTTTAGGAAGTTTATTGAACTAAATTTTACAGCAGGAATTGAGTCCATAGCCAAGTCCTATGCTTCACTACCTCTTCAAAGTAAGATGCCAATTTCCTGAATGGAACATGAATATTTATTTGAAATGAGACTGATGAATTCCTATAAATATCAGATGTGCTTAAGAAATCAATAGCACAACATATACATTTCCAATCCAGTTTATCTTAAATAAGAACCTGGTACACTCTTTTTCCTAAAATTATACAATCTGGGTGATATTCATCTACTATCTACAAAACCAGATCTTATCTGAATCAAAAGAAATACTTCTAAATAGCCTGCTATTTTTGTGGTGGTTCTTTTGGACCAAAAAAAAAAAATCAGTACTTTGAAAAGCCATTAAAAAATAGCATAAATGGCAATTTCACTGTTACACTAAGAAATCAATTAAATCTTTCCATTAGACCTACCGAGAGTGAGGAGATATGTCCATTCGTGTTGCATGACACCTGTTCTAACTACTCACTTAACAGCAACCACAGCCCAGAGCAGCTATGCCTCAACACTGGTTGGTACTATGTTCCTCTTGCTTTTGAAACATTTTGTCTCATCACTGTTCTCAATGACTTTTTTCAGTTTACTCTGCATCAGTAACCTGGGGTTCTATTAATCTCATGCATCCAGCCCCCAAAACTCAATTGGGGTGGTCACATACATTTGAGACTTATTAGTATTTCCCTTCATAAAGCATGAGGACCACTCACCACACTCCTTTAAAATTCTAGTCATAAAAAAATAACGGCAGTTATGAATAAAGAGAATTTCAAAGTCTGAGATAGGGCACCAGGTATTTAAAAGACTTCTCTAAGACACACTGGATAACAGTAATAGTATAGGAAATTATGATTTATTAAAGTAAAATAATTTATTCATGGACAAGAGATATTTTGGGTGGGTTCAAATAACTTATGAGTTCCTGTATCTGGCTTTTCATTTTTTAAAGTAGAAATGATTTTATAGGTATTACGTTACACTCACAAAAGTCTTTTCATGATTATCCTACCAATATACTTTTAGCATCTTAAAGAGGTTAGAATTTTGGGGTGCCTCGGTGGCTCAATGGGTTAAAGTCTCTGCCTTTGGCTCAGGTCATGATTCTAGGGTCCTGGGACTGACCCCCGCATTGGGCTCTCTGCTCAGCAGGGAGCCTGCCTCCTTTTCTCTCTCTGCCTGCCTCTCTGCCTACTTGTGATCTCTGTCTGTCAAATAAACAAATAAAATCTTTTAAAAAAAAAAGGTTATAATTTTAATACAAAAAATGTTCAAATGTGTTACTTAATGACTATTTTTTTCATGTCTATGCCCCTTAAAATTGCATGACATAAATCATGAATTACAGTATTACCAAGATCAGAAAGAAGCTTCTAGGTATAAATATAAATATATGTTGATAGATATTGGATTTATTTTTAAGATGGTAACTGAGAACATAGAGCATTAAAATACAAACTCTAGCCAAGAATACGGTGGATCAAAATATGGATCTGTTTCTATATTTATTAAAATATATAATGGATATAAATAACAACATGAATAAAATAACATGAAGGAATAAAGTTCTCGGGCTCTTAGTAGTCTCTTCTGGAATATTCAAGAGACATCATTAAATGGTGAAAAGATAAGCCACAAATGTGAGAAGATATATGAAATATGTAAAAGCAACAAAGGACTTATAGCCCTAATACATAAAGAAACTCTACAAATCAGTAAGGAAAAAAAATCCAGTAAAAAAATTTTTCAATTTTGGGGCGCCTGGGTGGCTCAGTGGGTTAAGCCGCTGCCTTCGGCTCAGGTCATGATCTCAGGGTCCTGGGATCGAGTCCCGCGTCGGGCTCTCTGCTCAGCAGGGAGCCTGCTTCCTTCTCTCTCTCTCTCTCTGCCTGCCTCTCAGTGTACTTGTAATTTCCCTCTGTCAAATAAATAAATAAAATCTTTAAAAAAAAAAAAAAATTTTTCAATTTCAATTCAAAATTTATCAATTTAATTTTTAAAAATTTAAGGCTATTCAAATGGCCGAAGAGTATGCACAAAGTTGTTCAATCATATTCGTATTCAAGAAATGTAAATTAAAACAACATAGCATTATATACCTTACAATAATGGCCAATGTTAAGAGAATGCCAAATGCTGACAAGAGTGTAAAATGACATAAGCCCTCATACTTTTCTGGTGGAAGTATAAATATGTACTTCACTTTGGAAAATATTTGGCATTATCTGCTCAAATTGAAAATATGCATACCCTATCACTCAACAATAATTTCAAGGTGTGAGAATTACATGTGTGCACCAAGAGACATAAAAAGGCCCACAGCAACATCAATCATAGTGGCTTCAAAATGCAAATGATCCAAAGGCCCTTCAGTAGTAGAATGCACAGCATATACAAACAAATGAATATTATACAAAAATTACAATTAATAAACTAAAGCTATAACTGAAAACATTGGTGAATCCCACAAAAAACAACATTGAACAATAGAGAAAGATACAAACACCCCTATGAGTTCATTTATATAAAATTCAATAACTAGCAAAACACCCAGTGTAACAAGACAAGCTAGAAATCCTTTGGGGGAGCAATGGTAGATAGTGATTAGAAAGGAGCACTAAGAGGGATTTGTAGAATGTAACTACCAAGCTAGTAGTTATACACATGTTGATGATCATTCACTGAGTTGTACATTTGGGGAGGAAGGATGGTTCACGGCATCCAATAGTAACCGAAACATCAGAGAGAGAATCTGGGCCACCTGACTTATATCCAAGTTTCACCAAATAAAGAGGCAGAAGTTTCTCAGGTTCAATGGTTCTTGAGCCTAGTTGGATACTAAATCACTGGGATACTTATAAAAAAGATACCAGAATTCAAAGAAATACCCAATATTAATGAAAGTCTTTGAGGGTGGGGTCCAGCATAAATATTTTTTAAAGATTTTATGTATTTATGTATTTATTTATTTGAGAGAGAGAGAGTGGGAGGGAGGGGAAAGGGGGAGGAGAAGAGAGAGGGAGAGAATCTCAAGCAGAGTCTACTCTGAGCACAGTGCCCAATGTGGGGCTCCATCTGTGACCCCGAGATCACGACCCAAGCTGAAACCGAGAGCCATACGTTTAACTGACCGAGCCATGCATGCGTCCCCACGGATCAGTATTTTTTAAAGTTCCTCAGATGATTTTAATGTATAACAGGGCTTGACGGGGATTTCTAGAGCTTCATTTGTGGAAATTTTAGTATATATGTAAGTTACCTAAGTATTGTTAATGTACAGATTCTGATTCAAAAGGTCTGGGCTAGGGCCTGAGATTATGCATTTCTAATCCAATGGGATTGTTAATGTTGCTGGCTCATGCACTACACTATTTTTTTTTAATTATTTAAATTGTTTTAGGTAGGTTCCATGCCCAATGTGGAGCCCAATGTGGGCTCAGGACCTTGGGATCAGGACCTGAGCTGAGATCGAGTCAAATGTTTGACTGAGCCACCCAGGTGTCCTGGACCACACTTTATACAGCAAATTTTCTAGAACAATGGGTCTCAAGGTTGGCTGCACATTAGAATTATCTGGTGGTACTTAAAAAAAAAAAAAACACCTACAGGTTTAGGCCCTACACCCGAAGGGTCTGACTAGTGTGGGGTTAAGCCATCACCATGTTTTTAAAACTCACAAGTATAGTCAATGTTGAGAACCACTGTTCTGAAAAATTGACACACCGCATCCAGCTATAGGAAAAAAAAAAAGAAGAAACAGAGGGAACACGTTTATTTATGTTTGTTTACTAACCATTTGTAAGGTGATATGAACATAATTTTTCAAGTACTAGAAAATAACGAAAATTCAAAATACCCATTAAAGTTTAGTCCAACATATGTAGTCCATTCTCAGAATCTAAGAGGAAGTCTGGACTAACTGTAAGTAGATGAAGGATTGAATGAGAAAATCCACATAACTGTCTCTTTATTACATTCCCAGACTCCACTTCATGGAAAAAAAAAAAAAAAAAACCCTGAAAATGTCAAGGACACTTTTACACCTCCACTCTCGGTCTACCAACTCAGAGACAATCATCCTTTTATCACGCAGGTGAGGATACCCAACAGAATTTTCTTTACCAAGTCCCAACAATAGTTATTCTACCTCTGGCTGAAGTACCTGGTATTTGGAGAAGTTTAATGTTCTAACTATATACAGTGATTGAAACAAGGAGCATACTGAGGGCAGTGCATCTCTAAGAAAAATAATGGGGAAATTGTACAAATACTACAAATCAATGGAGAATCAAAAATAATCTCAATGGCCCAAAGGAAGATCATACCTCTAAAAATTATCTGATTCAGCAATGAAAGAAAATGCCCAGAATACCTGGGAATTATCAATAGACTATAAAAATGGACTCTGTCAAGAACAAGAAAAACTAATTAGGAAAGGACAGGAAGAAATAAAAGAAAGGGGCGCCTGGATGGTTCAGTCAGTTAAGCGTCTGCCTTTGGCTCAGGTCATGATCCCAGGGTCCTGGGACTGAGTCCTGAATGGGGCTCTCTGCTCAGCGGGGAGTCTGCTTCTCCCTCTGCCCCTTCCCCCACTCATTTTCTCAATCTCTCTCTCACTCGCGCGCTCTCTCTCAAATAAATAAAATCTTTAAAAGAAAGAAATATAAAGAAAATAGTATGAGATAAGCAAGAACTTTAATAAAACTAAAATGCAACCACAAAATCAAAACCAATAATAGAAATAGTAAAATGCAGAACTGATATTGCAGAGAATCAAGTGGATAATATGAGAAACTAACTTTAAACCACAAAGGGAAAAGACAACACACATCACTAATCCAACATGCAGATAATTAATGTTTACAAAGAAGATAACAAAGTGGAACAGAATCAGATAAAACAGGAAAATGTAATGTAAGCAGAAAAATATCAGTGTATGCATACTGGAAAGGATTTTTAATACACCCATCACTAGGCCTGTCTTAGCAATTTTCTTAATTAAAGGAATCCAGAAAAATGTCTATAAGCATTCAGGCTTAAAAGATATAATCTTTAAAAATGAGGGGGAAAAAAACAGAGACTACAGATTCCTCTGCAATGCTTACTGAAAACAGATACTGAATAAAGAAATATATATGGAATATTAAAAGTAAAAAAATTACCTCAAATGTGATATGCCACTAACTTCATATTTGAATACAAAGGAATGACTAAAGGGGTACCAAGGGTTTGAGAGAGATCAGGGACTGTTTAAAATGGCAGAGACTCAATCCTGTTTAAGAAATGGTGAGAACGATCCAGTTGAGAGGAAGAGGTCAACTAGATTATAAATTGTGTACATCTCCGATGGTAGGGAACAGGAAATAAACATAATTGAAAAGGAAACTCCCTTACTGCATCAAAAGAAAGTTGCAGATATAGACAGATAGATATGCTTAATAGGGAGAAGGTGAATGAGTTCATTCTGATGACAAATTGATCCTCCAAAGTAGAAAGCATCTGCTAAATGACAGTAAAGAAAGGGATGGTGGAGAATGATGAGAATTTTGAACAGTTAATTTAAAAATCAAAGAAATAGAATAGAACTGAATAGGCGCTGTTAAAGGTCAATTATATAATGAATTCAAGCAGTTATATTCTGCCCTCTTAAATGATTTCATCCAGCACAGTGTGCTCATTGGGGCTGCATAGAGAAAGCAGGAACACAGAGGGACCCCAATACAAGTATGATTAAGTGGGAGTGAAGGTATGAATAAAATTAAAACAGGGAACCTATGATATTTAGAATATTAGCAAAAGCATTACTAAAATTATAGGCTATGAAATCAGAGTAGGATAAGAAAATAATGAAAAAAAGATGACAGCACGGACAGGAAAAATGTAGAGAGGTCAAGCATTTGCACAGGCAGACAAGCAGGAGAGATGTGTGGTCAGAAAGCAAAGTGAATGCACTGATGACCTCAGTGGCAGAGTAGTTATGGATGAATACTTCAGCTAGGTGTAGTGGAAGGAAAGGGTCAGAGGAGATGGGAATGTCAAGAAACTGAAAGCTAGATTCTTGGTTATGCTATGTACACAGGCTTTCACAGCACTCAGAGATTGCTAACTACTACTGTATCACTATATTTTGATATTCTGTATCTACTTCCAGAGGAAGAAGAATCACAATAGTAGAATGTCCATGTCCTTAGAGGGAAATTTGGTCAGCATCAGCAGTAGTATGTGGGAACTTAACAAAGATATTTTCCCATCCCAGGGGGTTTAACTGTTTAGAGCAATGACTATTATTTGTATATATTGTCAAGAGTTTATACAACTAAGTTTTACAACTTATATGTATTTCCCCAATCACAAATCTAAACCAACTCTCACCTTCACGAAGCACAACCTGAGAAAAATAAAGATCAAGGTTTTTCTCTCTCACTTCTCCCCCATCAGACCAACTAACGTCTTTTGTAAAGTATAAACGATTTTATGAGCATGAGGTATGATTTCTAATTATGGATTTAAGCAAGTATAAGATTATTACCATTGCAAATTTAATAAAAAAACAAACAAACAAACAAGAAGACAGATTCTTACCAAAGGAAGGTGACTCCCTCCCATCCTCTAATCCTGAATCTCTTTCTCTGTCTCTCTTTCTGTGTTTATGACCACGATGCCTGTGACGTCGATGGCTTTTTCTTCCTCCCAGGGGCACGTGAACTCCAATAAATAGTGTCCGATGACCTTCAGCAGAAGCAAATGCATAATTAAACTCTAAATTATTCCAAACTGCCGAAGAGGATGATTTACACGTCAATAGAACTCAATTCAATTCAATCCAGCAAACCATTTTTGAGTGTTTATGGAATGTAAAGCTTGCGACTTGGCATGTATTTTGGCACTTAGACCTATTGAAATATACCATAGATCTATCAGAAACATTTACAATACTAATAGTTTGGTTATAGATCTTATAATAACCATTAGTTTATTAATTGCCTTAATCTCTCTGTGTCTTTTCCTTATAACTTATAATTATACACTTCTCATTAAGAAAATTTATTCTATTTTCTCCCTACCCTCAACTGTTATCTCACCAGTCCCCTTCCCTTCACAGTTAAGTGTGTGAAACAATTACTATCTCAAAAAACAGATTTCACCAATGTCCACAGTAATGCCAAATTCCATGGAGATTTTTTGGTTCTACTATTTTTGTCTGTGGCACTTGATACTATTGACCACTCTCTTCTTGATGACCACTTTCTCTTGGCACTCCTTCTCTGTTTTGTTCATATTAGTTTTTTTGTTTTGTTTTGTTTTGTTTTGCTGGTTCTTCTATTTATCCATTCAAGGTTGGAGATCCCCAAGCTCTATCTTTGACTTTATCATTTCAGCTGATACATATTTATTACAGGCTCTAAGACCTAAAACTTGATGATAGATTGCTCTCTTGGGCTGCCGTCCTATGCATACCTCCACTTATTAGACACATTACTTGCATATCCTTCCCAGAGGCATGTCAAACAACATGTCCATGGAACTCATCCTCTTCTCTATCTTCCAAGTATCAGCCATCTATCGTCTATGTTAGTAAGTACACCATCTATCCTGTCATCTCAGAGACCATCTAATTTATGACCAGGTCCTCCTTTACATCTCTAGAATCCATTCCCTCTTCAGTATCCCTAGTGTTGCTGTCTTAGTTGGACTCTGATCATTTCCTACCAGGACTACTAGAATATTCTCCTTCCTGCTGTTTTTTGTTTTGTTTTGTTTTGTTTTCCTTTCAAGCTACACTCTTGTCCCACTTTTTATCCATCCTGAATGCCAATGGCTTATTTTTTCCCCAAAAAATGCAAGTCTGACTACATTATTCCCCTACTTTAAACTCGTTGATCATTCTCTGTTGCCTATATGAGAAAGCTCTTAGTTCTCTTTAAGGCCAAATGAGATGAGATCTGCCCTCTGCCTATATCTCTAGCATACTTCTTTTTTTTTTTTAGATTTTATTTATTTGACAGACAGAGATCACAAGTAGGCAGACAGCTAGGCAGAGAGAAAGAGAGGAGGAAGCAGGCTCCCCGCAGAGCAGAGAGCCCGATGTGGGACTCAATCCCAGGACCCTGAGATCATGACCTGAGCTGAAGGCAGCGGCTTAACCCACTGAGCCACCCAGGCGCCCCTATCTCTGGCATACTTCTAAATACATTCTGCTTCACATACTAAAAGCCAATGTGAGTCCATTCATCCTTTTAGCCAAATGTCCTCGAGTCTCTGTTTTTACTTAATATTGTTCTTATTCTTCCAATTGTAGGAAATGTCTTTGTCTCTCCTAATTATCTGGTGAAAACCTACTCATCTTTCAAGTCTCAGTTCAAGGATTATGCGACCTATAAAATTTTCCATACCCTCTGATTCTAAATACAGTTGACCACTTTCTTCCTTAAGGACTCTCCAGTACTTAATGACACTTGATTGTAATTACTTACCTAAAAGTCATTTTTTTCTTATAAATCATCTCTGAGAAGGACACTATGTTAGTCAATTTGTATCTTTAGCAACTAAAACAGTGCCGGGCATACAGCAGAGGCCTAACAAATGTTTACTGAGATAACAAACATTTTATTGAGAGGTATTATGCCATGAATCAAGAATACAAATATAAAGAAGATATTATTTCATTCCTATAAGTTATCAGGTTTCAGGCCTTCCCAACTCACGAAAAAAGTGGAACTCACAAGTGTGATGTATTGCCCTGGGTATCCCTTCCCTGAACAAACATATCAGAATAAATGAAGAGAAGATGTGAACCCTAAAACAAACACACATTAATCTATGCATTCAATATAATTACAAATTTCTAGCATTATTATTTCAACATAACTAGATAAATAATGTAAAATGTATAAGGAAAAACTGAAAGCAAAATAACAAATAACATCTTGATAAAACTTCACCTTGTGAAATATCAAGCTATACCACAAAGTTGTATACTTAAAGTAATTCACAATTTTGGAATCTTAAATGTTAGTAATTTCAAATTACTTGGACCATCACTACATTGTTATTCTCTAATATGTTGAAGATTATTAATCAGGAGGAATGTGTTGAACATGAAAAAATTCAGACAGACCCTTGTGTAAAACTAGCATTTAAGAGTCAGAAAAAGAGGGCACCTGGGTGGTTCAGTTGGTTTAGCGACTGCCTTCAGCTCAGGTCATGATCCTGGAGTATCAGGATCAAGTCCTGCACTGGGCTCCCAGCTCCACCGGGAGTCTGCTTTTCTCTCTGACCTTCTCCCCTCTCATGTTCTCTCTCACTGTCTCTCTCTCTCAAATAAATAAATAAAATATTTTCTTTAAGTGTCAGAAAAAGAAATTAAATACTTAATAGTTAAAAAATAATGAAGTTATAGACTTTCAATTAAATATGGGAAATTAAATACCTGCTTTCTATCTCTATTGTTGCTGGACACTACATTCTTAATGCCAAATTAGGAAACAATTTTTAAAGAACACTAAAAAAGGAATGATTAATAAGTTTTGTTACAATTAAGTCAGAAACTTCTCTTTATCATAAGAGTTGGGAGTCTACAAGGCATTAAAAAATGTATTTCTGGGGCACCTGGGTGGCTCAGTGGGTTAAGCCTTTGCCTTCGCCTCAGGTCATGATCTCAGGGTCCTGGGATCGAACCCCGAGTCAGGCTCTCTGCTCTGCAGGGAGCCTGCTTCTCCCCAATCTCTCTCTGCCTATTTGTGATCTCTCTCTCTGTCAAATAAATAAATAAAATCTTTTAAAAAAATGTATTTCTAACACATATAACTGATAAAGGACTAACTAACAAGATATAGAAGGAAATCCTACAAATCCTAGGAAAAGATGAAAACCCAATGGGAACATAGACAAAAAACTTAAATAGGCATTTAATAAAAAAAAAAAAAAGAAAATACAAATTGCTAATAAATGTAAGAAGAGGTCCACTAGTTCTCAGAGTAATGGAAATTCAAATCATAATGAGGTATCTCTTTACTCCCACCATCTTGGCAAAAATTGAAATGGTTGACAATTCTATGTCTTGGTGTGGTCTCATATAGTACCAGTAGTATTATACAAAACTACTTTGAAACAATATAACATTCTTTATTAAAATTGAAAATATGCATACCATATAACCCAGCAATTTCCTTGGGCCCTAGAGAAGTACATGAAGGTGTATAAAAATATAAGAGACACATATAAGAATCTCTACAACTGCATTGCTTATAAAGACAAAGTGCTAGAAACAACCCCAAAATCCATTAACAGAATGTATTAAGTAGAAGATATTCACACATTGGGATATATAGAAAAATAATCCACAAGTATGCATAACAATATAGATGAATCTCACATATTATTGAGCAAAATATATATATATATATATATATAATTTCTTTTATAAGGCTTTAAAAATAGAAAAACTAAAATATACTGTTCAGAGATGCATACACAGGAAAAGATCAATACAAAAGTCAGAAAACTGGCATAAAGGTGAATAGGATCTGTGACTGGTGAGAGGAACATGAGGAGCTTCTGGGGTGTTAGAAATGTTCTGTTTCTTGATACAAGTTTTTGCTTCAATAATATTTAAAATTTATACATAGGCTTTATGTACTTTTCTGTATGTTTGTTTCATTTCAAAATTTAAAAAGTTAAAGAAACCAAAGAGGAAGAGTTTTAAAAAGGGGACAGCTATTAGTTTACATGCTATAAAAAAGTCAAACAAGATTAAAACTGAAAATTAGCCATTACTGTTGGAAATTGATGTTTATCTGTTATCTTCATAAAAGCAATTTCAGTGAATGAGGAAATGAATAAAACTGAGGAAATTTAGGCAATGAATATTTCCTAGACGTGAAAATAAAGACTTTACAGAGGGCAGTACTGGAACTAAATCTCTAGATTGCAAAGGTTTCTAATAATTACTGCTGAAGATAACCATTCCCCAGACAGACAAAAATAAGAGGCACCAGACACCTTAGGTGCAAGTCCAGAGGGCCTGGCTGGGTATAGTGAATATTGTCTTTGTTTATGAAATGTAGATTCGATGGGTCTATGCCAAAAGTAACATCCTAAAAAGTTGCCAAGTCAAGGCTAAAATAAACCATCTGAAACTATATCCAAGCATAATCAGATAAAAGGATGCCAAGACAGACAGCTGAACTGATGTCTTGAGGACATTAAATGCAAGGAAGACCAAACTGAAGGAGTTTCCTGAGGCAGAATCTTGCAGGCTGGTTAAAATATCAAAATTCACTTGGATAAATAACTATGATTGAATTGTTGGATCACATGGTAAGCTTATGTTTACCTATATGAGGAACTGCCAGACTGTCTTCCAAAGTGGCTGTACCATTTGCATTCCAACCAGCAATGAATGAAAGTTCCTGTTGCTCCACATTCTTGCCAACATTTGATGTTGTCAGTGTTTTGGATTTTAGCTATTCTAATGGGTATGTGGTGATATCTCACTTTTAATTTGCAATTCCCTAATAACATACAATATTGATCATCTTTTCATATGCTTATTTACTATCTGTATTTCTCCTTTGGTAAGGTGTCTGTTCAGATTTTTTTCCTATTTTTTAATTGGATTTTTGTCTTCTTATTGTTGAGTTTTAAGGGTACTTTGTATATTTTGGATATAAGTCCTTTACTGGATATGTCTTTTGCAAGAATCTTCTCTTTAGTTTGTCTTTTCATTGTAACATTGTAACAGTCTTTCATAAAGTATATGTTTTAATTTTAAGGAAGTTCAATTTATTGGGGTGGTACAGCCTGTTAAGCACCTGGCTTAACAGGGTCCTGGAATCAAGCTCCTCATCAGGCTCCCTGCTCCATAGAGAGCCTGCTTCTCCCTCTCTTTCCCTCTGTCTCCCATTGGAAGTATGTGAGTAGTAGAAAAGAAGCAAAGTTTTAGTTGTATAGAGCCAGAGCTCATCTCCAGAAAATTCTTCTAAATTCTACAGGTTATATATACAAGAAGCTTGACATAAGTTTTCTTAAATTTTAAGACAAACCTAAAATTTTTGTGAAATTATAAATAAGTTATAAGGATTGAAGCAACTTCTCTAGACTACATTAGTAAAAAATAAATTTTAATTAATAATGATAAAGATGGAGTTAATGTTCCATATCCTTAACAGAAAATTATATTTACAAATCCTTGACATTAAGGGTCAAAAATTTAGGGGGAAAATATTACACAGCTATGCCAGTTCATTTCTAAAAGTACGCTATTTCTCCAAATGTTACAACTTTGTGCTATTTTTTTTTCCTAAAGATTTTATTTATTTATTTGACAGACAGAGAGACAGCAAGAGAAGGAATACAAGCAGGGGGAGTGGGAGAAGAAGCAGGCTTCCAGCCTAGCAGGGAGCCCGATGCGGGGCTCAATCCCAGGACCCTAGGATCATGACCTGAGCCGGAGGAAGACCCTTAACAACTGAGCCTCCAGGTGCTCCTATTTATCACTTCTTAAGTGAGTATTTGTTGATTTTTTTCTCATTCTAAAGAAATATCCACCTTTGTACCTAATTTATATTCTAATGTTGTTTTTTCCCTAGAGAACATTCAAAAATGCTTAAGTGTCAGCCCTCACAAAACCTACATCTGCCCTTAGGCCACCTGTATGTGAATAGCCCACAGTTTTGTGTCTCCATCTCCAATCTCTTTCGCAAAGTGGAAACTGTCATATCCCAAGCACTCAGCTGACACTTCCATTGCATGTCTAAAAGACGACTCAAAATCAACACATACGGGACTAAACTCCTAGTCTTCTCCATCCCGACCCCTCCTATAAGTCTTCCCCCATAACTCTGTCTATCTCAATTGATGACAAAACAATTTCCTAGCTGCTGAGAACAATTATCTTGGAGTCATTATAGATTTCTCTCTTTTTCTTAAGCCTACAACCCATCCAACAGGAAACCTAAAGGAGCAAACGGCAAAATATGTCTGGAATTTGACAACTTATTATTTTACTTCACCACCCTGGTCAGGGACACATAATACCCACCCTGGATGACTGAAACAGTCTCCTGACAGTACTTCGTGAATCTACCTTTAGTCCCATGGTCTGCACCAAGCACACTAGCCAGTGGAGTCCTCTTAAAATGCAGGTTAGATCACGTCATTCATTTATCCTTGTAACATTACCCTCTTTTACTCAGAGAAAAGGAGATTTTTCTAGGCCTCTCCGAGGACTTCTGTGACCAGCACACCCCACTCCTATTATTTCTCTGATCTCTCCTCCTGCTGATCTCCTCCTCACCCCACTCACCTTAGCCACACTGGCCTCCTTGCTGTTCTCACTACCGCCCTGGGAACTTGTCTCTTTTTTCCCTGCCTGAAATATTCTTCCTACTTGGATAATTGATCACTTTTTTCAAGTCTTTTCTCATATTTCACCTTCTCAGTGAAACCTACACTAAACACCTACTTAATACTACACCCTACACTTTGACCTAACGTATGCTTCTCGGACTCTTCTATTTTTATTTTTTCTATAGCACTTACATACCATGTATTTAACTTATTATATTTAGTGTTTACTTTCTAGTTTCTTCCCAA
Organism: Mustela nigripes; assembly: GCF_022355385.1. Classification (NCBI taxonomy): domain Eukaryota; kingdom Metazoa; phylum Chordata; class Mammalia; order Carnivora; family Mustelidae; genus Mustela; species Mustela nigripes. The sequence continues at coordinate 57,934,066 of NC_081559.1, read as the reverse complement.
ATTTTCCCACATAAGAAGAGCAGAGATTTTTTATTTGTTCGATGATGTATCCCAAAAAGATCTAGAACAGTGTTTGATAGTTCTTGATGCTCAATAACTTTTTATTGATTATATATATATTTTGCATGAATAGAGATGATATTTTTAAGTAAAATATTTAGATAACAGACATGATAATGCACTGGCTACTAAACACATTAAAAAACTTAAGAATGGAAAAAAATGGTATGGCCACAAATTTCAAAGCAACAGTAATGAAAAGGCCACAATTTATGGCTATGAAACCATACAGAAAATACTTCCTGTTTCTGCATGGTTAGGGACTTCTGAAGCAAACGAAAACTGAAATCTGGAGTAAAGGACAAGCTTTGGAGATTAACGGTTGACTAAAAGGTAGAGACCTTCAAAGAAATGTAGACATTTATCTTCCAATGTCTTTACATTGCAAAAAATAATAAATCCCCATAGCTACTGGTTTATATTCCAAAGGGTTTAAACTAGGGATCTTCCTCTTTCTTTTTTTGAGATTTGATTATATAAGAGATAAAATCTCTCTCTCTCTCTCTCTCTCTCAGGAGGGAAAACGCAGCTGTAGAGAAATTTCTAGATAAGCTCCCAGATTCATAATCTTAGGGCTCCCCCCCCCCCGTGCATATAGCCACCTGGTTCTCACCACATCACCTTAAAGGGGAAGAAGGAGGCATGGAGAACCAATATGGTTATTGTTACAAGTAGTAAGAGCCAGCCTCTAATCCAGAAACCACCTCATGTTCACTTTTAAAACAAAATTAATAAATGTAGATATTAAAAACATCAATGGATTTAAGAGACTTTCTACAAAGATTATATGGGAATATAATAGATATAAAATATTAAACATGAGGCCTATTACATAGCAGACATGCATACTAAAGTTCCCTTTCCCCTTCATATGGCTCACCCCTCAGTGGCTCATAGGAATAAGAAGACAGAATAAAATTTACTTGTCCTATCTCATTATCTTTCTGTTTCCTTGTATATTTTCAGCTTTTCTAATCCCAACTATAATAATCCTGGATTAAACAACTAGAGAATCACATTAGATCCTGTGGAAAACAGTATACAAATAAAATTTCCAGATTAACATTTCCATAAATTTTTCCAAAAACTTTATATCCAAAATTGAATTTTCCATCCTAGTAAACATCACTTAAGAAGACAAAGAATCAAATAACTTACTGATAAATGTCATTGTTCAGAAATCACTTGAATATTATTAAGCCTAATTTAAACTATTTTTAAGATTTTTACAGGGAAAATTTTATTTTATGATGTAACAAGTCCAAAAATTTAGTTAAAAGAGGAAATCTCCTCAAATGAACATTTCTTTTTTTTTTTACTTTTTTTTTAAGATTTTTTTTTAAATTCATTTGAGAGAGATACAGAGATAGCACAAGTAGAGGGAGAGGAAGAAGCAGACTCCCCACTAAGCTGGGAGCCCAAGGTGGGTTCAATCCCAGGACCTGGAGATGAGCTGAGCCAAAGGCAGATGCTTTACCATCTGAGCCACCCAAGTGCCCCTCAAATGAACATTTCTTAAGTTAATCAAAATAGTCAATAATTAATTTCATATCAAGTCAAAACCCCAAAATTAATAAAAATGCAAAATCATTTAGATAAAAATATATTTCAAAAAATATTAGTAAGAATGGGACAGTGCTATTAAAAGATTTTTTGAGATAAGCACAGAACACTAGAATTTACTTAGAATTCACCTATATGTCACTTGAGAGAAAATAGTTTCCCCATTAGAAACATAAAGGTTCATTAAAGGTAACATTGTAACATTATTGGGTGCCTGGGTGGCTCAGTGGGTTGAGCCGCTGCCTTCCGCTCAGGTCATGATCTCAGGGTCCTGGGAATCCCGAATCCCACATTGGGCTCTCTGCTCAGGAGGGACCCTTTCTCTCTCTGCCTGCCTCTCTGTCTACTTGTGATCTCTCTCTGTTAAATAAATAAATAAAATCTTAAAAAAAAAAAAGTAACATTGTTTTCTGAGTAAAACAAGTCCTAGATTTTGGACACTTAAATTGTGTGCATACAATCTTGCTAAGCAGATACAGAATTATTATGGATTTTTGTTATGTAAGAGATACCAGTACTGAAAGAACTCAGTGTGGCTGTGGTCATAGTATTCTGACGGTTTACTAAATGCAGTGAGATTAGAGGCATATTTGAGGATGGAAAGGACTCCTAGTATAATTAATAATAATACTAATAAACTATTCTTTATTTAGCTAGGAGGGAAGGGGCCAAGCTTACCTACTCTTGAAGAGAACTATGGGTGTGTTTTGTTTTGTTTTGTTTTGTTTTTCAGTGAAATGAATACAACGCAGCTGGTGCATAATTACTGAGTTGCTACAGCCATTTAGATGTGTCAATCATAGGAAAAGGTCAAGTATATTAAGCTGAATAAGCATGTGATCTTTAATTCCATGGAGACTCTAACAGAGTCAGGAAACACAACAAGCCATCATTTATCATAATATATCAAAGAATTCTAATTCCAACAGCAATTCTCTGCTGAGGGAGAGTAATGGAAAGAGACCAAGAAGGTTGAGTGAGTGTGTGTGTATGGGCTATTGCACTGCTGTTTCTTGGGCTGCTTCACTGAAAAGAAAAAAATGTCAAACCAGTGTTGGTCACAGTCACCAGACCTCAGGGCTGGATTTGTAATCATTACAAAACAATGGGTCACATGATTGTCACTACTTTATAAAAAAAAAAAATTGGAATCTTGTAAGTGCTAATGTACTCATCAAAAAAGCCATAGTCTGAGATTTACTAGTTTACTAAGGTGACATTTAAAAAGAAAAACAAAACAAAAAACTTCTTTTTATAAGTTTACAACATAGTCTTGAGCAAGACACAGCAATTAAATAACTTTGTATCTTGAGATAGTGTTATTTTTCATCTTGGAACATGAAAAGCCTCAACATGTAAGCGTCAGCATTTTTCCAAAAAATGAATGAATCCTAATAATATGTATTTTCTAAGGAAAAAAAAAAAAGCCAGAAGAATTCCTAGTTCTGGTAGGTTGTAAAACAGCTTGATGTTGGATGTTTACAGTACTCAAAGAGAGGCTAGAATTTAAATCAGTTGAGAAATGGAATAATAAGGAATGCTTACAGAACATGATCCTTGCACTTAAAAGGTAACTATCCAATTGTAGAGGACTCAAGTCCAACGAAGAAAACAGCAGCAAATATACAAATTAGAATAGAAATAAAAAGCAGTAAGCAATACCAATCTGGATTAAAGCTAATGTTCTTATGTGGTATCAGCCATTAAATGCTGTAGGAACTTGTATTAGAGTAAAATCAATCATAACTTGAGCAATCAAGGAAAATTTCATGGAGAAGTTAGAACTTGACTTGAGTCTTACACAATAAGAACGAGGAGTGGGATAATGTGTGCAAAAGCAGAGGAGCATTCTGGGGGGATAATGTAAGGTACATGCTATGACAGGAGAAAAAATAAGGTAAGATAGAATACTTTTATGATCACAAAAGCTTGCAATTTCACTATTATTTTATTTATTTATTTTTCCAGAGAGAGTATGTGTGAAGAAAGGCGGAGGGATGCAGCAAAGAGAGAGGGAAAGGCAGAAAATCCTAACCAGTTTCCATTCATGCTCAGTGCTCACAGTGCTCAGCACAGGGTCCGACTTTGGGCTCAATCTCATGGCCCTGAGATCATGACCTGAGCTGAAATCAAGAATCAGTCACTCAACTAACTGAGCCACCCAGGAGTCCCATCAATTTCACTATTATTTTAAAATATTTATGTTTGGGGGCACCTGGGTGGCTCAGTGGGTTAAAGCCTCTGCCTTCTGCTCAGGTCATGATCCCAGGGTCCTGGGATTGAGCCCCACGTTGGGCTCTCTGCTCAGCAGGGAGCCTGCTTTCCTTCCTCTCTCTCTGTCTGCCTCTCTGCCTACTTGTGATCTCCGTCTGTCAAATAAATAAATAAAATCTTTTTTTAAAAAAATTAAAATTAAAAAAATAATATTTATGTTTGCTGTTTTATTTTGCAAGGAAGAGAGAGGAAATAGATCAACATATGTTCTGGGATACTTTTAAAAAAGAATGCAAAAGAGAAGGTGGTACTCCTCACCTTCCCAACCCATTTTAATTAATTTGTGATTTCTGAACAGCCCTGCCACTTTGCTTTAGGGAAATAGTTTAGAAAATGAGCAAAAATGTAAAACTGTAAAATATTCCAGATTTAGTTTTGTATTGTGTTAATCCAAAAGACATGTGCACATGTAAAAACTGGCTCATTCTGGGAATTATGGTAATTAAGGACAAAGAGGCTTGCTTGGGAAAACAAAGAGTTGTTGAGAAGACAAAGAGATTTCCATGAAGAAAGATGGTGGGGTTCAACTCTAGCACTGAAGGAATAAGACAAAACATCGGAAAGCAAAGATGAAAAAACCTGGCACTTCTGTATATTTACAAATAAGAGATAATATGATAGACTTTTTTTTTTTTTTAATGGCCACAAATATTTTAGCAGTTTCTCCCACCTGAGGTGAAGTCTATTCCTCCAACCCCTGAATCTCAGTTTGGATGTGTGACTTGTTTTGATGTCTGAGACATCAGCAAATGAGATACAAAGTCTTGGGGAGTACTCTCGTACACTGGTTTTTCCTGCTGTTGTTTCTGGGAACTCTTATGCAACCATGTAATCAGAGCTGCCTAATTTTATCACACAGAACTGCCAGAGTATACTCTCTTAACACCTTATACTTCCTTATAAAATTTTTCAAAATTTCAATTCAAGCAACTAATGTCATAATGTCATATTACTCTACTTGAAATTGCTCTCTTCCTCAAGAAAGGTATAAAATAAATTTCTGTGGTTTCAGATAATTTTTAGGACATTTGTAACCCCTTCATTTATACAGAATGAGGATTCCTTTTCAAATTTAAACTAATGAACTTTTTTAGTCAAAAAACTTAAAAACTTCAATGTATTTAAATACTAAGCAAAGTTAACAAGGAATTTATATTTTAAAGCATACTCTAAAAGTTCACTTTAAAGATCACAGAATTTAGAGCAGGAAAATTCTTCAGAAATCATCTGATTAAAATCTCTCATTTTAACATGTAAAATAAATAGGAATTGAAGCTAACTCAATATTTCTAAAACTAAACAATGTTAAGTAACCATATCCAATAGGGAAAGTTTAACAACTTAGTACATTTTTTTCTTATATGAAACTCTACTATTTCCATATAATATAAAATGATAATATATTTCATCTTCCATATAACAATCTTTTAAATACTTTCACTTAGCAGTCATGTTCCTTGTAAGTATTCTCTTAGCAATTTCCTCAACCAATATTTGTATGAGATGAGGTCATATGACTCATGAGGTCATATCCATCTTCTCCAGTGGGTCCACCATAGATGTAGTCAATGTATGAAGGTCCACAGGACACATCTGGAACATTTTGGTTATGCCCAGATAGACCCCTATAGCACCTATAAGTGGAAATAATATTCCAGGAAGTGAATCATCCAGGGAAAATATGAAGAATAAGAAGGAAAAAATAATAACCAAGAATAGATGTGGAAGAAAACCAACACTTCAAAGGTAGAGGAGAATTGTATTTGTCCAAAGTTTGAAGAAATAGATGAAACCTCTCACTTTATGTTAATGGGAGTGTATTTCAGTATAATCATGCTGAAAGCCAATATAAAAACATGTATCAAAATCTTAATTTAATACTTTTGAGGTAGTGATTCTGCTTCTGTGAATTAATCAGGAAGTCAAATATATAGAGATACCTATACAATAATGTTCATAGTCGGGGTGCCTGGGTGGCCCAGTGGGTTAAGCCTCTGCCTTTGGCTCAGGTCATGATCTCAGGGTCCTGGGATCAAGCCCTGCATCAGGCTGTATGCTCAGCAGGGAGCCTGCTTCCCCCTCTCTCTTTGCCTGCCTCTCTGCCTACTTGTGATCTTTCTCCCTGTCAAATAAATAAAATCTTAAAAAAAAAATGTTCATAGTCACTTTTTTAAAAAAGAAAAATGAGAAATAATAAGAATTTCCATTGATAAAGGATTAAATAGATCGTAGTACAATCATACAATAAAATGCCAGGTAGCAATTTAAATGACTAGTATCTATATAACATGAAAAGATCTTGATGTTTTTTAATGAAATGAGAGTAATTTAAAAGTTCACAGACCTGTACCCCTGGGGATAAAAATATATGTTTATAAAAAATAAAAAATTATTAAAAAAAAGTTAAAAAGGTACCATAATTCTGCTTATATATAATTAACTTATAATCATGTGTCTGTTTATGACACATAATTATATTAATATTCTGTTCATAACATTAATTCCATTATTATTCTGTTCAGATTATTAATAGTATTACTTTTAAGTGGTGGGTTTTCATGGTTGCTGTTTTGTTTGTCTGCTTGCTTTATACTTTTTGTATTTCTTGGATTTTTCTAATGGGATACATGTCATTTTAATAAATTTTTTTAATGTATTTTGGGAAGGAGAGGAGTGGGAGAGAGGTAGAGAGAGAACCTTAAGCAGGCTCCACACTCAACACAGAGCCCAGTGCAGGACTTGATCTCATGACTCTGAGATAGTGACCTGAGCCAAAATCAAGAATGGGATCCTTAACTGACTGAGCCATCCAGGAGCCTCTATTTTAATAATTTTTAAAACAATAAAACTAATATAATTTGGGGGAAAAAGGTTTAGAAATGTCAGATGGAGTAAGAGGGGCTAGTGGGTAAAACAGAAAAAATATCAGGCAAGACATGATCTGAGAAAATCATCAGCCAAGGGAAGAGAGATGAGAGAAGAGAGGTCTGATAAAACCAAGGCATAGTCAGAGTTCTAAAAGCAACAGAGAATTCAAAAGGAATGAGGACAGAGAGCCATTGTACTTGGCAATTAAGAACACTTTTTAATAGTTAGATAGGATACATTTAATAAATCTTAACATGAGAGAAATGATCCATTCATATAAACAGTCAGTATCTCAGCTTACTGGGCAAGACTTTTGTTTTCATGATCACCGTTATTAACTGCATTGGTGTTGCTGACACCACAGTTTTTTATTAATCACTGTGATGTCATAAAATGCTTATGTGTTATATTGTCCTCTAATTAAATCATGGCAATTGTCTTCATGAGAAAAAAAAACTGAGTTATGCAAAGGAAAAGTAAGCATAATTCTAAATAATTTGGCTAGAAATTAGAAATCCTTTTGCAAATAAAACTGTAATACTTTTATTACAAATGCTGCTTAGGTAATTTAGAAGCAGTATTGAAAGTAGTCAAAAGGAATGTTCATAATCTTGCGGCCTCAGAGGCAAAAGCTTAATTTACTAGCAGAAAACTAAAATTTTACTTTCTTTTAATCACAATTTCAATTATTTTGTTTCCTTTATCATTATCCCATCTGAAGCTCATTAAGGGGTAGAAATGATGTAGAAAGGAAGGAAAAAGAATCCAGGTTTTTTCATTGTGCGTTCAGCAATTCTGATACTAAAGAATCACTAAAGGCAGTAGGAACGACGGGCAGCCAGGAAAGGGGGAAGATAGAATGGGGAAGTAAATAAGGTTACTGGGAGAAAATATAAGAGAGCATTCAGAAAAATACTCAGCATACTGGCACCCAAATATAATTAATTCTATTAAGGTACCAGAAATATCAATACTATTAAATTATAGGTGTGCATTATCCAAAAATTAATAACATCACCTCCTTCAATTATTACTTAATATTTATTATATCCCTATTTATATCAATTTATATTTTAATATAAATATTTATGTGCTAAGTGGCCACTGACTTATTTTTCCAGAGGGTTGTAGAACTGAAGCACCCTATTGTGGCACTGGTATCTAAACATCCTTAGAGAACGAAGAGTATAAAATAGAAAATGGCTCAGTGTTCGCATGCCATGAGGACTTAATTAAATATTGGTGAATGATGACAACTTCCCTAGAAAGATCCTAACTGACCAGTGGCCTATCTCTGAATGTATTACTGTGAGACAATTCTGTAGAAACCTGAGGAGGCTGCAATAAAATGCAGCTGAGGAGTGTTAAAGCAGGATCACTCTATGGAGCACATGGGTGGCTCAGTCAGTTAAGCAGCCAGCTCTTGATTTTGGCTCAGGTCAGGATCTCAGGGTCTAGGCATGGAGCCGCCGGCCAGTTGGGACTCCATGCTCAGCAGGGAGTCTGCTTGAAGATTTTTTTTTTTTTTTTAAGAAACCAGGTTTAGTTTTGTTAAAGATTTTATTTATTTATTTATTTGACAGAGAGAGATCACAAGTAGGCAGAGAGGCAGGCAGAGAGAGAGAGGAGGAAGCAGGCTCACCGCTGAGCAGAGAGCCCGATGCGGGACTCAATCCCAGGACCCTGAGATCATGACCTGAGCCGAAGGCAGTGGCTTAACCCGCTCAGCCACCCAGGCGCCCCTTGAAGATTTTTTTTTACCTCTTTCTCTGCCCCTCCACTGCCCCACACTCTTTCTCTCTCTAAAATAAATAAATAAATAAATCTTAAAAAATAAATAAATTTGGATCCTTTTGAGGTAAGGATTAGCAGCTGAAATAGAGATTTAAGAATTTAATCAAGAGAGAGACGCCTGGGTGGCTCAGTGGGCTAAAGCCTCTGCCTTCAGCTCCGGTCATGATCCCAGGTTCCTGGGATGGAGCCTCACGTCAGGCTCTCTGCTTAGCGGGGAGCCTGCTTCCTCCTCTCTCTCTCTCTCTCTGCCTGCCTCTCTGCCTACTTGTGATCTCTGTCTGTCAAATAAATAAATAAAATATTTTTTAAAAAAATTAATCAAGAGGTAGACTAAGTTCATCTACTTCACAATGTCACCTTCATAGTACTACTCCCACACTATTAAATTGTGTAAGTAAATAATGAACATCCTTAAGTCTCAGATGTCTGGAAAATGCAAAAGTATAATATTAATATAAACCGATGTAGTATATACTAAGAAGCTTTGGTCATTTGTGGTCTGTCTTCAAAGTTTTCAATAGTTAAGGATTCAAATATTTAAGGATTAAAGGAATACTCTCTTTGTTGTAAAATTCCTTCTTTTAATATTTATAGGATTATATTTAATGTAATGAAAAGGAATTTCTTTTCATCTATTATATCTCTGAAATAGTAATTGATTGAAAATGTTACATATACACACAAACACACAATTCTACTCATTCACAAATAATATATTTAAGTCACATTAGAAAGCAAATTCTCCCTTTCCTCTCAAAAAAAAAAGCAAATACCCTAAATGCTGTACCATATCTTTGATAGAAAATCATATTAAACAAGGAATAATGAAGGGAGATTAACAAGGGGTTTTATTCTAAAATTAGCTAACTAAAAACTGACATCCTAAGCTAGGGATGCAAAAATATATAACCAGGACCCTTAAATTATGAAACCACAAATTTACAGGATTTCTTAGCCACATATACACATTAGAATATATGTTACTGCCCTTATGCAAACACATATCTATAACTGTTTACAAATGGTCAAATAAACCACAACCACATTTTTAGAAATACTCTAAGACCTTTTGAATTTACTTGGAATTATAAAATAGTATAAAAACAGATTATAAGTAAGAAGTTACCACTCAGTTCAAATAGACAAAATATCATGAATAAATTATGTATCAAAACATATTGATATGGGTCACATACACAAATTTTCTGGGAAATGCCTAAAATGAAGAACTATGGAAGATGGTTTATAGCTCACCTGAGAGTTAATTTTAGAAATAAAAGTATTTAAAACAACATTCTCTTATTTGTTTCTTATTCTTAGAATACCCAGGGCAAAACACAACAATTCATTATAAAATGTGCTCAGATGGCAAGGACTGTTCAATAAGGAAATGAAATTTAATATTGACTATTTTTTTTCTGAAATCTTCAATATTAGTTTGTGTGCCTAATTCCCATCCTCAACTATCGAAAGTGTTTGGCAAGCAAAATGTACAATTTCAGATGGATCCTGTGTAATTAACTAATTTCACTACTCATTACCAGTGGACCAAATACCACTTAGAACTGCCCCATCAAATGATATTGAGCCTATATCAACAATCCTAAATTGCACAAAAACTGATTAACCAATAATGGCAGGAAAGAAAATGAATCTTTTTTAAAGAAAAGACATTTGGAACAGGAAACAATAAGATTATTCATTTTGTGGTACAGAGAGATGAGAATTTAAAATAGGAGAACCCGAGGTTATAATAAAACTGGCTTCCAGTGGGAGAAAGGCCCTTCTATTTGTGGAAATGAATCTCTCTAATAGGAATTTACTAACTATAAACTTCTCAATTTTTTGCAAAATCATTTGGAAAACTATTGTGATATGGATACTAATTTTTTAATCCAATATTGCTTCATAATAGGACATAAAAGTCTTCACTTTTTTATATATAATCATGATCAAGTAAGGAAATATGCCCAAGTCTTTCAATTAACAATCACCTTGCCCCATTCGATCCCTGAAAACACAAAACTGAGCACCATCTTTAATTCTACAATATAGTTGTTAAAAGCCCAGACCCCGGGCAGGTTAATGTTCTGTGCTTTAGTTTCTTTAACTGTAAAATGGAGCTTACTTACTTAATGGAGCTACTTACCTCATTTGGTAGTTTCAACCATTAATTCATTCTCCGCTACCTCACGCAAATATTTAAACTTCATCTGCAGTCACTCTTTGCCCCCATGTACATAATCCCAGCACATTAGCCACACCATATTAACTAGTCCAGATTATAAAAGATCCTTCCTTCTTTGCCCTCAGCACACCCATTCATCTTTCAAAGCCCACCTCTGTCACCGTGAAGCCAACTTTGGTTTCTCCCAGCAGAATCCACTCTCCTTCTCTTGGAAATTTTTGGAGATAAAAGTTTAGAAAGAAAAGGTTGAGGCCTGGGGCGCCTGGGTGGCTCAGTGGGTTAAGCCGCTGCCTTCGGCTCAGGTCATGATCTCAGAGTGCTGGGATCGAGTCCCGCATCGGGCTCTCTGCTCAGCAGGGAGCCTGCTTCCCTCTCTCTCTCTCCGCCTCCCTCTCTGTCTACTTGTGATTTCTCTCTGTCAAATAAATAAATAAAATCTTAAAAAAAAAAAAAAAGAAAAGGTTGAGGCCTAATTTGCAGCTATTTCTTGCCTTCATTTTACTCAATTCTCTTTTTCATACTATGGTGGCAAAATACTGTGTCATAAATATAAGACCTTTAGTTTTTTAGAGGAAACTACTTTTGACATTATGATGATTATAGTCAGAAAACAATTTCAGTTACCAAAGAGCTCAGGATTGTGGTGAAAGGAAGAAAATGGGAGGTTACTACTATTGATAGAACTATGCTGTGTGATAGCTTTGTGTTGGGGCTTGTTGTACATTATCTTATCTTTGCATTTTGGGTCCCCCATCTATTAAGTGGTCACCAAAGTTAAAAAAAAAACAGTAAACCATTTTTTTTTCCTCAAATGGAATGAGAAAAAGACTGTCAAGATAGGGGCATAATTTTCTTCATTAAATCCTTGACTGAAAAGTATTTTACTATCTGGTAAAAACAATACAGGATAAAGAAAATGTCTCTTTGATTTAATTTGTAGGCCAAAATTTAAAGATGAGTTTAACTTTTCTATTAACGTTTTAAATTTATTAATTCCTGAAAATCACTGAAATATAACTAGATTGATTTATCTTGGGCAGTGCAACATAATTAGAAATCTCTGAGGAAGTGGTGATGCAACATGGGGGCTTAAGTGGGTAGGAGAAGAATAAATGAAACAAGAAGGGATTGGGAGGGAGACAAACCATAAGTGACTCTTAATCTCACAAAACAAACTGAGGGTTGCTGGGGGGGGGGGGTTTGGGAGAAGGGGGTGGGATTATGGACATTGGGGAGGGTATGTGCTTTGGTGAGTGCTGTGAAGTGTGTAAACCTGGTGATTCACAGACCTGTACCCCTGGGGATAAAAATATATGTTTATAAAAAATTAAAAAATTAAAAAGTAAATAAATAAACAGAAATACAAAAAAAATTTCTGTATTTACATGTAATTCAAAAATAATTAAATATTTGATGAGCGTTAATTATGCACTTATGTACATTACATAAATTTAACATCTTACATATTAGTGATATATTATTGAATGACATACAAATGAGATTCGATGCAATACATTTTTAATTCCTATTTAATTCAAGAAAAAGTCCTAGATAACATGGGAGAATGCAAATATGTATAAGATGACAATTTGTCCTTCAACAAGCTTACAATACAAAGATAAGAAATATATACATAGGGACACCTGAGTGGCTCATTTGGTTAAGTGGCTGACTCTTGATTTCAGTTCAGGTCCTGATCTCAGAGTCATGAGATCTAGTGCTGCATCGGGCTCACATGAAGCATGAAACCTGCTTAAGATTCTCTCTCTCCCTGGAGCACCTGGGTGGCTCAGTGGGTTAAGCCTCTGCTTTGGCTCAGGGCATGATCCCAGGGTCCTGGGATCGAGCCCCGCATCAGGCTCTGTTCAGCAGGGAGCCTGCTTCCCTCCCTCTCTCTGCCTGCCTCTCTGCCTACTTGTGATCTCTGTCTGTCAAATAAATAAATAAAATCTTAAGGAGAAAAAAAAAAAAAAAGATTCTCTCTCTCCCTATACCTTACCTCTCCCTACCAGTGCTCACATGCTAACTGTCTCTCTCAAAAAAATAAATATATAATATAATAATATAAATATAATATATATAATTATAATAAAAATAATATAAAAAAGATGTAGCTCAGAAATAGAAGAATGAAGGAAGAAAATAACTATTCTGTTAGGAGGGACAGGTAATACTAATGGATGGGAAGATGGGAATTCTATTTCTGTGTGGAAGGAAATCACTAGCAAATGGTGGAGAGGGGAACGCTCCAATTTGGGGTAATCTAAAAGGCCTTAAACAGAAAAATAGAAAAATATCCCTGAAGTTTTATTGCATCTTTTATGTTCTCAGACTATAGAAAAATAGAAATACTTGCTAAAAATAAGAAAAACAATAGTCTCTCACTAAATAGGCTCTTTATGTATCAGTGACTTAAAGAAATATTTAATTTGTGAGGAGCAATGTGAACTATAATAGGAATGATGTTAGGCAACAAAGAAATATGAAAAGTAGAAGGGCAAACATTCTACACTATACACAAATTATCTCAAAATGAATCAGAGACCTAAAGGTAAGACCCAAAACTATAAATTAGAAGGAAACATAGGGAAAAGTTTTATGACATTGGATTTGATGAGGATTTCCTGGATATGACACCAAAAGCACAGGAAACAAAAGTAAAATTAGACAATTTGGACTACATAAAAATTGAAATTTTCTGTATATTAAAGGACAAAATCAACAGAGTGAAAATGCAACCAAGGTAATGGGAGAAAATAATCCTAAATCATATATCTGATATGGGGTTAGTATCTAGAATATATAAAGAATTCATACAACTCAACAACAACAACAAAATACCCAATTAAACAATGGGCAAAGGACTTGAAGAGACATTTCTCTAGAAATGATGAACAAATGGTCAGCAAGCATATGAGAAGATGCTCAATATCACTAATTATTAGGAAAACGCAAGTCAAAACAACAATGAGATATCACCTCACACCCACGGGATAGCTCCTTATCAAAAACAAACGAATGAACAAACAGAAAATCATTAAGTTTTAGCAAGCATGTGGAGAAATTGCAACTCTTGTGCACCCTTGGTGAAACTGTAAAATTGTGAATTGCTATGGAAAACAGTACAGCAGTTCTTCGAAAAATTAAAAATGGAATCACTTCATGATCCAGCAATCCACTTATGGCTATATATTTTAAAAGATTTGAAAGCAGGATTTCAAAGAAATATTTGCATACCCATGTTCATAACAGCACCATTCGCCATAGCCAAGAGATAAAAGCAACCATGTCTATCAACAGATGAATGGATAAACAAAATGCAGTACATACATATAATGGAGTATTAAAACCTTAAAAAGGAAGGAAAGCCTAACATGCTACAACATGGATGAAAGTTGGAGACATTATGCTATGAAATAAACCAGTCACAAAAAGGCAAATATTGCATGGCTTCACTTACATGTGCTCTCTAGAGTAGTCATATTCACAGAAACAGAAGAGAGAATAGTGCTTGCTACAGGATAGGGTGAGGAGCAAATGGGAGAGTTGCTTAATGTATAAAGATTCCATTTTCCAAGATGAAAAAGTTTTGAATGTTGGTTATATAACAATGTGAATATACTTAACATTAGTGAATTATATACTTAAAAATGGTTAAAATGGTACATTCTATGTTGTGTTTTTTGTCTTTGTTTTTGTTTTTTAGCAAGAAAAAAGTATTCTAAACATTTGTGCAAAAAACAATCCAGTTGTTGGTAGTATTGCCTTGACTGGAAATTGATCAGTTCGGTCAAAATTACCAAAATAATAGCATGTCATCTGTAGCTCCTGAACTTTCTTCTCTTTATTATCATCTAGTTATTAATAGGACATGCTATTTTAAGAGGTTTACCATTAATTTATTCTTATACTTGCAGAAGATACATGGTCCTATCTGGAAAAAAAAATTATCAAATCTTTAAAAAGTACAGGAATAAATTGTGAAAAAGAGCATGACCAGGGTGGACCATGAAGAAAGAATCAAGGTGAGTAAAACTGAAAGAGCACTTGGTGCCTGTGGAAACTGACCCCACCTCTCCATCCATCCACCCATCATGGAGTTTCAGACTCAGCATAGTGCTGACACTCTCATACTGTCCTTTCCACAGGTTTGCTAGAAAACAGACTCTGGAACCCATTTGTCTTATCAAGGTCTCCAACATACCTGCTCCTTCTTGTTCATTCTGTTGATCGGCAGAATATTACTCAGTTCAAATCTTTTCAGACTCTATTATGACAAAAGGTAGGAGACTTAACACAGTCCTGGAGCAAGACCATACATGTTATACTTCTGGTAGTCCTTCTTGATAGTAATAGAAAAAAATGCATTTGCCAGATCAAGAGCTGCATCCCACAGGGCTTGGTATGTGGCCTTATCAACCTGCTCTGAGAAGATTCCAATTCTGACAGAGCAGTTGCAATTGATGCCTACCACTTGGCTGTGTTTGCAGTCATCCACTACCATTCTCTACAATTTGACAATTTCTGCAATGGCCAGACTGGTAAATACTTTAGGACTTTAAAAACGACACTAGGGGCACCTGGGTGGCACAATCATTTGGGTATCTGACTCTTGATTTCGACTCAGTCAAGATCTCAGAGTTGTGGGATCAAGCTCCACATGGGGCCCCGTGCTCAACAGGGAGTTTGCTTGGGAATCTCTCTTTCCCTTTGCCCCTCCCCTCGCTCATGCTCTCTCTTTCTCTCTCACATTAATTAATTAATTAGTTAATTAATTAAAGATGGCACTAATCTCTGGCATTTTCTGTCACATGCAATGTTGATTTTCATATACTCGCATGGTCAAGGCAAGTTAGTTTGGGAGCATTCTCTCCCACTATGACAGTTCTCAGCCTCATAGGCTAAGACACCAATGTGAAGGTTCTGCCAGTGACCAAGTAGGTACGTCTACTGGTACTGTTCAGGGTGCAGGAAAATGATGAATGAGTGAGTCAGATTCCTCAGCAAACAGACTCTGAAATAGAGATTTGTGTTCAGAGAGTTGACTGAGGAAAGCTGTCAGCAATAACACCTGTGCAGAAATATGGGCAGCAGCATTTGGTACAGAAAGAAGTTGAATTGTGGTACAGAGGCAATACAAGCCTCCACTGATTCCACAGGGGTGGGGGTAGTTTGAGGCTGAAACCACCCTTCAGAGCTGTAACACATTGAGGCAAAGGGGCAAGGCCTTTATACTCCTTCGCTGATCATTCATTGAATTCAATGTGCCACGGGGGAGGCAGCTCCCATAGCAAGAGACAGCTCCTTTCAGCAGAGGGTAATTTCTGGGGAAGAGCTTAGCTGTGGGGCAAGAGCAGGCAACATCGTAGCAACCAGGGAAATAAGCACCGCAACCCTTAAGAGGGGGTTTTGGTGGTTCCTGGTAACATCCACTACTAATTTCCAAATTTGGCAAGTAAAAAGCAACACATAAAAATACTGCATGGCATACCTACACTAAAAAGATATTCACGATTTATCTAAAATTCAAACATAACGGAGCATTGTCTATTTTATCTCGCTACTCTGTGCACCACCCATGTATTAAAAGGCCAGTAGAAGAAGGAATTTCAAGGGTATTAATGCATTTCTCTTTTTAAATCTTATACTTTGTACAGTACTAACCCCACATGGACAGGAGAGACCAAAAATAAGAATTGGTTAGCCTCGACAATTTTTGCTCCACTCACCAATCCTGACTTGGTCTAATTATAGGGATTCAAGGCTGCTCACTACATTTTACCATAGGAAACAGAAATAGGCTTAGGAAGAACACTAGCAGTTTTAAGGAGGGCGGATTGTGGGAAAGAGAGCACACAGTATACAGACAGGGAAAGAACTGGAGCAGTGGCAGTGGGAATGAAAGGGAAGATGTGAGAAGAGCCACCCCTGAGACAGGTTCAAAGAATTTACTAACTGTATGAGACAGAAATACAGGAGGTGAGTGGAATGTAACAAAATTGTATGTTCTTGATTTTAGATAATAGGGAAAAAAAGAGAGGATATGGTAAAGATATGCATAAAAAATATACAAATAGGTTTGAAAGGAGAATATTTATATTTGACACACTATTCACCCAAATGTATAATATATGTGAATCCATTAACTAATATACTATACCAAGGTGTTGATATTGATAAGTGATTATTTTCCATTAAACATATTTTACCTGAGACTTCATAGATATTTTTAAACACCTAGCATTTCTACAAGCTGTGCACAGGATGTTAAATTATACTGGGAATTCTATTAGCTATTAATAATTCTTACATATCCATAATTCCTGTAAACACTAATTTTCAAATTTAAAATCTCTTTCATCAGAAAGAGTTTATAAAATATGTGTTTTTCTTCCACAGCAATTCCTAACTTTATTTTATTTAAAATAAATATCTGTATAAATCTATATAAATATCTGTATGTTTTATTTACATTACTTAAGAGTTCTTAAAATGTGGAACTCTGGTCTTTTTCCTTAATTACAAAAAAGGAGAAACTACTGCCCATGGTACCTTCAGCAATGCTGTCTTTCTACCTGGCACTCTCCCCTCTACCCATTTATATTGTGCTGATTTTTCCAGTTCAGTTGATTTTTCCTGAATCACGATATTCAACACATTGTCCCCGCATTATTTTCTGAATCAGAGTAATCAATCCAGGAACCACTAACAGATCTATTAATTCTTTGTGTGCAACACAGCAGAATCCCATATAACATCCTCAGATGCTAGGATGTTTATCTACTTAACACGGCTGGGAGCAGAACAAATACTGAGAAAGTAAAATAAGTTTTTCTTATTTTAGTTCAAAATTCTAAAACGTAGAAATTCTAAATGTAATGTTACATTGCATTCTATGATGTTAATTTTAATCACCAGTGACTTAGCCACAATTATTCACTTCTGGGATTAAAATGCCCACTATAGACACCAAAAAACAAAACAAAATCTGACTTATCCATTTGTATTTGCCTATCAGAAATCTCTTTTAATATCCGTAATACACCCTCACCTGAACACCATCCCCAGTAAGAGAAAATTCATGTATACACATTGATACAATAATTAAAATAAACATATTAAATCCTATTTTTGTATTATGTATTTTCCATCCAAAGGAACAGTCAATATTTTATTATAATTATTTATAAGTTGTCCACTGTTCATTGGGGAGGGTATGTGCTTTGGTGAGTGCTGTGAAGTGTGTTAACCTGGCGATTCACAGACCTGTACCCCTGGGGATAAAAATATATTATATATTTATAAAAAATAAAAAATATAAGTTGTCCACTGTTAGCTTTCGATTATCTGTGTGCAGATTATCCATCACAACCTTTTTTTTTTAATATAATTTTTTATTTTTTATAAACATATATTTTTATCCCCAGGGGTACAGGTCTGTGAATCACCAGGTTTACACACTTCACAGCACTCACCAAAACACATACCCTCCCCAATGTCCATAATATCACCCCCTTCTCCCAAACCCCCTCCCCCCAACAACCCTCAGTTTGTTTTGTGAGATTAAGAGTCACTTATGGTTTGTCTCCCTCCCAATCCCATCTTCTTTCATTTATTCTTCTCGTACCTTTAAACCCAAGATGGCTTTTTCCTGTAATCATGTTTTTAGACTAACTTCCTGCTTTATTGGGTTTTCTTACAGGTGTTTACTGAATACAAGCATAACTAAAGACCTAAGTAAGAAGGTAAATATGCTGCTGGGAAAAAATGTAATACAAAGGCATTTCAAATCCAAGGAGACGTTATCTTTATAGTCTCCATTATCAGCTTAGAATTTTCAAGTTTCTGCTCTCTTCAATTCTTGTAATGAATATGGGTAGAATAGCAAATCATTATGCCAACCCAGTAAGTACAACCTTCCTGGACCTGGATATTTTCTGTGCACCAAGCAAAATGTCAAGTACTGAGTAGGTATAGTTCTTGAAAATTTATTCTAAATATTATATCAATCCTTCTTTTGCTTAATTGTTGTAGCTAAAGACCTAAGAACTATGAATTTTACTGTAATTTAATTTGTTACCTGACAATTCTTAGACGGAATACTCCTTACTTCTCAGCTGTAGTGGATTATTAAGAACTATCTCTGATTATTTTTATTTACAATTACTTTGGTTTTACTTTTTATTTTTTTTTCTTTCAATATAATTTTTTATTTTTTATAAACATATATTTTTATCCCCAGGGGTACAGGTCTGTGAATCACCAGGTTTACACACTTCACAGCACTCA